>NC_041380.1:154383305-154395439 GCF_002162155.2 Triticum dicoccoides
ACAACAACAACAACAACAACAACAACAACAACAACAATAACAACAACAACAATGACAACGACAACAACGACAAAAACAACAACAACAACAACAACAACAACAACAACAACAACAACAACAACAACAACGACGACGACGACGACGACGACGACGACGACAACGACAACGACAACGACGACTACCTCCACGTCGTGAAACAGCCCTCCATCGAGCGAGCCGTGTCCCTCTTGAGCTTGGCCAAACTGTTGGTGTTGTTGTTGATACTTCTGTGGCTCCTGCTACTGATGGGGAGGAGGATGATTATGTGGGAGATTACGAGGATCAGGTTGATCAAAATCAGAACTACGTGCAACCACCAGCACCACAACAACCAGGTCGTCCACATGCAAATAATCGCAATGGTAGGGCTCCCCCTCAGGTACGAGATCATGACCATCTCCCTAAACTGAAATCGAGTATTCCACCATTTGAGGGTAGATACGTTCCTAATATATATATATATATTACTTGGTAGTTAGAAACCGAACAACGTTTTACATGTTTAGAATATCCCGAGGAGAGACGTGTTGCTAATGCTCTTTGTGCTTTCACTAGTTTTGCTTGTGTGTGGTGGTCTGAACATCGTAGATTATATCCGAATAATATTCCAACTACTTGGGCTGCTTTGAAAATTGCTATGTGTACTCGTTGGGTTCCACCATATTATCAACATGAATTACTTCAAAAATTGCAGCGTTTAAGACAAGGAAAAAATTATGAAGAAGAATATTATCAGGAATTACAAACTGGCATGATTAGATGTGGTATTGTTGAGGATAATGAAGCTACGCTTGCACATTTTATGGGTGGACTAAATAGAGAGATTCAGACCATTCTAGAGTATAAGGAGTATAATAATATCACTTTGTATTCCATCTTGCTTGTAAAGCTGAACGTGAAGTGCAGGATCGACAGGCATTGGCACAAGCTAACTTTTCTGCAGGTCGACCTTCCTCATGGACACCGCGTGCATCCTCTGCTTCCACACATTCTACTGCATCGGCACCTCCATCATGGACACCGCACGATACAAGAAAGCAGGCACAACCAACACTATCTACCAAGAGGACACCTGTCGGGCCTGTACAGAGCTCTTCTTCTTCCATGGCATCAACAGGGCACACAAGTGATATTATTTGTTGTCGTTGTAAGGAAAGAGGTCATTGATAGAGGCAAAGGTGTCCCGTCTTTCGATGAGATGGTGGCTATCGATTTGGAGGAACTCGACTTTGACGATCCGACTACGAATGTGCAAGGATGTCACGCCTTAGCAATCACTAAACCAACTCCGAGAGGTTATTGACCACGCCGGAGCATGATCAACCTGACCATGAAGGTCTGTTTCCTGCAGGCAAACGAAGAACAAGCAAGAAACTAAGATTGCAATCTAGATATTGAGAATATAAGAGGAAAGCTTTATTGATCAAGGTCGGGTTCTGTGACGCCTTTGTCTAGTCATTGAACACAAATGAAGTATGCGAAGTTGCTGCTATGGCGAACTTTAATCTAAACAAAACCGAAAGTCTAAACGACACCCTAAGGGTTGTATATATGGAGGAAGTGGGGGGGGGGTTGTGGCCCTTGGAGGAGGGGTCCGAAACCAACCCCAACTCTTGTTTCCCCACACATACGGACTCTAAAAATAGCCTATACTCAAGTATTTCAAAATTACATGGCCTGGCGCAATAATAAGGTGACGCAGCACCTATAATAGCCTCTGGACGAAATTTATGAAGTGACATCTTGTATATTTCATCCAAGGCTTCACGCACTCATTATGGTGGCTTCAAAGTCCTAAAATCATCACTTGTAACTCTGTTCTTGTTCCCCTTGCGCATGCCATCATCTCCATGCTTGATCTTGCTCCAACGATCATCCTTCTTGTCCAAGCTAGGCCCTTCATTTGTAAGCAAAACAAATGTATCCAATTTAGGCAGCAATATATTCTCATGAACATTAGAATCATTACCAAGAAACGAAAGTACCTGGTAATTTAATGGCCGTGCGCGAGCTCTAGTAATTGGTCCTGTATATGTATCACTAGGGGCTGTGGGTGTAACTTTGTTAGTGATGTCCTCATCAGTCATTATGCGAGAGAATGCAAATCTCAGCGTGTGATGATTGCTACTGAGGATGGTGGTTATGAGTCCGCTGGTGACTATGATGAGGAGACTTTGGTTCTTATTACACGTGAAGAACACGGTGGCGATGATTCTGAAAATGAGACACAATACATGGCTCCTGAAGACGCTGACAAGTATGAATGTTTAGTTGCTCAACGTGTTTTGAGTGTGCAGGTCACACAAGCAGAGCAAAATCAGAGGCATAATTTGTTCCATACAAAAGGAGTTGTGAAGGAACGTTCTGTTCGCGTCATCATAGATGGAGGGAGCTGCAACAACTTGGCTAGCATGGAGATGGTGGAGAAGCTATCTCTCACCACAAGACCACATCCACATCCTTACTATATCTGATGGTTCAATAACAGCGACAAGGTTAAGGTAACACGTACTGTTCGTGTGCATTTTAGTATCTCTACATATGCTGATTATGTTGATTGTGATGTGGTACCATGCAAACATGTTCCTTATTACTTGGTAGACCATGGCAATTTGATGAAAATTCTGTACACCATGGTAGAAACAATCAGTATACTCTTGTTCTTAAGGATAAACATATTACTTTGCTTCCTATGACTCCTGATTCCATTTTGAAAGATGATATTAATAGAGCTAATAAAGAAAAACAGGAGCACAACAAGAGTGAAAATCAGATTGCGGCAAAAGAATTTGAGCAACAAATGAAGCCTAATAATAAACCATCTAGTGTTGTTTCTGAAATTAAATTGAAAAGTGCATGTTTACTTGCCACCAAATCTGATATTGATGATCTAGATTTTATCAAATCTTTTTGCTATGCTTTTGTGTGCAAAGAGGCATTATTTTCATTCGAGGATGTGCCTTCCTCTTTGCCTCCTGCTATTACTAACATCTTGGAGGAGTTCGCTGATGTCTTTCCACAAGACGTGCCACCGGGATTACCACCTATTTGAGGGATTGAGCATCAGATTGACTTAATTGCCGGTGCTTCGCTACCAACCGTGCACCATACCGTACCAATCCAGAGGAGACGAAGGAGATTATGCGTCAAGTGAAGGATCTGCTCGACAAAGGTTATATTCGTGAATCCCTTAGTCCTTGTGTTGATCCTATTATTCTAGTGCTGAAAAAGGATGGTACTACGCGTATGTGTGTTGATTGTAGAGGCATTAATAATATTACTATTCGTTATCGTCATCCTATTCCTAGGGTAGATGATATGTTTGATGAATTGAGTGGCTCTACAATATTCTCCAAAGTTGATTTGCGTAGTGGATACCATCAAATTCATATGAAATTGGGAGATGAATGGAAAATTGCATTTAAAACTAATTTTGGTTTATATGAGTGGTTAGTCATGCCTTTTGGGTTAACTAATGCACCTAGTACTTTCATGATATTAATGAACGAAGTTTTACGTGCTTTCATTGGACGATTTGTGGTAGTCTATTTTGATGATATACTGATTCATAGTAGATCTTTGGAGGAACATTTGGAACATTTATGTGATGTTTTTATTGCTCTACGTGATGCGCGTTTGTTTGGTAACCTTGGAAAGTGCACCTTTTGCATCGGCTGAGTATCTTTTCTGGGCTATGTTGTTACTCCACAGGGAATTGATGTTGATAAAGCCAAGATTAAAGCTATTGAGAGTTGGCCACAGCCCAAAACGGTCACACAAGTGAGGAGTTTCCTTGGCCTCACTGGCTTCGATAGGCGTTTTGTGAGAGATTTCAGCACCATTGCTGCACCTCTCAACGAGCTTACAAAGAAGGATGTGCCTTTTGTTTGGGGTACCGCACAGGAAGAAGCCTTCACAGTATTGAAAGATAAGTTGACACATGCTCCTTTACTCCAACTTCCTGATTTTAGTAATACTTTTGAGCTTGAATGTGACGCTAGTGGAATTGGATTAGGAGGTGTGTTATTACAAGATGGCAAACTTGTTGCATACTTTTCTGAAAAATTGAGTGGGCCTAGTCTGAACTATTCTACTTATGATAAAGAATTATATGCTCTTTTTCGGACCTTAGAAACATGGCAACATTATTTATGGCCCAAGGAATTTGTTATACATTCTGATCATGAATCTTTGAAACACATTAAAAGTCAAGCAAAACTAAACCGTAGACATGCTAAATGGGTTGAATTCATTGAGACTTTCCCTTATGTCATTAAACACAAGTAGGGTAAAGAAAATGTTATTGCTGATGCATTGTCACAACTTGACTTTAAAATATTTGGTTTGGAGACCATCAAAGATCAATATGTGCATGATGCTGAATTTAAAGATGTATTGCAGAATTGTAAGGAAGGGAGAACTTCGAACAAGTTTGTCGTTAACGATGGATTTGTGTTTTGTGCTAACAAGCTATGCATTCCAGCTAGCTCCGTTCGTCTTTTATTGTTGCATGAGGCGCATGGAGGAGGATTAATGGGACACTTTGGCATGAAGAAGACGGAGGATATTTCTTTTGGCCAAACATGAGATGGGATGTTGAGCATTTGTTGCTCGCTGCACTACATGTCAAAAAGGTAAGTCATGACTCAATCCTCATGGTTTATATACGCCTTTACCTGTACCTAGTGTTCCTTGGGAGGATATGATGTAGGTTAGAACCCAGTGGCCCGATGTTTCACGATTGGAGGGGATCCTACCAAGAACACGAGGGGAAACACGAGGGAGAACATGAGAGAATCACTCAAACCAACCAGATTCGATTACACATGTGCTAGATCCTTGAAACGCACAGAGATACACGATCCACGATCAACAAGGGACGATACATAGGGTAATCGGTTCTTCTCCGTGAGGAGGTCTTGATGATCTTCTCCGCGAGGAGCTCTTGAATCCAAGTGGATCTTCTCCGAAGAGGGGCCGCGGTCTCTCTCGAGGAGTAGATCTGGATTGATGAGCCAAGCTCTATCTCACATATGAGCTAACACAATGCTAACCCTAATTCAGAGCTAGGGGATGAGTACTTATAGTCCAAGGGGTAAGTTAGGGGTTATAGGGGTCGTTGACCCTTTCACTGTGCACAGGCAGGCCGGTAGTACCGGTCATGAGGGCGGTAGTACCGCTGGGAGCTCAGGTACTGGTTCCTGGAGGTGTTTCCGAAGGTGCTCAGCGGTTGTACCGGTGCTTGGGCGGTAGTACCAGTCATTTGGCTATTACCGATCCAACCCGGGGCTGTACCGACCTTGCACCGCTTGATTACAGAAGGTTGACCGGTAGTTGGGCGGTTGTACCGGTCAACCGGTAGTTGGGCGGTTGTAGCGGTATTTCTGCGCTAGGAAGATGTCCTTCATGCTCTTGATGTCCATCTTGCATTGTAACTTTTCCTTGGTTGCTTACATGGCACCTAAGCACACAAAGCATCTCCGTTTGAGGTAGTAGCCATGTCTCAAATGGATCAAAGGGAAGTTCAACAAGGAGAGAGTTAACCTCGTTCTCTATGGTTCTCACACGGGCTCTTGTAATTGGTGGAAGTGGTGTGGTGGGAGATGTAGGTAGGTCCATGGGGATGGCCTTGGGATGCTCTGCATCATCCCCCCCCCCCTTTTGAAAGATCCGACCTCGGGTCGAAATCTTCATCACCATGGTAGGGTGAATGGTCGTTGACGTTGAAGATGTCGCTCACATTGTACTTGTCACGCAGGAGGTTGATCTTGTAAGCATTGTTGTTGTAGCGTGCTAGCACCTTGAAGGATTTGTCGGATCGTGGTAGAAGTTTGGACTTGCGTTCATTGGGGAAGCGGTCCTTGCGAAGGTGTAGCCACACAAGATCTCCAATGTCTAATATCATGTGTTTCTTGTTGACGTTGAGCTTGGTTGCGAGTCGTTGTACTTGGCGCTCGATGGTGTGCCTTGTATCTTCATGCATCTTCTTGAGGTAGTTGACTCAGGCACTCGCGTCCGTATTTGTGTGCTCTTGTAGTGGTAGAGGAAGGATGTCCAATGGTGACAATGGGTTGAAGCCATAGACGACCTCGAAAGGGGACTTGCTGGTAGTCGAGTGTCTTGCATGGTTGTAGGCGGACTCGGCAGTGGGTAGGCACTCCTCCCACTCATTGATGTTCTTCTTGATTAGCACACGGAGAAGAGTGGAGAGCATGCGGTTCGTCACCTCCTGAGGGAGTCCTGAATTAGGGGGTCTCCGGACACCCGGACTATATCCTTTGGCCGGACTGTTGGACTATGAAGATACGAGATTGAAGACTTCGTTCCGTGTCCGTATGGGACTCTACTTGGTGTGGAAGGCAAGCTAGGCAATACGGATATGCATATCTCCTCCTTTGTAACCGACCTTGTGTAACCCTAGCCTCCTCCGATGTCAATACAAACCGGAGGGCTTTAGTCCGTAGGACAACATACAATCATTCCATAGGCTAGCTTTTAGGGTTTAGCCTCTCCGATCTTGTGGTAGATCAACTCTTGTACTACTCATATTATCAAGAATAATCAAGAAGGACGTAGGGTTTTACCTCCATCAAGAGGGCCCGAACCTGGGTAAAACATCGTGTCCCCTGCCTCCCGTTACCATCCGCCTTAGACGCATAGTTCGGGACCCCCTACCCGAGATCCACCGGTTTTGACACCGACATTGGTGCTTTCATTGAGAGTTCCTCTGTGTCATCACCGTTAGGCTTGATGGCTCCTTCGATCATCGATAGCGATGTAGTCCAGGGTGAGACCTTTCTCCCCGGGCAGATCTTTGTATTCGGCGATACTATGGGCGAACTCGCTTGGCCATCTGGAGCAGATCGAGAGTTACGCCCCTGGCCACCAGGTCAGGTTTGGAAGCTTAAACTACACGTCCGACATCCACGGAGACTTGATCTTCGACGGATTCGAGCCCCTGCCGAGTGCGCCGCACGGTCACAATGAGCATGATTTAGCTCTACCATCGGACAGTGTGCAGGAGACCGCACCGGCAGCCGCTCCGACCCTCAATTCGGAGCCAATTGCGCCATCTATGGAGGGTGGATAGACCCCGCCACGGAGGTCGTATTCTTAGTGGTGATCGAGCCGAGTATCGACCTTACCCTTCACGGGAGCCGTGACGCCGAACTACCGGATTCTTCCCCGGCCACGGACTCCGAACCGCCTACGCCCGTGCCTATCGAATCCGACTGGGCGCCGATCATGGAGTTCACCTCCGCGGATATCTTTCAGCACTCGCCCTTCGGCGACATACTGAACTCATTAAGGTCTCTCTCCCTGTCAGGAGAGTCCTGGCCGAACTATGTTCGGCGGGATTGGGATGCGGATGATGAAGAAATTCGCCGCCCACCCACCACCCACTTAGTAGCCACTGTCGACAATTTGACCGACATGCTCGACTTCGACTCCGAAGACATCGATGGTATGGACGATGATGCGGGAGACGAAGAGGAACCATCATCCATAGGGCACTGGACAACCACCTCATGATATGATATATACATGGTGGACACACCCAAAGAAGGCAATGGCGACGGGACAACGGAGGATGACCCCTCCAAGAAGCAACCCAAGCGCCAACGTCAGTGACACCGACACAGGAGATAATAGCACTCCGGACAGTGCCGAAGACGACAACAATCCCCTCCAGCAAGATTTAGAGCAGGAGGATGGAGAAGCCAACCCTCCCGAGAGAGCGGTAGATGGAGAGGCGGAGGATGATAATTACATGCCTCCCTCCGAACACGAGGCAAGCCTTGACGATGACAAATTTGTCGTGCCAGAGGATCCCGTCGAGCAAGAGCGCTTCAAGCGCCAGCTTATAGCCACGGCAAATAGCCTTAAGAAAAAGCAGCTGCTGCTTCAAGCTGATCAAGATTTGCTAGCTGACAGATGGACTGAAGTCCTTGCGGCCGAGGAATATGAACTCGAACGCCCCTCCAAGAGTTACCCAAAGCGCAGGTTGCTACCCCGACTGGAGGAGGAAGCATTCAAACCTACATCTCCAGCATATGATGCGGCTGATCGGCCACCTCATGGCTGCGACAGAGAGGCATTTCAGCCAAAAACTCAGCCCGCACCCCGACGCCACTCAAATAAAAATGACAAGGCACGGGGAAACACGCTAGACCTGCGAGACGTATTGAAGGACAAAGCAAAACACACAAGATCGATCTACGGATCACAAGGACGCGCCACTACGCGAGACAATAACCGTCATGCCGGATACAGTAAAAGTAAATCCAGCCGAGCCGAACACAGCAGACAAGACTCATTCGAGCTGCGTCGCAACATAGCCCACTACAGAGGCGCCGCACACCCCATATGCTTCACAGACGAAGTAATGGATCACCAAATCCCAGAGGGTTTCAAAACTGTAAATATTGAATCATACGACGACACAAGAGATCCTGCGGTATGGATCAAGGACTTCCTCCTGCACATACACATGGCCCGCGGTGACGATCTACACGCCATCAAATACCTCCCACTCAAGCTCAAAGGACCAGCTCGGCATTGGCTCAACAGCCTGCCAGCAGAATCCATCGGCTATTGGGAAGATCTGGAAGCCGCATTCCTCGACAACTTCCAGGGCACTTATGTGCGGCCACCAGATGCCGATGAATTGAGCCACATAATTTAGTAGCCAAAGGAATCGGCCAGGCAATTCTGGACACGGTTCCTGACAAATAAAAATCAAATCGTCGACTATCCGGATGCAGAGGCCTAGCAGCTTTTAAGCACAACATCCGCAACGAGTGGCTCGCCCGGCACCTTGGCCAGGAAAAGCCGAAATCTATGGCAGCCCTCACGACACTCATGACATGCTTTTGCGCGGGAGAAGACAGCTGGCTGGCTCGCAGCAATAACATATCAAAAAACCATGGTACTTCGGATACCAAGGACGGCAATGGCAGGTCACGTCGCAAGAAACACAAGCGCCGCATCAACAACGACAATACCGAGGATACGGCAGTCAATGCCAGATTCAGAGGCTCTAAACCCGGTCAGCAGAAAAAGCCATTCAAAAGAAGCACTTCGGGCCCGTCCAGTTTGGACCGAATACTCGATCGCTCGTGCCAAATACGTGGCACCCCCGACAAGCCAGCTAACCACACCAACAGGGAATGTTGGGTGTTCAAGCAGGCCGGCAAGTTAAATGCCGAAAACAAAGATAAGGGGTCACATAGCGATGACGAGGAGGAGCCCCGGCAGCCAAACATCAGAGGACAGAAGAGGTTCCCCCGACAAGTGCGGACGGTGAACATGATATACGCAACCCACATCCCCAAGAGGGAGCGGAAGCGTGCGTTAAGGGATGTATATGCGTTGGAGCCAGTCGCCCCAAAGTTCAACCCATGGTCCTCCTGTCTGATCACCTTCGATCGCAGGGACCATCCCACTAGTATCCGTCATGGAGGATTCGCTGCACTGGTCCTAGACCCAATCATCGACAGATTTCACCTCACTCGAGTCCTTATGGACGGCGGCAGCAGCCTGAACCTGCTTTATCAGGACACAGTGCGCAAAATGGGTATAGACCCTTCAAGGATCAAACCCACAAAAACGACCTTCAAAGGCGTCATACCAGGTGTAGAGGCCCATTGCACAGGCTTAGTCACACTGGAAGTGGTCTTCGGATCCCTAGATAACTTCCGGAGCGAGGAGTTAATCTTCGATATAGTCCCGTTCTGCAGTGGCTATCATGCACTGCTCGGGCGAACCGCATTTGCGAGATTCAACGCGTTACCGTACTATGCATATCTCAAGCTCAAGATGCCAGGACCTCGGGGGGTCATCACAGTCAAAACACAGAGCGCTCTCTCTTCACAGAGGAGCACACTGCGGCCCTCGCAACAGAAGTGCAAAGCAGCCTCTTAAGGCAATCCACCAGTTCGGCGATTAAGGACCCGGACACCTTCAAGCGAGCCCGGAGTAATCGGCAACAAGACCGCCTGGCACGTTCCGAGCTCACATAGCAATGCTGCCCCCACCCCAGTCCCCGCCAAACGGCAAAATTCGTGCCACGCGTACATAATTACGCATTGAAAATACCATGGGCACAGGTGGGAAGGGGGGCACGACTACGGCACGCCCCAAGACGCGGCTTAACCGCACTAGGGGCTTCCCGCTTTGTTATTTTTCTTTCTTTCAGGACTTTAATCTCTGGAAGCCCATCCGGCAGTACGATTGACGGACACACGATACAACAACCAAGGAGGCAGAAAGCTACGTCGCATCAAGGAATTCCCAGGTGGTCTCTGATAACGAGTGAAAAACCTGCTTTAAATACCATTCCCCAGCTTGCCCTTGGAGGGGACATGTCAAATAGTCCTACTTTTTGCTTATCGCACTACTTGTATCATTCTGCTTCGACGCACCTTTTTGAATAAACAATGCATAGCACTAGACTATTATCACATTCTTATTATATATATATATGTTCATTCATGACATTCAGCAACCGTACACTCTGGTACGACCAATACGCTAGGGGCTTAAGCGTACCCCATAATATGGCGTGAGATGTCCGAACACTTTCGACAGTGCGACACCCTGAACTTATAGCATTATATGCATTAGGTCCGAATCATGTCTTGGGTCAATAGTTGGGTTTGCCCGGCTCCCATGTTTTGGTACCTTATGTTCCGCTATATCGGCTAAGGTAGCACTGGGAGAACTACTGCGATTGTGCCCCGGTTCATCTGGGCTAAGCACCTAGGTAGAGAAAGCTAAAACTGACTGTCATGATAAGGCGAGAGATGGTCACTGTTCGAGAGGTCTCGAGTCCCTAAAGACTTATGATGCTTAGAGCGAGGAGTCGGCTTTGTCCGGCTTAAGGCGTGTATAGCGCCCCGAATTCGGCCTTCCGAATAACAGGGGCTTCGCCAAAATTTAAAATTGTAGACTTCTATGGCTAAGTGAGAGTGATAAAGCATTATAGTCTGATTGCCTTGTTCATTGTGCTGAGAACCTCCCTCGAAGGACCCAACAATGGGAAAAAGAGTGCTCAGGTTTATCCCGAACACCCGAGCACTCGTGGCATGGGAGCAGAAGCCGACGACTGGCCATCTCTTAGATTTGATAAACGGCCGCACAGAAGGTAGTATTTTAAATTCAAACAAGTGTTGCATAGCGCATATGAACAAGTTTTCATAATACAGGATCACACGAGCAAGTTCATTCAAAAATTACATCCTTCGCACACTCGTCCGCCACAAGATGGGCACCCTTCAGGACACCCTCATAATACATTTCGGGGTGGCGATGCTCCTTGTCCTGCGGTGGCCCCTCTTTCACCAGCTTCTCGGCGTCCATCTTGGCCGAGTGCACCTTCGCACGGGCAAAAGCTCGGCATGCACCTTCGATGTAGACGGACTGCTTTATGACTTCCAGCCGTGGGCAGGCATCCACAAGCCGCCTCACCAGGCTGAAGTAGCTGTTGGAAGGGAGTCGCTAGGCCACATCTGGACTATAAGGCCCCTCATGGCCTGTTCGGCCGCCTTGTGCAGCTCGACCAGTTGCTTCAGCTGATCGCTCATAGGCATCGGGTGTTCGGTCCAGTATACTGAGACCATAACAACTTCTCCGTCGAGCTTCCCTCCTCGGCCTGGTAATATTTTGTGGCATCCGACACGCTATGGGGCAAATTTGCGAATGCTCCTGGAGAGCTCCGGAATCGGGTAAGTAACAAGTAATTTACTTTCACATGCTTGCTTTGCATATTGAATGCCTTACCCGCCGCTATCTTCCTCATCGCCTCAATCTCCTGGAGGGCCTTTTGGGCTTCGGCCTTGGCATGCTTTGTGCTCTCGAGGGCCACGGCAAGCTCCGACTCTCGCGTCTTCGAGTCAAGCTCCAAAGCCTCGTGCTTCTTCACGAGATCCTGGAGCTCTTGCTGCACCTCGCCCACCCGTGCCTCTTGTTTTTCCCGCTCGGTGCGCTCCTTGGCCACTTTATTTTCGGCCTCGGACATCGCTTGCTTCAGGGTCGCCACTTCGGTCGTGGCCCCTGGCACATCCACGATGATCCTATCATTTTGCAACTACATC
>NC_041380.1:154395700-154464157 GCF_002162155.2 Triticum dicoccoides
GTTCTCCTCGAGCTGCCTCTTGGCAAGACCGAGCTCTTTCTCGGACCGCTCGAGGTTCTGCTTCAGTGCAGCGACCTCCGCAATCAGTGCGGCAGAGGTCAGCAGCGAAGCCTGCATACGCATATAGACATATTTATATTAGACTCCTGCAGATATTATTTGATCCTCTATTCGGCTTTTCTTTGTGAACACCAAACAGAGCATCAGGGGCTACTGTCTATGCGGTAATATTTTTCCCATATTTTAAATACTTACCTCAAAACCTGTTAGAAGGCTGGCACAGGCTTCAGTCAGTCCGCTCTTGGCGGACTGAACCTTCTTGATCACCGCACTCATAATAGTGCGGTGCTCTTCGTCGATGGAAGCATCACGAAGCGCTCCCAGCAGTTCGTCTGGTGCCTCTGGATGGACAGAGGTCACCATCACGGACGGCTTGCCCCTCTTGGAAGAGGGCCGCCTGCCCGAGTCTGGAACCACTGGAGGTTCCGGCGTGGTGTCCGGCTAAGGGCCTGCCCAAGTCCATGTGTGATTCATGCATGCATACATGGATCTGATGTCCACCACAAGCACAACATGGAACAAGGATGTGGCCCTCTCTACCATCGGCTGCAACATACTCATAACAGAAAAGGAAAGTCGAGGCGGCGCAGGCTCCTGTAATCCTCCAATAAATAGCTACAGTTTATTAGGTTTAGACTTGGGTCTTATTGTATTGTATAGCCACCGCTACAATTCGCATCTACGAGACATCTAGGACTACCGCTTTGTTAGATCCACAGTGGAACCCCAATTATTCATCTAGTTCGTGTGCTCACTTTTTCATCTGCAATTTCATATTGCAATTCTTTGTTCTTGTCGATTCTTTGGTTCCTTGCAGGAACTCGTACCTCGTTGTTCAGGTTGATCATGCCTACGGCAAGGTAAATAACCATCGGAAATTGGTTTAGCGATTGTCCAGGCATATCGTCGGGTACGGTATAGTCAGATCATCAAGGTCAAAATCCACCAAATCGATAATTATCCCCACTCTCATCAAAATATCGGGACGCCATCACATCATTCTGTGAGCTCACCCATGGACAGATATATGGGCAATAACATATAGAGCAATGCACCATCCTTCCCTTTTCAAACCCGAAAGACTACAAGTTCAGTTAGGACAGAAGGAGGGAGCTCTTCGTTGCATCGAACCCCAAGAATTCATGCTTTACATGGTCTATCGCCCGCCCCGCTACCACCCTCAATTTTTCACCAGCAGATGCATTATTCTTAAATGATAAAGTACATAACATCTCTTTCTCATTATGTTCATGCACACGAAAAATTATAGGGCATCCCGAATGGTGCAAGATGGCTCGTTGGAGCAATCAGCTTACCCTCAAAGTTGAATTCACGGGCCATCCCCCGATGTTGTATCCACAAAAGGACCACAATTTGGCCATACGAATTCCATTTGAGCTCCATCGCCCGCCAAAACGATCACAACTAAACGTGGTACGCGTCCATCACCCTCTTCATCGGCGTCGACAATATTTCAGGGGCTGGATCCAGGTTGAAAAACCGAGTTTCGGATGATTTAATCTTTGACATGTACTCTACCACCCTTCTATGAGCTCACCCACGGACAGATATATGGACAATAACATATAGAGCAATGCACCATCCTTCCATTTTCAAATCGGAAAGACTACATGTTCTGTCAGTACAGAAGGATGAGGTTGTTTGTTGCGTCAAAACCCAAGAATTCATGCTTTACATGGTCTATCGCCCACCCGACTACCACCCTCACTTTTTCACCAGCAGATGCATTATTCTTAAATGATAAAGTACATAACAGCTCTTTCACATTATGTTTATGCACATAAAAAATTACAGGGCATCACGAATGGTGCAAAATGGCTTGTCGGCACGATCAACTTACCCTGAAAGTTGAATTCACGGGTCGTCCCCCAATGTTGTATCCACAAAACGACCACAATTTGGCCATAGAAACTCCATTTGAGCTCCATCACCCGCCAAAACAATCACAACTAAACATGGTACGCGTCCATCACCCTCTTCGTCGGTGTCGACAACATTTTGGGGGCCGGATCCAGGTTGAAAAACCAAGTTTTGGATGATTTTATCTTTGACGTGTACGCTACCACCCTTCTGTGAGCTCACCCTCGGACAGATATATGGACAATAACATATAGACCAACGCACCATCCTTCCATTTTCAAACAGGAAAGACTACATGTTCTGTCAGGACAGAAGGAGGAGGTTCTTGGTTGCGTCGAAACCCAAGAATTCATGCTTTACATGGTCTATCACCCGCCCCGCTACCACCCTCACTTTTTCACCAACAAATGCATTATTCTTAAATGATAAAGTACATAATAGATCTTCCTCATTATGTTTATAGGGCATCCCGAATGGTGCAAAATGGCTCGTCGGTGCGATCAACTTACCCTGAAAGTTGATTTCACGGGCCGTCCCCCGATGTTGTATCCACAAAACGACCACAATTTGGCAATACGAACTCCATTTGAGCTCCATCACCCGCCAAAACTACCCCAACTAAACGTGGTACGCGTCCATCACACTCTTCGTCGGCGTCGACAACATTTCGGCGGCCGGATTCAGGTTGAAAAACTGAGTTTCGGATGATTTTATCTTTAACGTGTACTCTACCACACTTCTGTGAGCTCACCCACGGACAGATATATGGACAATAACATATAGAGCAATGCACCATCCTTCCATTTTCAAACCAGAAAGACTATAGGTTCTGTCGGGACAGAAGGAGGATGCTCTTTGTTACGTCGAAACCCAAGAATTCATGCTTTACATGGTCTATCACCCGCCCCGCTACCACCCTCACTTTTTCACCAGCTGATGCATTATTCTTAAATGACAAAGTACATAATAGATCTTTCTCATTATGGTTATGCACACGAAAAATTATAGGGCGTCCCGAATGGTGCAAGATGGCTCGTCGGCGCGGCCAGCTTACCTTGAAATTTGAATTCACGGGCCGTCCCCCGATGTTGTATACACAAAAGGACAACAATTTGGCCATACGAACTCCATTTGAGCTCCATCACCCGCCAAAATGATCACAACTAAACATGGTACGCGTCCATCACCCTCTTCGTCTGCGTCGGCAACATTTCGTGGGCCGGATCCAGATTGAAAAACAGAGTTTCAGATGATTTTATCTTTGACGTGTACTCTACCACCCTTCTGTGAGCTCACCCACGGACAGATATATGGACAATAACATATAAATAAATGCATCATCCTTCCATTTTCAAATAGGAAAGACTACAGGTTCCATCAGGACAGATGGAGGAGGCTGTTCGTTGCTTTGAAACCCAAGAATTCATGCTTTACATGGTCTATCGCCTGCCCTGCTACCACCCTCACTTTTTTACTAGCAGATGTATTATTCTTAAATGATAAAGTACATAAAAACTCTTTCTCATTATGTTTATGGACACGAAAAATTGTAGGGCATCCCGAATGGTTCAAGATGGCTCGTTGGCGCGATCAACTTACCCTGAGAGTTGAATTCATGGGCCGTCCCCCGATGTTGTATCCACAAAAGGACCAAAATTTGGCCATACGAACTCCATTTGAGCTACATCACTTGCCAAAACGATCACAACTAAACGTGGTATGCATCTATCACCCTCTTTGTCAGCGTCGACAAGATTTCGGGTGCCGAATCCAGGTTGAAAACCCGACTTTTGAATGATTTTATCTTTGACATGTAATCCACCACCTTTCTGTGAGCTCACCCACGGACAGAAATATGGACAATAACATACAGAGCAATGCACCATCCTTCCATTTTCAAACCGGAAAGACTACAGGTTCAGTCAGGACAGAAGGAGGAGGCTCTTTGTTGCATTGAAACCCAAGAATTCATGCTTTACATGGTCTATCGCCCGCACCGCTACCACCCTCACTTTTTCACTAGTAGATAGATTATTATTAAATGATAAAGTACATAATAGCTCTTCCTCATTATGTTTATGCACATGAAAAATTATAGGGCATCCCGAATGGTGCAAGATGGCTCGTCGGCACGATCAACTTACCCTGAAATTTGATTTCACGGGCTGTCCCCCGATGTTGTATCTACAAAAGGACCACAATTTGGCCATACGAACTCCATTTGAGCTCTATCATCCGCCAAAACAATCACAGCTAAACGTGGCACGCGTCCATCACAATCTTCATCGGCATCGACAACAATTCGAGGGCCGGATCCGGGTTAAAAACCCGAGTTTCAAATGGTTTTATCTTTGACGTGTATTGTACCACCCTTTTGTGAGCTCACCCACGGATAAATATAAGGACAATAATATATAGAACAATGCACCATCCTTCCATTTTCAAACCAGAAAGACTACAGGCGATGAGGACATCAATACCATTGTTACAGCCACAGCCCCTACTGCTATACATACTGGACCAATTACTAGAGCTCACGCACGCCAATTAAATTAGCAGGTACTTCCATTTCTTGGTAATGATTCTAATGTTCATGAGAATATGATGCTGCCTAAATTGGATACATTTGTCTTGCTTACAAATGAAGGGCCTAGCTTGGACAAGAAAAATGAACATTGAGCAAGATTAAGCATGGAGATGATGGCATGAGCAAGGGGAACAAGAATGGAGTTACAACTGATGATTTCAGGACTTTGAAGCCACCATAATGAGTGCATGAAGCCTTGGAAGAAATATGGAAGATGCCACTTCATAAATTTTGTCCAGAGGCTATTATAGGTGCTCCGTCACCCTATTATTGGGCCAGGCCCATGTAATTTCGAAATACTTGAGTATCGACTGTTTTTAGAGTATGTATGTGTGGGGAAACAAGAGATAGGGTTGGGTTCGGACCCCTCCTTCAAGGGACACGAAATCCCTCCTCTTCCTCTATACATACATCCCTTAGGGCACTGCTCAGACTTTGGGTTTTGTTTAGATTAAAAGTTCGCCATAGCTGCAACTTCGCGTACTTCGTTTGTGTTCAAGGACCAGACCAAGACGTCACAGAACCCCATCTTGATCAATAAAGCTTTCATCTTATATTCACAATATCCAGATTGCAATCTCGGTTTCTTGCTTGTTCTTTGTTTGCTCGCTGGAAATAGACCCTCGTGGGCAGGTTGATTGTGCTCCAGCATGGTCAATAACCCCTCAGAAGTTGGTTTAGCACTTGCTAAGGCGCGACGTCTTCGCACGTTCGTAGTCGGATCATCAAAGTCAACTCCCACAGAAAACGATATCTATCTCATCGAAACATCGGGACACCTTTGCCACTATCAACAGGTTCAGTCAGGACAGAAGGAGGAGGATCTTCGTGGCGTCCAAACCCAAGAATTTATGCTTTACATGGTCTATCGCCCGCCCCGCTACCACCCTCACTTTTTCACCAGGAGATGCATTATTCTTAAATGATATAGTACATAACAGCTCTTTCTCATTATGTTTATGCACACGAAAAATTATAGAGCATCCCGAATGCTGCAAGATGGCTCGTCAGCACGATCAACTTACCCTGAAAGTTGAATTCACGGGCCGTCCCCCAATGTTGTATCCACAAAAGGACCACAATTTGGCCATACGAACTCCATTTGAGCTCCATCACCCGCCAAAACGATCACGACTAAACATGGTACACGTCCATCACCCTCTTCGTCGGTGTCAATTACATTTCGTGGGCTGGATCTAGGTTGAAAAACCGAGTTTCGGATGATTTTGTCTTTGTCGTCTACTCTACCACCCTTCTTGATAGAGGAAAATGTGTCTCTTCTTTCGATGAGATGGTGATTATCGTTTTGGAGGAGTAGACTTTGACGATCCGACTACGAACGTGCGAGGACGTCGCGCATTAGCAATCGCTAAACCAACTCCGAGGTGTTATTAACCACGCCGGAGCATGATCAACCTGACGACGAAGGTGTATTTCCTACAAGCAAACAAAGAACAAGCAAGAAACTAAGATTGCAATCTGGATATTCCGAATATAAGATGAAAGCTTTATTGATCAAGGTGGGGTTCTGTGACGTCTTGGTCTAGTCGATGAACACAAACGAAGTATGCAAAGTTGCAGCTATGGCAAACTTTTAATCTGAACAAAACCCAAAGTGAAAACGATGCCCTAAGGGTTGTATATATGGTGGAAGAGGGGGAATTTTGTGACCCTTGGAGGAGGGGTCCAAAACCAACCCTAAATCTTGTTTCCCCACACATACAGACTCTAAAAACAGCCTATGCTCAAGTATTTCGAAATTACATGGGTTTGGCCCAAAAATAAGGTGGCGCAGCACCTAAAATAAACTATGGACGAAATTTATGAAGGAGCATCTTGTATATTTCTTTAATGTCTTTGTATGTCATCACAGGGGCTTCAAAGTGCTGAAATATGCACTAGAAACGCTATTCTGCGTTCCTTCACGCGCGCCTCCTGCTCCAGTGTCCATCCCTCTTGTCCATGCTAGGCCCTCATTAATAATCAACACAAATGTGTCCAATTTAGGCAGCATCATATTCTCATGAACATTAGAATTGTTACCAAGAAACGAAAGTGCCTGGTAATTCAATTGGAGTGCGCGAGCTCTCGAAATTGGTCTAGTATGTATAGCACCAGGGGCTGTGGGTGTAACAATGGTATTGATGTCCTCATCATCCTCCCCTTCTTGAAATGAAGTCGTCCTCAACGGAAGCTCATCATCCTCACCCAAATAAGGCATCAAATCTACAATGTTAAAAGTGGGACTAACCCCAAAATCTGCAGGCAGCTCAAGTTTATATGCATTATCATTTATTTTCTCTAACACCTTAAAGGACCATCAGGACGTGGCATTAGCTTTGATTTGCATGAATCAGGAAATCTATCATGTAACCAAATAAGATCTCCAGGTGCAAACACAACATGTTTTCTACCCTTATCTCCAGCAAGTTTATATTTAGCATTCATACGCACAATGTTCTCGTTAGTTATCTCATGCATTTTTAAGATCAATTCAGCATGTTGTTTAGCATCAAAATTAACCTTCTTCGAAGATGGAAGAGGCAACAAATCAATAGGTTCACGAGTGTAACGCCCTCGATGCGGCTATATCTCCCACATGTCGAAGCACGACTTAGAGGCATAACCGCATTGAAAGCAATGTCGCAAGTGAGGTAATCTTCACACAACCCATGTAATACAATAGGGGAAAAAGATACATAGTTGGCTTACAATCGCCACTTCACACAATTACATGAATAAGGCATTACATCATCCAGATACAATCAAGGTCCGACTACGGAACCAAAATAAAAGAAGAACCCCAAAAGCGACACGGTCCCCGATCGACCCCAACTGGGCTCCACTACTGATCAACTAGAAGGAAACAACACAAAGGACAAGATCTTCATCGAGCTCCTCCTGAGCTTGGTTGTGTCATCTGCACGGTCTCATCGGCACCTGCAAGCTAGTTTTGGAAGTATCTGTGAGCCACGGGGACTCAGCAATCTCGCACCCTCACGATCAAGACTATTTAAGCTTATGGGTAAGGTAAAAGGTATGAGATGGAGCTGCAGCGAGCGACTAGCATATATGATGGCTAACATACGCAAATGAGAGCGAGAAGAGAAGGCAAAGCATGATCGAACAACTATGATCAAGAAGTGATCCTAGAACAACCTACGTCAAACATAACTCCAACACCGTGTTCACTTCCCGGACTCCGCCGGAAAGAGACCATCACGGTTACACACGCGGTTGATGTACTTTAATTAGGATCAACTTCAGGTTTTCTACAACCGGACATTAACAAATTCCCATCTGCCCATAACCGTGGGCACGACTTTCAAAAGTTCATATCCCTGCAGGGGTGTCCCAACTTAGCCCATGACAAGCTCTCACGGTCAACGATGGATATTCCTTCTAGAGGGAAGACCCGATCAGACTCGGAATCCCGGTTACAAGACATTTTGACAATGGTAAAACAACACCAGCAACACCGCCCGAATGTGCCGACAAATCCCGATAGGAGCTGCACATATCTCGTTCTCAGGGCACACTCAGATGAGCTCTCCATACAACTAAAACCAAACCTCGAGTTTCCCCGAGGGGGCGCTGCACAGGACTCTAGTTTGGACCAACACTCAGAGGAGCACTGGCCCGGGGGGGTTTAAATAAAGATGACCCTTGAGTCTGCAGAACCCAAGGGAAAGAAAAGGCTAGGTGGCAAAAGGTAAAACCAATGTTGGGCATTGCTGGAAGAGTTTTATTCAAGGCGAACTGTCAAGGGGTTCCCATTATTACCCAACCGCGTAAGGAACGCAAAATCCGGGAACATAACACCGATATGACGGAAACTAGGGCGGCCAGAGTGGAACAAAACACCAGGCATAAGGCCGAGCCTTCCACCCTTTACCAAGTATATAGATGCATTAATTAAATAAGATATATTGTGATATCCCAACAAGTAAACATGTTCCAACAAGGAACAACATCTCCATGTTCCAACAAGGAACAAACTTCAATCTTCACCTGCAACTAACAACGCTATAAGAGGGGCTGAGCAAAGAGGTAACATAGCCAATCAACGGTTTGCTAGGACAAGGTGGGTTAGAGGTTTGACATGGCAATTTGGGAGGCATGATAAGCAAGTGGTAGGCATCGTAGCATAGGCATAGCAAAAGAGCGAGCATCTAGCAAAGCAAAGATAGAAGTGATTTCGAGGGTATGATCATCTTGCTTGAAATCCCGCAAGGAAGAAGAACGAGTCCATGAAGAAGACACACGGACGTAGTTGAACGGGTCCTCACAAACGCGACGTTATCGGAACCAAACCGAAGAAACAACACCGGAAAGAAGCAAACAACATAGTAAACAACCACCACATAATCATGGCATGATGCACAATCAAGTATGATGCATGTCCGGTTTAATGAGGCATGGCATGGCAAAGTGCACAAACAATCCTACAAATTAAGTGGAGCTCATTATGCAACGGAGTTGCATATTGAAGAAAACACCACATGACTTATTTAGTTCTCTCTCGTTTATGTACCCAACAATATTAAATGTTGTTAAACATGGCAAGAGGGTGAAGCAAAGTAAAACTACCTATCTAGTCAAGTTTAAATGAGGCCGGAAGTAACGAACAACAATTCCGGTAAATCCCCATATGCATATATTGGTTTGGTACTGATCTGCCCTAAACACAATTTTAGAGTTATTAAACATGGAAAGCAATGCCACCAAGTTAAACTATGCATTTTTCAACCCCATTTACATATAAAGTTTATTAAATTTGGAGTTACAGTTATTAAGTTATGAATTAAAGCATTCTCGCATGGCATAGGAGCAAACTTAATCAAACAACATTTTAAATATTTTAAACATGGATGAAAACAACATATTATTAATCTACACATAATTCTAAGCATTTTTCATATATAAAACATTTTAATATGATGCACCATTGATGAGTTATTAAATGCATGATCTAGAGGGACTAAACTGTAAAACAGGTTTACTGGAATAACTAGGAAAATCGCAGATCTGTAAAAAAAATAAGTGGGCTGAAATGAACAGGGCCGAACAGCAGGGAAGAAAAAAAATAGGAGGCGCTGGGAGATGCTCACCCATGGGCTTTGGCCCAAGGCGGTGGAGAGGGAGTAGAAGGGCCGGCCCAGGTGCGGTCAAAGCGAGGCGAGGCAGGTGAACGAGCTGCTACTCTCGTCTCTGAACAACAGAAACAGCGACAGCGAGAGAGATGAGTGGGTCCAAGTGTGGGGGTCAACGAAGCAGAGGAAACACGCGGGGCTTGGCACGGGGTTCGTCTTCCTCGCGTGCTCACACGCAGAAGCAGGAGGAGGCCGGGGATGGACTTGGGCGCGAGATCTTCGGCGTGATGGGAACCGGCCGGATCCGAGGCTAGGGTGGCGGTGGAGCTCCGTTCTGAGGCATCCCACGGCAGATCGGCGCGTAGATGAGGTAGGGCTCGCTGTCTTCGACAGAGGATAACAGTGGCAGCAGCAGGGGAGCAGGCGACACTGCTGGGACTCCAGCAAGCTGGGGAGGTCCGGCGCGCGAGGAACGACATGGGAACAAGGGCTGGACGCGGGTCCGAGGTTCTCCAGCGCGGATCGGTCGGGAACCGCGGCGGCACAACGAGCTGGAGCTACGGGAGGCCATCCATGGCGGCGCTGCGAAGACAACAGAGAGAGAGCAGCATGAGAGAGAGAGAGAAAAAAAGGATGGGAAAAGGAGCAGGGGAGGAAGGGTGCGAGGAGGCCCGGCCTGGATCTGGCGGCGCACGGGGAGGTCCTGTTGGCGCTATTGCTCGTCACCGGCGGGGACGGCTGGCTCCAAGGAAGACCCGAGAGGGAGGGGATCCAGGCGCGGTTCCTACCGATCCCAAAAAAATGAGGGAGGCTGCGAATGGTTGGGTGGATTGATGCAGGGGGAAAGAGAGGATCCCGAGGTGGGGAATGAGTGCGGCAGCGGCTAGAAGGATCCCTAGAAATTAGGGATTTGGTCCGAGATTAGACTAGGGGTGGACTATATATAAACATCACGGATTAGGTTAGGGGCTAACTCGTCCCTACGATCAAAATCGGACGGTCGAGGATAAATATGTTAGGAAGTCCAATTAACAAAACGGAGACGTTTTGTAGATGTTTGGGGATGATCCGGACACAACGGTAGCGACAGCCCGGGTCGAGTTCGGGACAACTTTTGGACGCGCGCGAGGGGGGCCGCGGGCTGACGAGAGATGTTAGGTTGGACCTGGCGGTAGGTAGTGGGCTGTGTAGACGGTCTCGAGCTGAGAGAAGAGAAGAGAGGGAGGCCCGGCAACTGTTTTCGGAGACCGAAAACGTCCGACGTTAGACCGGCTATACTGCCGCTATAGTTTAACGGTTGGGCTATCAAACGAACTCCGAATGCGATGAAACTTGACAGGCGGTCTATCTACATTATAATAAGACCACACGTCAACTCTCATCCCATTCCGAGAACATCTTCCGGCCAATTATAAAATAATATTTCGGACATGCCGCGGGCGCGTGCAAGTGTGTCTGGGCTCAGAACGGACAACGAAAAGAACTGGGGGAAACCCGGACGGACGCAGGTTTTGAAAACATGATGATGCAATGCACATGATGACATGATAAGATGCAACACGCAAGCAAATGACATGACAACGACAGCGAATAACTGGAAGACACCTGGCACATCGGTCTCGGGGCGTTACAACGAGGTAGGAAGCCTTACACAATTTGGAAAGGGCACATCTTAGTAGTAGAATGCAGAGAATGATTATAAGCAAATTCAGTATGAGGCAAGCATTTTCCCCATGTTTTCTTGTTATTCTTCAAAACTTCCCTAAGCATAGTAGACAATGTTCTGTTGACTACTTTAGTTTGTCCATCAGTTTAGGGGTGACAAGTAGTACAAAAAAGCAGTTTAGTCCCCAACTTAGCCCATAAACATCTCCAAAAGTGGCTAAGAAATTTAGTATCACGATCTGAAACAATAGTATTTGGAACACTATGCAAGCGAATAATTTCACGAAAGAACAAATCAGCAACATTAGCAGTATCATCGCTTTTATGACATGGTATGAAGTGTGCCATTTTTGAAAATCTATCCACGATAACTAATATGCTATCCCTCCCCTTCTTTGTTCGCGGTAATCCTAAAACAAAATCCATAGATATATCCTCCCAAGGAACACTAGGTACAGGCAAAGGCATATATAAACCATGAGGATTGAGTCGTGACATAGCTTTTTGACATGTAGTGCAGCGAGCAACAAAACATTCAACATCCCGTCTCATCTTTGGCCAAAAGAAATGTGTAGCAAGTATATCCTCCGTCTTCTTCTCGCCAAAGTGTCCCATTAATCCTCCTTCATGCGCCTCCTGCAACAACAAAAGACGAACAGAGCTAGTTGGAATGCATAGCTTGTTAGCACGAAACACAAAGCCATCGTTAACGATGAACTTGTTCCATGTTCTCACTTCTTTGCAATTCTGCAATACATCTTTAAATTCAGCATCATGCACATATTGATTTTGATGGTCTCCAAACCAAATATTTTGAAGTCAAGTTTTGAAAGCATAGTATAACAACGAGATAATGCATCGGCAATAACATTTTCTTTACCCTTCTTGTGTTTAATGACATAAGGGAAAGTCTCAATGAATTCAACCCATTTAGCATCTCTACGATTCTGTTTTGCTTGACTTTTCATGTGTTTCAAAGATTAATGATCAGAATGTATAACAAATTCTTTGGGCCATAAATAATGTTTCCATGTTTCTAAGGTCCGAACAAGAGCATATAATTCTTTATCATAAGTAAAATAGTTCAGACTAGGCCCACTCAATTTTTCAGAAAAGTATGCAACAGGTTTACCATCCTGTAATAACACACCTCCTAATCCAATTCCACTAGCATGAAATTCAAGCTCAAAAGTCTTATTAAACTCAGGAAGTTGGAGTAAAGGAGCATGTGTCAACTTATCTTTCAATACCGTGAAGGCTTCTTCCTGTGCGGTACCCCAAACAAAAGGCACATTTTCTTTGTAAGCTCATTGAGAGGTCTAGCAATGGTGCTAAAATCTCTCACAAAATGCCTATAGAAACCAATGAGGCCAAGGATACTCCTCACTTGTGTGACCATTTTGGGCTGCGGCCAACTCTCAATAGCTTCAATCATGGCTTTATCAACTTCAATTCCCAGTGGAGTAACAACATAGCCAAGAAAACATACTCTGTCGGTGCGAAAGGTGCACTTCCCAAGGTTACCAAACGAACGTGCATCACGTAGAGCAATAAAAACAACACGTAAATGTTCCAAATGTTCTTCCAAAGATTTGTTATAAATCAGTATACCATCAAAATAGACTACCACGAATCATCCAATGAAAGCACGTACAACTTCGTTCATTAATCTCATGAAAGTACTAGGTCCATAAGTTAACCCAAAAGGCATGACTAACCACTCATATAATCCAAACTTAGTTTTAAATGATGTTCTCCATTCATCTCCCAATTTCATACGAATTTGATGGTATCCACTATGCAAATCAACTTTGGAAAATATTGCAGAGCCACTCAATTCATCAAGCATATCATCTAGCCTAGGAATAGGATGACGATAACGAATAGTAATATGATTAATGCCTCTACAATCAACACACATACGTGATGTACCATCCTTTTTAGGCACTAGTATAATAGGAACAACACAAGGACTAAGGGATTCACATATATGACCTTTCTCGAGTAGCTCCTGTACTTGACGCATAATCTCCTTTGTCTCCTCTGGATTGGTACGGTATGGTGCACAGTTTGGCAGCGATGCGTCGGGAATTAAGTCAATATGATGCTCAATCCCTCGAATAGGTGGTAATGCCGGTGGCACATCTTGTGGAAAGATGTCAGCGAACTCCTACAAAATGTTAGTGACAACATGAGGCAAAGAGGAAGGCACGTCCTCGAATGAAAATAATGCCTTTTTGCACACAAAAGCATAGCAAACAGATTTGCTGACATCTAGATCATCAATATTAGATTTCATGGCAAGTAAACATGCACTTTTCAATTTAATTTCAGAAGCAACACTATAGACGGTTTATTATTAGGCTTCATTTGTTGCTCAACTTCTTTTGCCACAATTTGATTTTCACTCTTATGTTTCTCCTATTTTGCTTTATTAGCTCTATTAATATCATCTTTCAAAATTGAATCAGGAGACATATGAAGCAAAGTAATATGTTTATCCTTATGAACTAGTATACTAATTGTTTCTACCATGGTGTTCAGAATTTTTATCAAATTGCCATGGTCTACCAAGTAAGAAGGAACATGCTTGCATGGGTACCACATCACAATCAACAGAATCAACATATGTAGCTATACTAAAATGCACTCGAACAGTACGTGTTACCTTAACCTTGCCGCTGTTGTTCAACCATTGGATGTAGTAAGGATGTGGATGTGGTCTTGTGGTGAGAGATAGCTTGTCCACCATCTCCATGCTAGCCAAGTTGTTGCAGCTCCCTCCATCTATGATGACGCGAACAGAACGTTCCTTCACAACTCCCTTTCTATGGAACAAGTTATGCCTCTGATTTTGCTCAGCTTGTGTGACCTGCACACTCAAAATAGATTGAGCAACTGAACTTTCATACATGTCAGCATCTTCAACAGCCATGTTGATGCGGAGCATCCTATGGTCATCCCCATGGACCTACCATCGTTTCACCAAGTGCCAAGAGGACCCATGACATGAGCACGATCTAGAGCTCTCGAGACCGAGGTGACTTCCTTCCTTAATGATATCACATATGATCCACTCGACACATGGCTACTACCTAAGTCTGGAATGTTGTGCATGATTAGGTATCAATAGGACCCTCCCGAGGATGCACGTGAAGACGGACAAGTCACCAAGCTCATGGATGAGGAGAACCAACGGAAGGAGTCAAGAACATCTCCCAGGACCCGAACATCCAACCCCTGGAAGTGTCACGAGCAATAAGGAGCCAACAACCAAGGTTACAGGGCCCGGACATCCGGCGACTAGCCAAGACATCCGGCCTCAGCAGAAGAGCCGGCCCTCCAGCCCGGACATCCGGACGGGCCTGTCTAGAGAGCAGAAGAGCCGGCCCTCCAGCCCGGACATCCGGCCAAAGGCCCAGACATCCAGCCTGTCCCGAGCCGTCGGAGATCCGGCCCATCACCCGGACATCCCGGTCCCGCCTATCCAGAGAGCGTCAAGGCCAGCCCTGACCGCCCAAACATCCGGCGCCAGCCCGGACATCCGGTACCTCGTGAAGGCCCGGACATCCGGCCTCCCCTTTCTGTGCATAGTGTAAGGGCCCAAGGCCCGTGTACCCCTTCGTCCCCCTAGACTATATATACTCCTCCTCCTCCCTCTTTCTAGGGTTAGCATTATGATAGCTCATATGTGAGATAGAGTGTTGTAGGGTGAAACCCTAGAAGGGATCTTTTCACACTTGGAGGGGGGAAGGAGGAAGAACACTCAAGAACAAAAGGGACAAATCACTCAAACAAACCCAAATATCACATCCACTAGAGTAGCATACATGAGATCCACAAGATTACTTGAACAATTCAAGGAAAATAGCACTAGGTAAGTTCTTCCCACTAGGTGAGGTCTTGATCTTGATCTTCTCCAAGAGGAGGGCTTGATAATCCCAAGGATTCTTCCCTATGTGGGGCTTGATATCCAAGAGGAGGGGATACAAGGAGCAAATCCCTCTTTGGTGTTCTAAATGCTTTGCTATCCTCCAAATGAGGTAGGGAAAGAGTATTTGTAATCCTAGGGACGAAGTTGGGGGAGGTAGGGTTACAAAAGACCAAAAAGACCTCAACACGAAAACAAGACGGGGCAGGTCGGGCACCCGGGGTCAGAGGGACCGGGCACCCGGAGTGGTCCGGGCAGGTGCTGGGAGAGAGGCCGGGCACGCGGGCCAAAGTTCCGGGCACCCGGGGTGGTGTCGGGCTGGCGCGGGGGGTTGGCCCGGGCACCCGGTGCCAAGGGGTCGGGGCCGGAGTGGCCTAGGTGGGCGGCCGGGCACCCGGGCCCAAGAGGTCGGGCACCTAGGGGGTGGCTGGGGCGTGGCCCAGGCCGAGGCCGGGCACCCGGGGCCAAGATGGCCGGGCACCCGGGGTGTCCAGGGAGCTTCGTCTCCTCGCACGTCTTGATGCTTCTCTCCTTGTCCTTCTTCTTGTGTGTCTGGGTCTTCGTCCTTGCCTCCACACAGTCATCTGCTCGGTACCTGAGAGTGCATAATATCTCCGTTTAAGGTAGGACCCGGTTCACATGTGAAATCGAACGGAGTTCAAAGAGGAAGGAGTTAACCTTGGTTTCAACAGCAGCGCGCGAGCCCCCGTCATAGGTTCTCCCCATGCTTGCGGTGGTGGTATGACGTCCATGGTGATGGTCAAGGGATGCTCCGCATCATCTACCCCCCCCCCCTTGGGAGAGATCCTTCCACGGATCATGATCATCATCACCATGGTAAAGAGAGGGCGTCGCTGTGTAGAAGTGAACGACCACCAAACACTTATCATGTTGAAGCTCGAAATGGGCACTCTCCAATGTCGCATCGTCTTGTGATTCCTGCAAAAGGAGCAAGTAGAACAAACACTTGGAAAAACAAATGTGGTTAGCGTTAGAGCAAAACCAAGCATTCAAGAGGTGATGCACCAAACAAGTGTTGTCATCAAGCATAGCATATGGTTTGACAAAGAAGTGTGTCATTGCATTTAAGCATATAATTGAGCACAAGCAAAGACATCATGGACACAAGCATGCAAATGGGAGGTGGAGATGCAAATATGTTTGATAAGTGAACAAGCATCTACCTCAAGGTCATAGCAAGAATGCATAAAGTGCTCAACAAATGGTCTATGGTATGCATAAGAACCATTCATAACGCAAATGAGATAGCAATTTTGCAACATGTGCGAGGCAATCAAGTCATTCAAGTGACAGGCAATGGGACATGGCATATGTGAAGAAATGATATTGTTGCAACCAAGCATATGATAGGAGAAAATAATCGAAGAATTGGATGCAACACACAAGGCATATACATCAGGATGCATGGAACGGTGAAAATGACAAGTCGAAGCAAGATCTCTAAAATGTGTGCAATTAAGTGGTCCAAGATGAATAATAAGTCTCATGGTGCAAGCAACACAAGTAGTATGATCCGCAATATCCATGTTCAAGAAAGATGTCAGCTCAAAGGCGTGTCCTTGTGCATTCTTCACAATGCCGAAGTGGTAGGAAAGGTGGTGTAGAAGTGAGTCGTGCTCGAATGTATGAGCCTCTCTCTCAAGAGCTCGAATGGTCAACTACGTGATGTGGAAGTCGACAGGAAGTCCAAGTATCCTACACATGCACACAACAAAACAAAGCACGTATGCGCATGGTAGATAAACACATCATCCATCATGATGGTTCTCTTCTTTTGCACATAACCATTAGAAGCACAAGTGCATGAATAATATGATGCGACAATGGCTATATTCATGGCACTAGGTATATGGTGCAAAGAGGTAAGACAAGCATGCTTCACAAGAAATAGGTCAAAATCTCCAAATATATGTGAGAATGCTATGGGGGCAATCTCATTAGCAAGAGGTAAGTCATTGTTGCACTCAATATATGGCTTATCATCCAGCATGAGAGAGGCAACATATGGAGATATGTGACAAGAAGCAATAACAATCATGTGCAAAGCATGTAGATGGTTGTCATCAACCGCATGAAATAAGAAAGTATGAATCATAGGTGATGCGACATAATCAAGTATATCAATCATGTCGTGCAAACTAGTGGAGCAAAGATGCAACACACTAGAGGAAATCATGGCGATCATGTCATGTGAGAGAATAGTGGATATAGGTAATGCACATGACATATCGCAAGCACGAACACAAAGTAAGATCAAGGTGTCATCATCGGAATGGATCACCAAGAAAACATGGCAAGAACAAGCAATATCTCCATCAAGCTTACAAAGACACATACAAGTATGAGATTCAATCATCATGTGTAATGCAAAACATGGTATATGAGCATGTCCTCCATCATGATGGAGGACATGCTCAAATAAATTGTAAACATGGTATATGAACATGTCCTCCATCATGAAAGAATAGTTGTTATGTATAACATGATTTGGATGCAAATCTAGCATACAAGTATATGACACATCAAAATGTATGAGGAAACTATGGGGGTGTCCTCATGAGCAATAGTGGAAACATCATATGGAGAAAATGGAGAACATCCAAAACAATGCATATCCGAGGCTAGGTGGTCATGGCATGGCATATGAGATAAATGAGGCAAAGGGGGCATATCAATATCATTACAAGAGAAACAAATGCCAATAACCATGGGTTTGTGTGGGGACCCCGACTCATAAGTCGAGATCACCGAATGCACGTGTACAGTGATCCCAGAGATCAATGCTCACTGAACACACAGAAGCTGAATAACAAGAGTCTTACATCCATACATATCGTCTTACACAAATTATGACCATTATGGTCAAGTCTTACATAGATAAAGCCACAAGGGCCGAAAGCCAAATAAACTTAAGCAGCGGAAATTTCCGTCGATAAGTAGAACCCATGCCATCTGCCTTAACCCTACAGGCATTCTGATTGGGAAACGTCCTAGTTCGCATGTTCGTCTCCAAAGAATTCTTCCTCGAACTCCTGTTCTTCCATGCCTGGCCAATTAAATAACCAGTGGCAAGCCAATGAGTACTTTGAATGTACTTGCAAGCAACCCATGTTTTGGTTCAAGGTACAACAATGTATGATATAGGTAAGTTTTTGCGGAAAGCTAGTTTTGAGTGCAATGACATGTTCAACAACTTGTAAGACATGCATCAGGAGAATTCAATTAACCATGAGGACAGGTTACAGATATCAACATAAAAAGAGTGGGCACCAACCCAACTCAATCATGTCAAGTCCTTTGACTTGACCCAAGTAGTTCTCCCCACTTATCCACACACACACTGGTTTGTAAACATGTGCACGTAGCCCAAGAGCGGTTACCCAACTGTCCTTGATCGTGGACACGGCTATTAGAATAGTTTTACACTCTACAGAGGTTGCACACTTCACCCACAAGATCCGGGGAACTTCCGTGTCATCCACGACCCGCGGTACCTCAAGTACCCGGGGTAAGCACCCGATCACTATCTTTCCCTAGACGACACTAACAAGGAGTCCACTCGTTGTTCCGTATCCTCACGATGTACATCATACGAGACTCACTCGAGATCGTAACATCCGAGAGGGGACACAACGGTGTATCCGGTGCCCTGTGAAAACAGTCATGGCCGCCCTACCTGGCATGACCCCGTCCTGAGAGAGAGCACCAACTCTCCCCCGTCACTAGTAATCCGGGCTCCAAGCTAGTATTGGCCTAGGTAATCAATAATGCCCTTTCCCATATAAGGGCAGAGTGGTTGCGCATGTAAGGTTGGAATAACGGTCGCAACTTAAAACAATCCATTTTTGAAAACAACACACACACTTGCCTCGGTACACCACTTCGTCATCAAGTGGCTACCCAACTCATCATCTCCCTCGGGCATAAGTGGCACCCGACGGGGTTTTCGAAAAGTCCTTTAAAAATACTTTGTCTCCATCGCTATGCATATTCCCGTCCCTTTTTGCGTAGCACTACTTTAGCATCCTATCTACTCCCACCGGCATAACCCTCATAGAAAGGTAGGGTCATGCATCATGCAAGTGTCAACGAGAAAAGCAATGGAGGCAAACCACCCCTAAGTGGTCACCATTTTATCATGACTCGATGCAAGCAATAAAAGTGCCATATGACATGCATAAAAGGGGTTTCTTAGACATGGTCAAAGGGTTGCTTGCCTGTCTCAACAAAGTCTTCTGGGTCATCAAAGTCTTCTGGTCCAATTCCTTCGTCAGCAACGCAATCTATCTTCACAAAGTAATAACGAGGAAATAAGGCAATAATAAAACAGAAAAACCAAAGTGCTCAGAAAAATGTCAACTCATTTTTGTTAAATACTAGGTTGAAAACTAAGAAGAGGAAAATTCCTAGTTTTGGATTTGGAGTAGCAGAATAGGAGAAATGGGTTTTCAAAGGTTTATTTAAATGCTAAAAATCACATTTAAATATTTACAGTCAAGAAAAGGTTGTTGGATTTGAATGAAAGTTGCACCATAAATAGGTGGGATTATTACAAGAATTTAGGAGTTGGAATTATTGCATTTGGATAAATAATTAATTCTGGGGAATTTTTGGAAAAGCCACAGAAAAAGAAAAAGAAAAAGGGCACTGTGCCTGTCGGGCCAGAACAGCTGCGGGGCAGCAGGCCCAGCCAGCGGGCCGGCCCAGCCGAGGCAGCGCACAGCACGCGCGCCCGCCCATTTCAAACCTGACGGCCGGGGCCCGCAGGACAGAGAAAGAGAGAGGGGCGCGGGAACGAGGGAGAGGATGACAGGCAGGGCCCACCTATCATCACTAACCCATGGACAAGGTGGTCGTGGTGCTCACCGGCGACGATGCAGGCCACGGCGAGCTCCGGCGAGTGCGGGGATGGCTTCAGGAGACTGTCGCACGTCGGTGGGTGGTGGACTTGGCTGGCGGGGGTGCCTGGTTCGCGGCGACGAGGAGTTGCGGCGGAGGAGCTTCGGGAGGCGGTGACTCCGGCCGTTTACGGCAGCTACAGAGAGGGGAAACAAGGGGGAAAGGATCAGAGGGCTGCAGGGGTTCCAGATCGAGGTAGAGGAGGAAAGGGGAGGCCTATACCTCACGAACTCCGGTGAGCCGAAGCGGCGGAGCTCGAGCTCGATCTCGAGCTCGGGTGCTCCTGGAGGAGAGTGGAGGGCACAGGGGGCTGATTTGGAGGGGTTAGGAGCGAGTGGTGGTGAGGGAGAGGCTCGGGGAGGCCCTTAAATAGGCGAACGGCGAGGTGCCGTGGACCCGTGCGCCGGCGGGCTTCTGCGCGTCGCCACAGGGCTCGGGAGGAGATGGCGCCGTGTCTGGGGTGCTTGTGAGGCTGGTCCAGTGCTAGGGGAAGGAAGAGGGGGAGCGGGGAGGGGTCAGAGACGTCGCGCGTGTGAGCTCGCTCACTGGAGCTCTCGGGCGGCCGGTGCGCGTGCGAGCAGGGGCAGAAGAGAGAGAGGGAGGAGGGGGCCGACCAGCTGTCGTGTCCCGGACGCCGAGGCGTCTCGTCGAGCGCGCTAGGGAGGCCCGAGGTGGCCGGAGGTGCTTGGCAGGAGGCGGCTACAGTGCGGGAGCGCACTGTAGCATGCTCCAGAGCGCCCATATGGCTGTCCAGGCCATTTTCTATGCTTGTGGGCGCGCCCTTGCATGTCCAGTAGTGTTTGGGGGTGCTAGGGAAGGGATCTTGGCCTTAGATGCTTTGGATGGCCAGTGGGTGAAGAGAGAGGAAGGAGAAGAGTGGAAATGGGGCTGTCCAGAATAGAAAATTGGTGGTTCCATCCCCTTGATCAATAAGGATTGACTTGTGCTAAATGCCAGAGGCAGAGGGAGGTTAGGAGGAGGTGTGGTAAAGAGGAGAACTCATTTGGATTAGTGGAAGAAGCCCAAACATGCATTTTAAGTTTCTGCCAGAAGGTGTTTGATGTAGGTTTGGGCAAGCAAATGGACTTCCCTTGTCATGAGGCTTGACAGGGTCAAATGGCCTGAGAAAATAAGAGGTTCCACCAAGATTGAGTTCATTTGGGCAAAGTTGCCAATGCAACTTTTGTAAACCCTAGAAATCAACAGAAATGGACTTATGTAGATCTAGTTGAGCATAACACTTCTCCTTGATGCACTACTTGGTGTAGTGGCCTCATTTGGTCATGTGAACATGCTCACAAAAGTTGGGGTCAAGGGGAGAAAGTTGGTAGTACAAACTTGTTCAAATTTCATTCTGGTCAGAGAGGGTTTTGGGGCATTTTGGTGAACCAAAATGACCTTGATTGACATGAGGCTTTGCAGGGTGGTCCCAATATGCATTTGTGACTTGCTGGATTTTTCTTGGATTTTTATGAAAATATTTCCTATAGAAATATTTCAAATCCTTGAAATGGGAAGAAATGGTTTTGGGAGGTTTTGTCCAATATTTTGATCATGACCATATGTTGAAACTCTTATATATGGGAAATATATGCCCACTGAGTTTCCCTGATTTTTGTAAAATATTTTTGAAATAATAAAATAATTTTTCCCTATTAAAGACCATTTATGGCCTTAAGAAAAAGATTTTAAATAAAATAGGAAAATAACTTTTAAAATTATATTTTTGGGGTTTATGGGAATCCTATATCTAATAGGTTTCAAATATACCTTTTTAAAGATTTTTCATACCCCAAATTAGGTACTTGCAGTGCAAACCTCAATCCAGGGGTTATTGGAAAACTAATTTTTGAAAATTCTATTTGGCCAAATTATTTTTGTAAGAAAATACTATATTGTACTATACACATGGCATGATCATTGGGCAGAAGTTTGGACAAGGAGATGAAGTACAGAAGGTGGAGTAGTTGACTCTAAAGAGCACTTGAAAAACCACACCGAGAAATCCAACTCCAAAATAAAAGCCAAATAATGCAAAAGTTTTTGTTGGCCCAACTTTTCTTGCTTTATCAATGCAAATGACATGTTACAAAATGCAGGGTGTGACAGTTTGTCATCTATGCCATAAGTGCAAATCGAGTTTAATTTAAAGGCATATGCATAGTCACTATGATGAGATTGCAAATGTCAGATCACGGGTTCCGGCTAAACCCTTAAGGTTCGAACTCAGGGGTGCACGCGGAGATTCCTCCCTACCGATCTACGCCCTAGCTCGCTAAGATCTCGCGGACGAACTCGACGAACTCGGAACACAAAGGGACACAAGGTTTATACTGGTTCGGGCCACCGTTGTGGTGTAATACCCTACTCCAGTGTGGTGGTGGATTGATAGTCTCTTGGGCTGATGATGAACAGTACAAGGGGAAGAACAGCCTCCTGAGGTTGAGGTGTTCTTGTGCGGGTGTGTGGATGGAGTGGATCCGATCCAAGTTGAGTTGTCCCTATGGTGGTGGCTAGTTCTACTTATATAGGCCCTGGCCCTCTTCCCAAAAATTGAGCGGGAAGGGAGCCAACAACGGACAATTTGAAAGGGGACAGCTAGTACAGCTTATCCTGACAAAAGTGGTCTTCGCCTGCAAAAGGCTCTGGTGGTGACGTCGTCTTGGGCTCCATGGTGACCTTCGTCCTGCCGTCCTTCTGGTCCTGGGCTCGTTGCACTGATAAGGAAACCTTTGCCTGATGCCTCGGTACCCCGCGCATGCGCTTGCCGCCTTAGCACCGAAGAGGAAACAAGGACGCTGCGCGTGCTGGCGCCCGCCTGGCGCCTGCCTGATCTTGATCGTCACAGATCACGTCACAAGAGCCTCGCGAGGTTTGCCCCGCCTTGATTTATCCGCTCCTCGCGAGGCAGCCTGGTGTAGCCGCTCCTGAGGAGGTCTTGCGTCGCCCGCCTCGCGAGGCTTGGCCCCTCGCGAGGGTCTTGAGTGCTTTTTTGATGAAGATGGGCCTTACAGGCCCGCAGCACAGCCACGTCGTGGGCCGCAGGCAGGCAAGTGTGGGGACCCCCGTTCCCAGAACGCCGACTGTAGCCCCCGAGCCCAAGGTGCGCTCGGGATTGGCTTCGAGGCAAAGCCAAAGGTCAAGTACGGAGCGCCGCGGGCCCCAAAAGCCTGCGGCCTTGGTTGACGTGTGGCGGTTGATTGGTCGTGGGCGTCTCCGCTTCTCCATGCTGCCTCGGCAACTGCTCGACTTGACAAAAGGCTAGCGCAAACAACGCTCGCCTTTACTATTCCCTTGTTCCTTCGCAAGGACTGGGAGCCAATCGTGGCCTCCAGGCCGACCTTTGACGCGCGCGGGCTGGTGCCGCCTGCGCTCTCTAGAGCCCCTGCGGCGTCGAAGCCGGTAGAGGTATCTTCCAACGAGTCCCGCGGAGGGGAGGAAGAAGAGGTGGACTCGGAGGCGACCCGCGAGGAGACGGGGGAGACTTCCCCCTTGAACAAAGACGACATCCTCCGTGGCCTACCAGACGACGCCAAGATTGGCGCCCACCTGGAAGAGGGGGATCTGCCTATAATCCTGACGAGGAGCAGATCGTCGCTGGTACCTGCCGCTTCCGCCTTGATGCCGCCTGGAGCTGCCTCCAGTCCTCCTGTCGGGCCGTCTTCTGCTCCCGGAGTCCGTACACCCGCGCCTTAGGCTCTGAAGCTTTCAGGCTTCAAGCTTCCCAAGCGGAAGGTGGAATATGTCGCGGTGGATTGGTAAGTGCCTCGAGCTTCGTCTTGTCCCTATTCGTACTTGCTATTTTCTGACATTTGTCCTTGGTTGATCAAGCCGACGCCTTTGGCGAAGAAAAGGAAGGGGATACAACAGTTGCGCCTCCCTCCGCAGAGAAAGGAGGCAGCAACACTCGCACCTCCCCAGCTTGGTCACCCTCACGAGGCCAAGAGGAGCATCGTCAGGAGGAGTCTTCCCTCGTGGCCTCACTGGCTCGGGAGGTGCCGGCACCTGGCTCGGCTGATGAGGTCCCCAAGGCTCAGGAGCCCTTGATCTCCTAAGCTCTGGTGACTATGCTGCCCTCTCTTCCTGTTGCGCCTCTGACTTTGGGTTCTTCTACTTCCTCTGCCACCCTTGAACGCGTTCTTTCGGAGATGGCTCAGTTGTGGGAAGATCTCCTGGCCGCGGATCCACGCCTGGCTGCCGGGCGTCTGGAGCTGGCCTCTGGTTGGCTTCATTCTGACCTGGTGGTTCCAGCGTCGCTGAGCCAGGCCATGGCTGCCTCTGAGAAAGAGAAGCAGGTTGTCGCCAAAGCCGCGGCCAACCGTGATGCGGCGCTGAAGGACGCCGAGACCGCCCGCAACTGCTGCCGGGTGCTAGAGGGTGAACTGAAGAGCCTGCGCGACCAGCGTGATGAAGAAGCTTGTGGCCGCCAGACGAAGGAGGAGGAGATGAGGGGTCGGGAGGATGCCATCAGGCGTCGCGATGCCGAACTGAAGGAGCTGGAGCGGAAGGTGAAGGCGAGGGAGATCGATCTTGACACCAAGGTGAAGTCCCTGGCAGAAGATCGCAAGGCCTTCACCGACCTCGAGGAAAGGTCTCGCAAGGCGCTGAAGACGCTCTACGAGAACGGCTTGGAGAGGCCGCTGGCCACCGACGAGGATGGCCCTGCCCAGCTGCTTCCTTTCTTGGTAGACGTGCTCGAGGAAGTCGTGGAGGGTGTTGGTCCCATGGCAGAGGCAGAGGCTCATGTCCTTTCTTTAGCTGTGTTGACTCGCGTCTTCAGCCACCTGCACCTTCGCGACCCCAATGCTCGTCATGACGAGCTGCTGGAGCCCGTGGCTAAAGAACACTCCACAGTTACCACCGCAGCTGTGCAGAGTCAGGTGGAGGCTCTGCTGAAGAAGTTTCGTGGCTTTGCTTCCGCACCTTTGGCCGGAGGCGATGCCGCTCCTGTAGTCCCAGCCGGTGACCAAGGCGAAGGCGACATCACCAAGGGAGAAGCGTTGCCCACGGGCATCGATGGTGTTCAGGGGTGACCTGTGTCTCCTTTCCTGTTTATTCCTGCAACCATGCATGAGGCCTCGTGGAGGCGTTAACCTTGCATTTGATATTGTGAGAACAATATGTCTTGTAATATTTGCTTCGAGATTTTGCGATTTTCTTCCTATCTGCTTTGTGTTCTGTGTCGGTAGAGCCCGGCCCCACGCATACCTCAACCGCCATTGGGCCGACCGGAGACCAGGACGGACCAAGGAGTGAGGGGCTACGTGACCAGTTAGGCTCCTGAGTCGTGATGCTCAGGAGTCCCCCTTGATGCGCAAACAGCTTATAGGGAGAATACGCGAGGATAGATTAATTTCCTACATCGGCAGAGCCCGGCCCCGCGCATACCTCAACCGTCGTTGGGCCGACCGGAGACCAGGATGGACCAAGGAGTGAGGGGCTACGTGACCATTTAGGCTCCCGGGTCGTGATGCTTAGGAGTCCCCCTTGACGTGCAAACAATTTCCATACCTGCCTTCGTCGAGGCCTCGGGAGGGGCGTGCGACGCCCAGGTCCGAGAGACCTGGTTGGGTGGCGTGCGCTTGGGCGTGACTCGGGCGCAGCCCCCGTGCCCAGCCCCCTCGCGCAGCTCTCCCAAGGGGAGGCGTTGTGGTGAGGCCGGACGCTGAGCATTGAGGCTCCCTGAGGTTGGTACGACCATGAAGCCGCCCTTAGTTGTTTATCACCAGCGCGGAGCATAGTGCTTCCGCTTGTGCACGGACATAGCCGCTCCTCGACAGTGTCGACGGCCAGCGCGGAGCATGGTGCTTCCACTTGTGCGTGGGAGGGGGGCCCCTCCGAGAGGAGCCCCCGGGGCGCATACAGCCCCGCCCTGACACGTGGCTTGCACGGCAGGGCTGCAAGGTGTATCTGGGCACTCGTGAGCCAGCACGGGACTCAGGAGGCCCTACCTCAAGGCGGGTTTCACCTGGTCTTGGGTCTTTGACAGATGTGTGTTCTTGCGAGGTGGTTAGGTGCAAGTGCTCTACGTCCTCAAGTCCCGGCCCTCGAGTGAGCTCAGCCGCCGCTGGTATGCCAGGTCGCGATGCCGTTGTCAAGGCCAGGGGCTGAGAGCTGGAGAGCCAGTAAGAGCTCCTGAGTCACGATGCTCAGGAGCCCCCCTTTTAACATGCAAGTGAATTGCATGAGAGAGGGGCGGGCCCATGACAAATGGCAATCGAGCAGGTGATGATCACAGGTGGATTACACATGAAAGGTAGATCGGCTTGGGTAAATACAGAAAGATACATGCCATAGGGTCTGGCCAAAGCGGCTTGGGGATGATACAGCCCGAGGGGCGCCTCCAGCAAGGTAAACGAAAGACATAAGCAGAAGGGATACATGCCACAGGGACGGACCCACACGGCCTGGGAATGATGCAGCCCGAGGGGCGCTCCCACTTGAATGAACTTGGAAAATGCCACCTGGTTATGTTGATGAAGAGATGTTGGGGCAGCTGAAGGCACGCGGCGAAAGGATTGTTCCTCATGAGCCACCAGGGTCCTGAGCCTCGGGAGGCTCTGGGGGCCCAGGCGGTACCTTGAGGACCGTCTCCATCTCCGCCAGGACAACGTGGTGCCTGGCCTCCTAAGCCGCCAGGATGCGCCAAAGGTTGCCCTGGTAGACGATCGACACGCTCGGCAAGCCAAAAGGCATGCGAACATGGCCGTGTGGTGGGCCCTCACAACGGCCCACGGGCGAAGGCCAGAAGAGCTCCTGAGATGCCGCCCTGTTGAGCCCTGGAACGTCGATGCAGACACGCAGCCCGGCATCCTTGCCTGGATGGGGAGCTGTGCCTCGTGAGCGGCGGTCGCCGCGCATGGCCCTTGCGTCTTGCAATTCCTGAGTGGTCTTGGTGATGAACTCCTGAATGGTGGGCGATCCCTGCCCTGTGTCCTCCTGAGGGAAACGTTCCTTGAAGCACGCCTCCAAGTGGTGCCTGACCGCCTCCCTCGTGATGTGCGCAAGGTCTGAGGCCCTCAAGGAGAGAGCCCCGAGCCGTGCCCAAGGAGGGTGCTGGGCGTGCCTTCCTATGCGATGGAGGGAGGCGCCCCTGGAGCGGGCGCTGATCCTGACAAGGTTCTAGTCGCGACGTTGCCCTCCTGAGGTCCGGCATGGCGTAGCTGCTTCTTCTTGGGGATGGCCTCTGGAGGGCCCTCGGCCTTGCTGTCGGGGTCGTCGATCACTGCTGCTTGAAAGGCAAGCTCGAGGGAACACACCGCATCTCTTTCTTCACATGGGACCGTGATAATTCCGCCGCTTCCCAGCATGTTGAGGACGTTGTAGCCGTGGTGTGTCACTGCCATGAACTTGGCTAGGGCTGGATACCCGAGGATGGCATTGTATGGCAGACGGATGTGTGCGACGTCGAAGTCGATGAGCTCGATGCGGTAGTTCTTGCATTCTCCGAAGGTGACAGGGAGGCGGACCTGCCCTATCGATGTGGTGGAGTCGTCGGTCACTCCTGAGAAGGGCTTGGTAGGCTGAAGCTGATCATACAACACTTGGAGGTTGTCAAACGTGTCGACGGACAGGACGTTGAGCCCTGCGCCGCCGTCAATGAGGGTCTTGGTGACTTGCACATTGCTGATAACTGGTTAGCAAAGCATCGGGAGGGCACCTGCGGTGGCCGCGCACTTGAGCTGATCTGCTGAGTTGAAGGTGATGGCGCATTGGGACCACCTGAGCGGGCGCGTGGCCTCGAGCTTGGGGAGGACTGCATTCACTTCATGAGCAAACTGTTTGAAGATATGCTGCGAGGGTGGGGCCTGGGCTCCGCCCAGGATGCAGGCGATAGCGCGCGCCTCCTGGAAGCCCCCGGCCCCCTCATCTTGATGGTGGTCGTCATTCCTTCTTGGTGGTGGCGGCAGCGGGGGGAAGACCAGCGTTGCCCTGAGGACGATCCTCGCGAGGCTGGTCCCTCCAAGCGCGCTTGTGAGGATGATCCAGCTAGTGTCCCCGCGAGGCCTGTTGCGCCACTCCTGGCGCAGGCCACGGTCGTCCCAGCGTCCGCCTCCACGTCCTCCTCCTCGGCCATAGCCCCGGTCGTTGCGCTCTGGGCGTCGACCGAAGCGCCCTTCACGAATGGCTCTGAGCTCTTGACAGTCGACGGTGTTGTGGGTGTTTAGGTTGTGGAAGGCGCAGAACGGTCGACTGCTCTTGAATGACTTAGGCTGATCTCTGCCTCGCTTGGTGTCCGGATCCGCTGCGAGCACGGCTGCCTCCTTGCGTTTCACGTCCTTGGCCTTGGCTTTCTTCTCCTCCGGGTCCGCAGCTGGCAGCTCGAGGAGGGAGAGGCGACCCTCTTTAGTTCTTGCGCACTTGGTCGCCAGGTTGAACAGCTCCTGAGACATGCACAACTCCTCATGGATAGCGAGCTCCTCCTTCATCTAGATGTCGCGGACGCCGTCAGAAAACGCAGAGATGATGGCCTCATCTGTGACCTTGGGGATCTTGAGGCGAGTGTTGTTGAAGCGCTGGATGTACTTCTGGAGGGTCTCTCCCGGTTGTTGCTTGATGCAGCACAGGTTACCCGCGGCCTGCGAGCGGTCGCGAGTGCCTTAGAAGTTGGCGATGAAGCGGTCGCGCATCTCGTCCCAGGAGGAGATCGAGCCATGAGGCAGGTTCAGGAGCCACGAACGGGCGTCGTCTTTGAGTGCCATAGGGAACCAGTTCGCCTTGACTTTCTCGTCACCGTTGGCCACCTCGATGCTCAGCTCATAGAGCTGCAAGAACTCCGCAGGTTCGAGGGTGCCGTCGTAGCGAGGAGACAGATCGGGCTTGAATTTGCCTAGCCAGGCGACGCTACGTAGCTCGGGGGTGAAGGCACGGCAGCCGGCCGTGGTCGCCAGGGCCCGTCTTGGAGGTGGAGCTTGGTCTTGGCGCCCATGTGCCGCTACGATGAGCGGTGCGAGGGCTTGCCGAGGCAGACGATCCTGGCGCGGCGGTGGGAGGAGCGGCGGAGCGTTCTCTTGTGGTCGATGGACTTCTTGGCAGCTTCTTTCTTCACGCGCGGGCACCAGACACGGTGGATCGCATCATGGAGCCGCACGCCTTGGTGCCAAGACGCCATCTTGGGGCAGAAGTGGTGGAGGCGCTCTGTGAGTTGCGTCGCCTGAAGCAGACGGAGGGCCAGGCGGATAGAGGGACGGCGCAGGGGAGCCCCGTGCGGCACGGACGGGCTCGGCGATGTGGTCGAGCCAGTCCTCGTAGAGGTTGTCGACCGGGTGGTAGCGCAGGAGCTCGTCCGCCATGAGGAGCGCGGCCCGTGCGTCCGTAGGAGCGCGACAAGCGTGGGACGACGAACCAGCGGGAGTCAGCGATGGAGTGGCGGTGCGTCCATCCCGCCGCACCGAGGAGTGCAGCAAGGATGCTTGCTGCTCGTTCCCCGTCGGGCCGGTGGCGGCGTTGGCGGCCGGAGACGGAGAACGACGAGGTGGCCCACCGACGGGAGCCGTCTGAGCGACACGGGTGGCTAGGGCAGCCCGGCGCTCAGCACGAGCACGGCGAGCGTCCACCATGGAGACGACGGGGCAACTAGACGCGAGACAACGGAAAGGAAGCTCCGGCGCACCCCTACCTGGCATGCCAAATGTCGTATCATGGGTTCTAGCTAAACCCTTAAGGTTCGAACTCTGGGGTGCGCGCCGAGATTTCTCCCTACCGATCTACGCCCTAGCTCGCTAAGATCTCACGGACGAACTTGACGAACTCGGAACACAAAGGGACACAAGGTTTATACTGGTTCGGGCCACCGTTGTGGTGTAATACCCTACTCCAGTGTGGTGGTGGATCGATTGCCTCCTGGGCTGATGATGAACAGTACAAGGGGAAGAACAGCCTCCTGAGGTTGAGGTGTTCTTGTGCAGGTGTGTGGATGGAGAGGATCCGATCCAAGTTGAGTTGTCCCTATGGTGGTGGCTAGTTCTACTTATATAGGCCCTGGTCCTCTTCCCAAATATTGAGTGGGAAGGGAGCCAACAACAGCCAATTTATAAGGGGACAGCTAGTACAACTTATCCTGACAAAAGTGGTCTTCGCGTGCAAAAGGCTCTGGTGGTGATGCCATCTTGGGCTCCATGGTGACCTCCGTCCTGTCGTCCTTCCGGTCCTGGTCTTGTTGCACTGATATGGAAAACTTTGCCAGATGCCTCGATACCCCGCGCCTGCGCTTGCCGCCTTAGCACCGAAGAGGAAACAAGGACGCTGCGCGCGCTGGCACCCGCCTGGCGCTCGCCTGATCTTGATCGTCACGGATCACGTCACAAGAGCCTCGCGAGGTTTTCCCCGTCTTAATTTCTCCGCTCCTCAAGAGGCAGCCTGGTGTAGCCGCTCCTGAGGAGGTCTTGCGTCGCCCGCCTTGCGGGGCTTGGCCCCTGCGAGGGTCTTGAGTGCTTTGTTGATAAAGATGGGTCGTACAGGCCCGCAACACGGCCATGCCGTGGGCCGCAGGCAAGCAAGTCTGGGGACCCCCATTCCCAGAACACCGACAACAAATATGACATATTGTTGATCTCATGCATAGCATATGACAAGTCAACCGGATTGTCAAACATGATGTGACCGAGAGAATTATCACAAGAAATCCTATGTAACATGGCATCACGACTAATAGACTCCACATGACAACCATCAAACTCATCATAAATGGGTAAATCATCGCATGGGGAAGTCGAACTAGCATGAAGCATGACAATAGGTGGATCAACATCATGCAAGCAATCAATGTCAAGAATGTCCACTAGTGGGACTAGAGCACCACCTTCACCTATATTACCTTGTTCATTCCACTCAAGTGGTGTAGGTGAGGTGGCAAAGACCAAATGGTGGTCATCATCTTCATCTTGATAGAACCATGTGGGGGGTGCATCATATTCCACCATGGCCATCGTCTTGTCCATAGAAAGGACGAAGTCGTCGCGGATCGTTGCATCAACATATATGGGACCTAGCACCAAATGAGAAGATGCAATAGAGGTAGAAGTTAAGTTGTTAGAAATCGAAATGGCCTCACTCTCTCTATGTGGTGGTGTCTCACTCACTCCCTCAAGGTAGGTGCACTCAATGTCACATATGGTGGAGTCACTCAAATCACTCAAGTGGTGGTGGTGGTGGCTCTCCTCACATGAGAATTGGGGCAACTCGTCATATATGGGGCTAGTGGTGAAGACAGTCTCACTCTCAATATGGTGGCATAAGTCACTCATGTCATCATACGTCGCCGTGGTCGAAGGGAAAATCCCATGCTCAACCATCACGTCGCCATGTATAAAGGTCGAAGATGGCACATCTTCACTCTCCTCCAAGACTGAAGGGAAAATCCCATGCTCGATCATCTCGTCACCATCGCTGTGGATGAAGGCTGATGTAGGCATACTCATCGGAGGTTGGCGAAGATGCTGAAGTGGTGGTAGTAGTCATAGCTCCGTCTTGTTGGTGCTCATCTCGCGGTCTTTGCTTGTGCCCATGAAGTTTGGTGGTAGCTTGATGTAGAGCTTTTTGGGACTTGTAGGTGTACGCATCGCGAGCATCTTCATCTTGATGGTGTTGTAGTGCTTGAGCTCGATGGCGTTCCGAATATTGGCCACTTGAGCGTCGCCGCCAAGTCTTGTATTTGGCCACAAAGTCTCGTACTTGATCCATTTGTTCGGCCAACTTGGTGTCAATGTAGTCCCTCTTCCTTGCTTTGTGTTGGCGAATGTCGATGGCGAGTCGCTCAACGCCTTGCATTGCTTGTGGTAGTCCGAAGATGGACGTTTTGGTGATGTAGTTGTTCGCGCCGTCGTTGTTGTCGAAGACCAAAGATGAAATGTCTTACCTATCCATCACAACCAAGTGGGGTGAGTAGGAAAATGAGAGAACAATACCAAAGTTACCTTTTCCGAGGATTGAGGATGTAACAAGTGTCACTCAATGTAATGCCACAATAGGAGAATTGGAACCGGGTTTGTTTCTCACACCTACAAGTAAGAGGCTTATGGAGGAGCTCGGTTAGGATGGTGGAAAAAATTTCAAGCAAATGTTAGTCAAGATATCAATAACGTTGAGAAGGTTCACACAAATGCATGTAAAGCAAATAGATCAAACCCAAAGATATCACTAGGAACACACGCACGGAAGATAGATGGGATCCGCACAACCAAGGAATGAGCTCAAAATGTAACCACGGAAAATACTCTTGTTGTGTGAATGCTAGAGAGACGCTAGCTCGATTGCTCAAATGGGCAAGATATGCTTGTGCACGAACCTATGAGAGAAACGTGTTGTCTTCAATCCCAACTATGTTATGTATGCGGTGACTACGATGATATGATGATGCAAAATGGCTCAATGCTATTGCTTACAAGCTCTTTATTTCTCCTCTTTTTGCTTAAAAGCTTTGCTTTATTTCTTCTTTTTTCTATGCTTGATGCTCGAGCCAAGTATGATATGAGACAAGTATGTAAGATATGCACGGGAGAGACTTATGGCACTAAGATGATAACAAGATCACTACGCTGCACAATAGCGTGGCCCGACAATTCTCAACTCGCTAGTCTCGATGGATAAGCAACGCAAAATGGCTCGGGCTATCAATGTAAAAGCAAGGTAAGAAGTAAGTGTCGTTGAGGTTACCGTCCTTTCTTACGGTTAGCGGTGAAGATGACTCCGAGGTGATGATGAATGGCGGTGATGTCGATGTCACACATTCCTAAGTAGCCGAAACACCTTAGGAAACAAAAACCGCAACTCAAAATCGGTCAAATGGGGAAGGTGGGTGCTATGATGATGAATTTTTGTGTGTAGGCTAATGGTGGTGGTAATGATATATGTGGATGGTGGGTGTCAAGAGCTTCGAAATGAGATAAAAGAACACAAAAAACGGACTTGGGAGGTGGAGATTATGGCCAAAATGGTGCTGGTAGTGGGCTGATTTGGGGGGTGTGGGCACCCGGGGGTGGAGGGTGCGGGTGCTCGGGTGGTCAGCAGGAAATGGCCCGGGGTGCGGGTGCCCGATGGATCGAGTTGCGGGCACCCGGTGGTGGCCGATTTGGGGGGGAAATCTTGGGGATTGGCAAAATTTGGAGGATTTCGTGGTGGGAAGGGTGGGGATTGTTGGGGAGGGGCTAGATCCACTTGCCAAACATCAAATCCATGGACCAAAACAACCAAATCTCACAAGATCCAACAAATTGGACGAAAAAATTTTGGGGGTATTTTGTGGGGATTTTTGAATTTGGACGAAAAACAACAAAATCTAGCTAGCAAATGGGGGGATGGGACTCCAAGATGTGAGTCAACCTTGCTCATGATACCAGGATGTCGTAGGGTGAAACCCTAGAAGGGATATTTTCACACTTGGAAGGGGAAAAGAGGAAGAACACTCAAGAACAAAAGGGAAAAATCACTCAAACAAACCCAAATATCACATCCACTAGAGTAGCATACATGAGATCCACAAGATTATATGAACAATTCAAGGAAAAGAGCACTAGGTAAGTTCTTCCCACTAAGTGAGGTCTTGATCTTGATCTTCTTCAAGAGGAGGTCTTGATAATCCCAAGGATTCTTCCCTAGGTGGGGGCTTGATCTCCAAGAGGAGGGGATACAAGGAGCAAAGCTCTCTTTGGTGTTCTAAATACTTTGCTATCCTCCAAATGAGCTAGGGAAAGAGTATTTGTAAGCCTAGGGATGAAGTTGGGGGAGGTAGGGTTACAAAAGACCAAAAAGGCCTCAACACGAAAACAAGACAGGGCACGCCGGGCACCCGAGGTCAGAGGGACCGGGCACCCGGGGCGGTCCGGGCCGGCGCTGGGAGAGAGGCCGGGCACCCGGGCCAAAGTGTCGGGCACCCGGGGTGGTGCTGGGCTGGCTCGGGGGGTGGCCTAGGAACCCGGTGCCAAGGGGTCGGGGCCGGTGCGGCCCAGGTGGGCGGCCGGGCACCCGGGAGGGTCGCTGGGGCGTCGCACAGGCTGGGGCTGGGCACCCGGGGCCAAGATGGCCGGGCCCCGGGGAGTCCAGGGAGCGTCATCTCCTCGCACGTCTTGATGCTTCTCTCCTTCTCATTCTTCTTGTGTGTCCGGGTCTCGTCCTTGCCTCCACACGGCCATCTCCTCGGTACCTGAGAGTGCATAATATCTCCATTTGAGGTAGGACCCGGTTCACATGTGAAATCGAATGGAGTTCGAAGAGGAAGTAGTTAACCTTGGTTTCAACGGCACACGCGCGAGCTCCCATCATAGGTTCTCTTCGTACTTGCGGTGGTGGTATGAGGTCCATGGTGATGTTCGAGGGATGCTCCGCATCATAGAGCTTCGCTCATCCATACGGATCTACTCCTCGAGAGAGACCGCGGCCCCTCTTCGGAGAAGATCCACGTTGGATTCAAGACCTCCTTGCGGAGAAGACCATCTTCAAGACCTCCTCACGGAGAAGAACCGGTTACCCTTTGCATCGTCCCTTGTTGATCATGGATCGTTTATCTCTTTGTGTTTCGAGGATCTAGCATATGTGTGACTTATTCTTGTTGGTTTGAGTGATTCTCTTGTGTTCTCCCTCGTGTTTCCCCTCGTGTTCTTCATGATCCTCGTTGGCAACCACTCGTTTCGTGGAAGATCGGCAGTTCCACCCTACATCATCTTGGTATAATGAGCCATGTTGATCACGATTTCGAGGCCTCCCCCTTTGTTTCCTAGCCTAATTTTATTGATTTTGTTCCTAATTCGAAAATTCCCCACAAAAATAGCCCCCCAATTTTTTTGTGATTTGTTGGTGTGCTGAAGTTTTGTTGGATTTGATCCGCGGATTTCGTGTGTTGCGGGTAGATCTAGCTTTCCCCCATCTTTTCCCCAATTTCCATCCACAAAATCTTACGAATTTTGCCTCGGATTTGACCTCTCCACGCGGAGTTCATCGAGTACGTCCACGTATCTCGAGCCCGGACATCCGGCCCGTTCCCCAGACATCTGGCCACCCCGGACATCCGGCATTCCGCCCGGACATCCGGCCCCTGGCAGCAGCACTTCCATCCACCGCTCTGTTTCCTCCTAACTCTCGCCAAATTTTGTCCCAGTGCCCACTTACACTTCCGCATAGCACCACCACTTCTGCATAGCACCACCATTCGCTTACCCGCTACCAACTCTGACAATTTTGACACATTTTGCTTTGACAATTTGAGTTGCGGTTCTCGTGTCCTATTGTGTTTCGGCTATTTAGGTATGGTGCGACATCAACATCACCACCGCTCATCTTCGCCAAAGGACTCGACATCGACCGCTTCAACAACTTTGACACCTCGACCGTAAGGAAGGACGGTAATCTCGACGACATCTTTGTCTACTCCTTGACATTACATTGATAACCACATAGCCCATCTTTGCGTACCTTACCCATCGAGACTAGCCTTTGAGTATTGTCGGCAACGTGACTTGCACACATTAGTGATCATACTTCCCATAGCATACATACCATATTACCGTGGTGCATATCTTCGTATCATCTCTTGTGACACAAGGTTGTCATCGCATATACTCAATTGCTATCTTGGTTCGTGAAGTTTTGCAAGAGAAAAGAGCTCAAAAGAGAAAGAGTCAAACAAGCTTTTAAGCAAAAAGGAAAGATAAGCAAAGAGGTTATAAGCAAGAACCATAGCATCATACTACATTAAGATTGTCATACTCGATCATCTTGGATCATATCACCGGAATACCATACATATAGCATACTTGGGATAGAAGTCGTTGCATTTTTTCTTAGTAGGTTGTGCACAAGTTTCGTATCCGTCTATTGTGCAATCGTGCTAGTGTCTCTCTAGTGTTGTGCAAAAAGAGCATATTCGTGGATTCCACATTTTGGCTCACCCCTTGGTTGCACGACCCCACTTATCTATTTGCGTGTGTGTTTCCGTGTACCATATCTTGCTATTGGTCTACTTGTTGCACTTGCAAATTTGTGAATCCTTTCCAACTTTATTGAAGCTCCCTAACAATTGCATCAAATTTTGTGCCACCATCCTAACCAAGCTCCACCATAAGCCTTTATTTGTGTAGGTGTGAGAAATCGACAAGAATTGGTACCAATTGTGCTATTTCCTTGTTCCACATTTGAGTGATCATTGATCCATCTTCAACATCGGTCAAGGTACATTTGGTATACATTCTTCTCTTTCTCCCACTCACATATGTTGCTTGGAATGATGGATAGGCCAAGTACTTCTACCAACCCACTCTTCATTGAGCAAGACGACTATATGTCCTCCTACGTCACAAAGAGCCACCTCTTTGGTGCACAATGAGCTTTGCATCAAGAGCAACAAGCAAAGAGCGAATGCATTGACAATCTTGCCACCGACTTGCGACTCTCCAAGCAATGTACAAGAGACTACTTCGACAACAAGATCGACGACCACAAACAAGAGAATGACGCAAGACTGGACGAGATTCGTGCTTTGTTTCTCAACCGCTCTTCTACCATTTCATCCTACTCAAGACGGACCCGCTCGAGTCGACACTCCGACGACACCATCCCCGGCTCAAGTACTCCAACATCAAACACTCTTTGTCGTGCCGCGCATCAAGATCGTCAAGCAAACCGCAATCCTCTACACGACAACAGCTCTCAAGACCAAGCTTGAGCGCAAGAACATCGACACCGTCAAAACCAAGCTACATTCGCGCAAGCACAAGAATGGCAACGTCAATGTCAACAAGAAGAGGAAGAGCGAGTGCGACAACACCAAGATGCACAAGATGCCGAGGCACAACGTCAAGAACAACAACTACATGAAGCTCAAGCACTTGAGGCGCAACAAGCCCTCCGAGATTCAAGTAGAGCCATAGCCACGCGCAGCCGGCAAGCTCGTGAACAACAAGAAGCGCTTTGCGATGAAGTTTAAGAATGAATCTATCAAGCACGTGCGCATCGTCAAGCTCCTCAAGATCCTCTACAAGCTCGACAAGCTCCTCCACAAGCTCGACAAGCTCCTCCCCAAGCTCAACAAGAACCTCAAGTTCACCAAGAACATGATGACTATGGAGATCTTCCACGCCAAGAGCAATATAAGGTTGACAACCCTCCATGTCATGGGCGTCATCATCCCCAACCCCAACACAATGAAGAGCAATGATACGGCAAGCTAAAGTTCACCATGCCCAAGTTTTCCGGAAGCCATGATCCCGAAGAGTACCTTTCATGGGCATTGGAGGTTGACAAAATCTTCCGCTTGCACAACTATGATGAAGAGAAGAAGATCACAATGGCATCCCTTGAGTTTCAAGATTACGTCCTCATTTGGTGGGAACAAGTCCTTGAGTGCCATGAGGCAAGAGGTGAACAGCCGACACCACTTGGGCACAAATGAAGGATGTCATGAGAGCATGTTTAGTGCCAACCTACTACAACCGCAACCTCATCAAGAAATTCCAACTCCTCAAGCAAGGAACCAAGAGCGTTGTCGGTGTCAAAACCGGCGGATCTCGGGTAGGGGGTCCCGAACTGTGCGTCTAAGGCGGATGGTAACAGGAGGCAGGGGACACAATGTTTTACCCAGGTTCGGGCCCTCTTGATGGAGGTAAAACCCTATGTCCTGCTTGATTATTCTTGATAATATGAGTAGTACAAGAGTTGATCTACCACGAGATCGGAGAGGCTAAACCCTAGAAGCCAGCCTATGGTATGATTGTATGTTGTCCTACAGACTAAAACCCTCCGGTTTATATAGACATCGGAGGAGGCTAGGGTTACACAAGCTCGGTTACAAAGGAGGAGATATACATATCCGTATTGCCCAGCTTGCCTTCCACGCCAAGTAGAGTCCCATTCGGACATGGGACGAAGTCTTCAATCTTGTATCTTTATAGTCCAACAGTCCGTCCAAAGGATATAGTCTGGCTGTCCGGAGACCCCCTAATCTAGGACTCCCTCAGTAGCCCCTGAACTAGGCTGCAATGACGATGAGTCCGGCGCGCAGTGTTGTCTTCGGCATTGCAAGGCGGGTTCCTCCTCCGAATACACCACGGAAGAATTTGAATACAAAGATAGTGTCCGACCCTGCAAAATAAATTCCACATACCACCGTAGAGAGAATAATATTTCCACAAATCCAATCCGCTGACACGTTTTGGCAGCATGACATCATGCCACGGCCCGGTAATTATTCGAACCGTTTTTCCTTAACCAGCCCCACACATAATGCGAGGCGGTTTCTCGACACGTCTTGTCAAAGCAGAGATCGTGTTCCCTTTATTAGGGGATTCTCATCAATACGGCCGTGGGTAACCCAACCATGCCTAGGACTCCTAGATTTTAGGCAAGTCCCAAACGGCCATGAGGAGGACGCTTGATATTCACCCTCTTTATAAAGGGACAAGGCTTTTACTTCTTCCCTCCCGTGCTCAATCGAATCCTTCCCCCGCCTCGAATTCTAACACACAAAGCCCAGGTCAGGTGCTTCGGACCTTCAATCATGTCCGGATCCAACCTTCAAGGACGGTGGATGCCTTCCTCCATCACGGAGGAGGATATCAAGAAGATGAGGGAGGCCAGATACTTGACCACCGAAATTTCGCATAGGCTGCCCACCCGAGGGCAGGTCATCCCTACTCCCAAACCCAACGAGAGTGTTGTGTTCGTCTCCCACTTCCTCCGAGGACTAGGCCTCGCTCTGGATCCCTTTGTTAGGGGTCTTATGTTCTATTACGGGCTGGATTTTCACGACCTAGCCCCGGATTCCCTCCTTCACATCTCGTCATTTATTGTCGTTTGTGAGGCCTTCCTCTGCATTACCCCTCACTTCGTCCTGTGGCTCAAGACCTTTGACGTGAAGCCGAAGATGATCGAGGGGCAGTACGCAGCGTGCGGAGGTGCTCTAATAAGCAAAATTGCTGGCACTCCATGGCCGAAGGGCTCCTTTCCAGAGGTGTCCGGATTGTGGCAACGGGAGTGGTTTTACGTCATAGCTCCCCGAAGTGCCAAGTGGGTAGCCGCCCCTACCTTCCGCTCGGGCCCTCCACCACAACTGATGTCATGGATCAACAGGGGGCTAAGCTGGGGCCAGGCCAAGGACGTGCCCATACTGCAGAGCCGCATCCGAGATCTCTTCGAGGGAGATTTCAGTCTGGTTATGGTAATGCAAGTCATGCTAGTTCGTCGAGTCCAGCCTTGCAAACGCCGGCCCCTCCGCATGTGGGGATTCAACCCGGAAGGACTGCGCACCATTCAGAATTTCCTCAGCCTGACGCACGAGGAGATGTACAAATCGTTCTTCGGACCCCAAATAGAGTGTCCGGACACTACCGAGGATGTGGGCCTGAGTGGCAACCGCACCGCGGCACAAGTAAGTAACCCCATGGCCGAACACACTGTATTTTTTTATCCTGACATCATTCTGAAGAATCGCTCTTTGACCAGGACTGGATAACAAAGGCAAAGATGATCCGGTGTTCGGCCCCCCTTCCTGAAGGCTTGGACAATCCGGTGCTGGAAAAGATGCTCGAGCCAGCACCTTGCCTGGTGCGCTCAAAGGAAGATGAAGGGGGGAATAAAGAGGGTGAAAGTGGGCCTCCACCGCTACCTATTCCAACCGAGGGAATGAGCGTCTCCGTGGGGGAGGACAACCCAGGGGAAGAATCTGACATTCTCTCACCCCGGGGAAGGAAGAGGACTACCTCTGAAGATCCGGAAACCATGGTTTCCAAACGGGAGAAGAAATCTCCACCGGAGGGTCCTGCCTTGGAGGGTGCTCTTGCCGCACAATGTCTGCGCGGGGGTCAACCCTCTAACGAGCTGTAAGTAATCAAATAGTACTTAATAGTAAAGGTATCCTACCTTACTTCTAAGGAAAATAACCGAATCATTTATCTTGCAGTTGGGATCTTAGCCCTTCCCGGCAGAGCTCGTCTTCAGGGGATCTTCTTCCGAAGATGATGGAGAGCGAAACGCCTCCCTCGGACTCCCCAGCTCAAGAAGCGGGCGACCTTGAAGTGTCGTCGTGGAGGGTCTCTCCGGATCCGGCGAGGCCAGAAGACAATCCTACGGCCACCCGAAGTCCCCAGTATCTGGCTCTTGAAGAGATCCACCGAAAGAGTCCAACACCGTCTAGTATGCGGTCGGACGTACCGAGGGATCTGCTAGAGCGAGCGACTATCTCAGAAGAGCACCGTACGTTGATGGGTACGGTGATTGAAAGGATTTCATCCACCGAAAGCGGGTTGCATGAAGCCTTTATGAGTCTACTGACGGGTTTTGAGGTACGTGAAATGATGTACATTTTTGACAGTACCGCACATTTTAAGATGTGCCCTGTGTAGATAGTAGCCCCTGAGACTCTGGTTGTCGTCGAGAACGGCGGTGAACAGAGGATCGTAGTCCCAGGTAATGACCAGACCGCCTTTATGTGCAGGTGGTTGAAGCTCCGGTGGCTAGCCGGACTGATGGGTTTGTCGGACTAAAGCGGCAACTGGATGCGGCAGATGCTGACATTGTGCTTGTCAACAAGTGGCTTGACGAGGCACAGGGTAAGTGATTTTTCTGGTGATCGTCACATAATAAGAGCAGCATGATGCCGATATCTTTAATATGTTGTGACTGCAGATGGATCTGCCACAGTGGTGGCCCTTCGGGCGGAGCTTGCCCGAGGCAAGGAGCAAGCAAGGAGTAGGAACGTGGCCGCTTTAAAGGCGGCCGAAGAGTTAAGAGCCGAAAAGGCCGCGCATTGCGAGAGCAAAGAGAAAATGGCCAAGATGGATGTAAAGTTAAAAGACACTGCCGACCGTTGCCAGCTTCTTGAAGAAGAAAACCGAGCGAAGGCGATGGACCTGGAAAAGGCCACGATAGCGACCAAAGACACCCGCTCGGCGATGAGAGCGAAGAAGGAGGAGCTGCGTCAAGCCGGGGATATCGCGGCTGGGAAACCCTTCATGCTGCAGAGGAAGTTTGGAGATCCTCAGTATGCCCCTCTGGACCGGCTGTGGAGTTCGGCGGACGCATATCTGGACTTGGCGGCGAGGGCTGCCGATGCGGCCGAATACTTCCGAGATCAAACAGATCGTGAAGTGTACAAGCTATTCTGGTCACAGTTTAATGTTCCAGAGCGTCCGCTTCCATTGACTGATCGGCTTGCTGAATGGGCCGAGCTGAATAGATTGTCCGGACTCTCCATGAGGTCTGTTGTGGATCATCTGTGGCCGGAAAGGCCAAAGCCGAATAGCTATTTTAGTTTGGTGCAGTAGTTCCTTGGTGCGGTGTCGCGTATTAATGCGATGAAGAGGTCGGCGTGCATAGAAGGCTCGCGGATGGCCCTTGCCCATGTCAAAACATACTAGGCGGAGATGGATGCCACCACTGTCGCGGCGCAGGGCTCGGCGATAGGCCGAGTGGCTACCGAGCACTATCTTGAAGAAGTTCTCGAAGGCGCTCGTTCGATAGAGGCCCAGTGCTCGAAGAATATTATGTTTGAATGACATGTATTCCCATTGTAAAAACAATGTTTTATTAAGTTTATCAAGGCTGTATTTATACTTTTGCCCGAAAGTATTATGATGCCTCCTGTGCTGCCGTTTATGTATATATGTATATAACCTGAAAGATTGCAGCCGTCGGCTTTAGCCCCCACGCATATAATGCGGGGGTGTTTGCAAAAGACACATGTTCACACTTGATCCAACATCTTGGTCCATTAAGGAGGTGATAGCGCAGCGAACTAGGCAACCGGACAATAATGCTTTAACACTTTCACTTAGCGAGAGAAGTTTGATAGTGGGGCTACTATATAGCCCCTGGTGGCTCCGCACTCATCCGAATTCAGGGTGCGTACATGCCTGGCCGGGAAACGACCCTTCATTAAGGCGGAGGAATCCAGAAGATGTTGGTTATGATACAAACTCTCATGCTTACCGTGTTCTCAATAAGTCCACGGGACTTATTGAGGAAACGTGTAACATGGAGTTTGATGAGAATAACGTCTCCCAAGTGGAGCAAAGTGGTACTTGTGATGTAGGTGATGAAATTCCTCCCCAAGCCATAAGAAGAATGGGTATTGGTCATATCCTACCCATTGAGGAACCCCTTGTGGCCGAAGGAGAAGGACAATGTTCTGCTCAAGTGGAACCTTCACCAACCCAAGACCCACACGCTTCCGAAGAACAAAGTGAGGGCCCTCAACCTCGAGAACAAGACCAAGGGCAAGATCAATCTCAAGATGGTGTTGTAACATCAAGTGATACCCAAGGTCAAGCTCCCTCCTCCGAGCAAGTTCAAGATCAAGAGCTTCCACGAGTTCAAGAACAAGCTCAAGACGACGCTCAAGATGATCAAGTGACCACTCCTCATCTCACCCTGAGGAGGAATTGGAGCATCGTGCCGCCAAGGTTGTTTCCAAGCTCTCCGCCAAGGATCATCTCATGATGAATGTGCTTGGAAGCTTAAGAAAGGGGGTAAGAACTCATAGACAATTAGCAAACTATTGTGAACATCACGCATTTGTCTCTTGTGTTGAACCCCAAAAGGTCTATGAGGCGCTCGAAGATCTGGATTGGCTCAATGCCATGCATGAAGAACTCAACAACTTCGAGCGCAACAAAGTGTGGAGATTGGTGCCAAGGCCAACGGTGAACCACAATGTCATTGGAACCAAGTGGATATTCGAGAACAAGCAAGATGCTCATGGGATTATCATTCGCAACAAGGCTCGTTTGGTAGCACAAGGCTACTCCCAAGTCGAGGGTATCGACTACGGTGAAACCTTTGCTCCCGTTGCTCGTCTTGAATCCATTCGCATGTTGATTGCATATGATTCTCATCATAACTTTAGGTTACAATAAATGGATGTGAAGAGTGCTTTTCTTAATGGTCCTATTAATGAATTGGTTTATGTCAAGCAACCCCCCGGGTTCGAGGATCCCTACTTTATCGATCATGTGTATCAACTCGATAAGGCACTCTATGGCCTTAAACAAGCCCCACGTGTGTGGTATGACCACCTTACCGAGTTGTTACAAGACCGTGGTTTTGAAGTTGGGCTAATCAACCCCACTATTTTTACTAAGAAGGTCAAAGGGGAGTTGTTTGTGTGCCAATTATATGTTGATGATATTATCTTTGGTTCCCTTAACAAAACTTTCAATGAGGAATTTGCCGCTCTCATGACCTCAAAGTTCGAGATGTCTTCCATGGGAGAGTTGAAGTTCTTTCTCGAGTTCAAAGTGAAGCAAAGAAGAGAAGGAACCTTCATCAACCAATCCAAATACACTCAAGACATGCTCAAGAGATTCAAGCTAAGTGATGTCAAGCCGGCTTCCACTCCCATGCCCACCAAGTGCCAACTTGACATTGATCCCAATGGTAAAGATGTGGATCAAAAGGTATCTCGTTCCATGATTGGCTCCTTGCTTTACCTTTGTGCATCTAGATCGGATATCATGTTGAGTGTGGGAATTTGTGCACGGTTTCAAGCCGCACCTAAGGAAAGTCACTTTGTGGCGGTCAAGCGAATCTTTCGATATTTGGCTCATACCCCAAACTTTGGCCTTTGGTACCCAAGAGGAGCAAACTTTAAGCTTGTAGGTTATTCGGACTCAGATTAGGCGGGAGACAAAGTGGATAGGAAGTCCACTTCTAGAGGGTACCAATTTCTTGGTTGCTCTTTGGTGAGTTAGTCTTCTAAGAAGCAAAGTTGTGTATCTCTCTCGTCCACGGAAGCGGAATATGTGGTCGCCGGTAGTTTTTGTGCACAACTTTTATGGATGAGGCAAACTTTAAAGGATTATGGTGTCACTTGTGACAAAGTGCCTCTTTGGTGTGACAATGAAAGTGCCATCAAGATTTCTCTCAACCTGGTGCAACACTTGAAGACAAAGCACATTGAGATTAGGTATCACTTCATCCGGGATCACATTAGGCAAGGGGAGATCGAGCTCAACTATGTCAACACTCATGATAACCTTGCAGATATCTTCACGAAGCCTTTAGATGAAGCAAGATTTCGTGAGTTAAGGCATGAGCTAAATATCATTGATTCGAGCAATGTGACTTGAACCCTTGCACACCCCACCGCACTCAACTTGTTTTCTAGTTTAAGTGTAGGCATGGACATAGGGGGAGTGTTGCTCTATCAATGAACTTTCCCTTCCCCCATAATGCATAAACTAACCAAAATCTTTCACATTAGCCATTTTTTATGGTACTTGTGCTTCAAAGATGAGTGTTGGTCATGGGCCCAAGGTTAAAATCTTTGCGGAGCCATACCTCTAAACTCAAAGATAGGTGGCCTCGGCCACCATCCTCTCTTTGAGAGGTGTGTGTCCTTTTTCTTTTTGTCGGTTTTGTGTGTGTGTGAGAGAGAGAGTTCTCGTTTTGTCTCAGTTTCCTCTCATGTGTTCTGCCCGGTTTGGTCGGCCCTTTTTGCGCCAGAGCGGTACTACCCCTGCGTGAGTGGTACTACCGCTGACAAGTCAAGCGGTACTACCACCCACCCAGCGGTACTACTGCTGTGGGGCGGGCGACTGGGGGTTATGTCGGGGCAGGGGGAGTTGCTCCTCCCCCATACCCATTCGCCCCCACTCATCTTCTTCGTTGCTCCTGCAACCTCTCGCCGCAGGAGGGGCCCGGCCGGCTGCTGTTTTCGTGTCGTCCCTCTCCATTGCCTCCGGTGGAGTCGACCCCCACCTCGTCCTCTTGCCATGGATGCCGGTATTGCCCCCATTCCCGTTCTCTCTTTGCCTAGATCTTGCATCAAGTTTTTAGGGGCAATAGGCATTGTTCTTCCCGTCTTTTGGCTAAGGCAAGGCTTGAGTAGGATGGAGATGGCTTCTAGGCACTGTGGATTGAAGTTTGGTAGGTTTCTTTTTGAATCTGGCATCTCCGGTAGTGCCAGATCTGACCACGGTGGTAGGGAACCGCTGTCGTGGTTCTAAGTCTGACAGTAGAATAGGGGGTAGGAATGTAGAGGCAAGATCTTAGCTATGGAGGAGTTGTACACGGGAGTTTTACGAGTTCAGGCCCTTCCCGGAGGAAGTAACAGCCCTACGTCTCGGAGCCCGGAGGCGGTCGACTGGATTATATGTGTGTATGTTACAGAAAGTGCGAACCCTTGTGCCTGTGGAGGGGGGTGGCTTATATAGAGTGCACCAGGACCCCAGCCAGCCCACGTCACGGGGGGTTTAAGGTACATAAAGATGGAGACGTTACTGGTAATGCCTGCAATAAAGATACATAATGGCCATTAAAGCTATGTGTCGGTGTCAAAACTGGCGGATCTCGGGTAGGCGGTCCCGAACTGTGCGTCTTGGCCGGATGGTAACAGGAGGCAAGGGACACGAAGTTTTACCTAGGTTCGGGCCCTCTCGATGGAGGTAAAACCCTACGTCCTGCTTGATTATTATTGATGATATGGGTAGTACAAGAGTTGATCTACCACGAGATCGAGGAGGCTAAACCCTAGAAGATAGCCCTATGGTATGATTGTTGTTGTCTACGTTGTCCTATGGACTAAAACCCTCCGGTTTATATAGACACCGGAGAGGGTTAGGGTTACACAAAGTTGGTTACAATGGTAGGAGATCTGCATATCTGTATCGTCAAGCTTGCCTTCCACGCCAAGGAAAGTCCCTTCCGGACACGGGATGAAATCTTCAATCTTGTATCTTCATAGTCCAGGAATCCGGCTGAAGGTATAGTCCGGCCATCCGGACACCCCCTAATCCAGGACTCCCTCAGTAGCCCCTGAACCAGGCTTCAATGACGACGAGTCCGACGCGCAGATTGTCTTCGGCATTGCAAGGCGGGTTCCTCCTCCAAGTACTTCATAGAAGATTTTGAACACAAAGATAGTGTCCGGCTCTCAGCGCGTCACGCGAGGTGGTTTCCTTGGCACGTCTTGTTAAAGTAGAGATCGTGTCCCCTTATTCCGGGATTCTCATCAATACGGGCGTGGGTAACCCAACCGCGCCATTGATCACGACGCTTGGAGATAAGCGAGTTTTACCAGGCTGGTGGGACATGTAGTTGCGTTCGCCCATATAAGGGGACAAGGATCCACCTTTTCACCTACGCCTTCTTCCTCCTTCGCCTATCCATTCTTGCGCACTCGAGCTCCAGTGCCCAAGTCCGCACTCCACACCTCAACCATCTCCAGCCATATCCGGAGCGGGAGGCAAGTGGATGGTCTCCTCCGTCACAGAGGGACATATCAAAAAGCTGAGGAAGGCCGGATACCTGTGTAATGACATCGCGTACCGGCTCCCCAAAAAGGGGCAGCTCGTCCCCACCCCTAGGCCCCATGAGAAGGTGGTGTTCCTCCCCCATTTCCTCCGCAGACTGGGCTTCCCTCTCCACCCATTTGTCTGGGGGCTCCTATTCTACTACGGCCTGGATTTCCACGATCTGGCCCCGAACTTCGTCCTCATCATCTCGGCGTTTATCGTCGTGTGCAAGGCATTCCTCCGCATCCGCCCCCATTTCGGCCTATGGCTCAAGACTTTCAACGTCTAGCCGAAGGTGGTGCGCGGCAACCAGCGGGAGTGCGGAGGCGCCATGGTGCGCAAGATGGCCAACGTCCTATGGCTCGAGGGCTCCTTTGTGGAGACCCTGAAGGGGTGGCAATCAGGGTGGTTTTACATCACCGAGCCGCGCGACGCCGAATGGGTCGCACCCCCGAGTTTCGATCCGGACCCCCCATGCGGCTCACCTCCTGGAAGGAGACGGGCTTGTCTTGGGGTAAAAAAGGAGAGCTGACCGGACTCCAAACATGCATCCAAACCCTGGCGGACAAGAAGCTCAAACTTGTCAACAAGTCCAGGTTATGCTCATCCGCTTGATCCTCCCGTGTCAACAACGGGCTTTCAACCTGTGGGAGTTCGACCCGGTGCGGCACCAAACTCTGAGCAGGCTCTTCGACACGATGTACGAAGATGCCTGGAAGGTGCTTTTCAAGGGCGCCGAGGCTCCCGCATCCGCTACCGAGGATCGCGGATTCAGTGCGCAGCGTCACGCTCTCACGGTAAGCTGTTTTTTCCTTTTACAGGGTATCAGTTTTTCATAGTTTGACTCCATGCGGGATCTAAGCTCCCTTACCTTTGACAGGATTGGCAGGTGACGTCCGGACAGATGAACTGTCCGGCTCCTTTGCCCGAAGGCCCAGCGGACGCTCTCTTGGCGAAGCTGCTGGTTCCGGCACCCTATGTGGTGCCGGAGAAGAAGGCCGCGAAAAAGGTCGCGAGGACTCGAAAGAGTGCCCGACGCTAGGAGGTGTCGGATCCATCATCTGATGGTTCCGAGGCGCATTCCTCCCGTGAAGACGAGGAGGAAGAAGAGGAGAACTCTCCCCCTCCAGCGGGAGGAGAGACGAAAAGGAAGGCCGCCCTCTCTGGGGAGGCCAGAGGGTCCAAGAAGGGGAAAACCCTTCCTCCAGACTACTCCACCGACGCCGATGGCGGAGAGGAGTGGCAGCCCAGGGCCAAGCCCCTGGCAAAATCGTAAGTATCCGAATACTTGAGTAATTCATAGTATTCGTTTATTGCACAGCTTTCCCTTACGTCGAATATGTTTACGCAGCCCACCCAAAGACTGGCTCGACGCGTCATCGAGCGGCTCACTGGACTCGTCGGATGTGAACTCGCTTCCGACGGCTTCCTCCCCCCTCCCTACGGACGACACCAAAGTGTTGTCCCAACAGGTTCCAAGCTGGGAGGAGGTGGTCCTGGAGGCGCCACAAGGCGACCTCCCGGACTCCAGGAGTAAAGGGGATGAAAACCCCCAGGGCTCCAAGTCCGGTTCTAGGCCGGACACCGCTCCGGAACCTTCAAAGGTTCCAGAGTCCGGCGGGGGACCTCCTTCCAAGAGGAGCAAGTCCACCGTGTCGGCGGCCCCCGTCCAACCGGAGGCGCCGGGCAATATGTTGGAGGCACTCCAAGGAGCCTCCATCGACGAGGGGCACCGCACTATTATGAGTGCGGTGGTCCAGAAGGTTCAGTCCGCCAAGAGCGGACTGACTGAAGCTTGTACTAGCCTTTTGACAGGCTTTGAGGTAAGTAAAGAATGTGTAAATAATAGTACCGCATAGACAGTAGCCCCTGATGCTCTGTTTGGCGTTCCGGAAGAAAAGCCGAATAGAGGATCAACTAGAATTCGCAGGAGTCTAACAAAAATGAGCCAATATACATATGGAGGCTTGCCTGCTTGCGTCCGCCGCACTGACTGCGGAGGTGGACACGCTAAAGTAGAACCTCGAGCGGTCCGAGCAAGAGCTCGGTCGTGCCAAGAAGCAGCTCGAGGACAATGAAGGTAAGAAATACCTTGTTTTTTTAAATATATATAAAAAGGTGCAATTGCAAAGAATGACAGGATTATCATGGCTATTTTAGGGGCCACGTCTGAAGTGGCGACCCTTAAGCAAGCGCTGGTCGAGGCCGAGAAGAGGGCGGCCTCGGAGCTCACCGAGCGGGAGAAGTATGAGGCCGATGTTGGCAAGGTGCGGCAAGAGCTCTAGGCTCTCATGGAAAAACATGAGAGTTTGGAGCTCGACTCAAAGACGCGAGCGTCCGAGCTCGTGGTGGCTATTGAAAATGCCAAGTCTGCCAGGGCCGAATCCCAGAAGACCCTCCAGGAGTTGGATGAGGTGAAGAAGATAGCGGTGGGTAAGGCATTCTTTATGCAAAGCAAACACATAAACATGAGTTACTTGTTACTTACCCAAATCCGGAGCTCTCCAGGAGCGTTCGCAGATCTTCCCCGGAGTGTGTCTGATGCCGCCGCGTTCTATCGAGCTGAGGATGGCAGCTCGACAAAGAAGGTGTTCTGGTCTTAGTATGCTGAGGCCGGACACCCCGTGCCCCTGAGCGACCAGCTGAAGCAACTGGTCGAGCTTCACAAGGCGACCGAACAGCCCATGAAGGGCCTCATTGTTTGGCTGTGGCCTGGAGGGGCTCTGCCTGTGAGCTATTTCGGGCTGGTGCGGCGGTTGGTGGAGGCCTGTCCAAGGCTCGAAGTCATCAAGCGCTCCGTCTCCATTGAAGGTGCCCATAGGGCCCTTGCCCATGCTAAGGTGCACTGGGGCAAGCTGGATGCTGAGAAGCTGGTGAAGGACGGGCCACCGCCGGGGAAAGAGCATTGCAAGCCCGAGAATTACTATAAGGATGTTCTGAAGGGTGCCTGCCTTGTGGCGGATGAGTGTTCTAGGGACGTAATTTTTGAGTGAAACTTGCTCGTGTTGTCCTATGCGCTGAAAACTTGTTTATATGCGCTAAGCAATGTTGTTGGAATTTAAAATATTACCTTATGTGCGGCTGTTTATCAATTCTGAGAGATGGCGAGTCATCGGCTTCTTCCCCCGTGCCGCTAGTGCTGGGGTGTTCGGGGATAAACCTGAGCGCTCTTTTTCCCATGTTTGGGTCCTTTGAGGGAGGCGCTCAGCCCAACGAACAAGGCAATCGGACTATAATACGTGAACACTCTCACTTAGCCATAGAATTCTATAATTTTAAATTTCGGCGAAGCCCCTGGTATTCGGAAGACCGAGTTCGGGGCGCTATCCACGCCTTGGCCGGACAGAGCCGGCTCCTCGCCCTAAGCGGCATAAGTCTTTAGGGACTCGAAAAACCTCTCGAACAGCGACCAGCTCTCGCTTCATCATGACAGTCAGTTTTAGCTTTCTCCACTGAGGTGCTCGACCCAGCTCAACTAGGGCACAATCGCAGTGGTTCTCCTAGTGCTACCTTAGCCGATATAGCGAAACGTAAGGCACCAAAACATAGGAGCCGGGCAAACCCAACTATTGACCCAAGACATGATTCGGAGCTGATGCATATAATGCTATAAGTTCGGGGTGCCGCACTTGTTAAAGTGTTCGGACTTCTCACACCATATTGAGGGGTACTAAAGCCCCTGGCGTATTTTGGCCATACCAACGTGTACGGTTGCAACATGTCGTTAAGGAACATATATAAAAAAAGGTAATGCAAAAATAGATGAAAGCTATGCATTGTTTATTAAAAAGGGCTGCGGTCTAAGTAGAACGATACAAATAATGCGATAAGTGGAAGGTTGGACTAGTTAACATGTTCGTTCCAGGGGCAAGCTGCCGAATAGTATGCGGAACAGGTATACTGCTCGTGATAGAGACCACCTGGGAATTCCGTACTGCGGCGTGGCTTGTCTGCTTCCCTGGTTCTTGCATCGTTTGTGCGGCAATTGAACTGCCGAACAGGCCTTCCGAAGGATGGAGTCCTGAAAGTAAGAGAAAATTAAAAAAATCGGCAGCCCCTGGTACGGTTTAAGCCGTATTTTTGGGCGTGCCGTGATGGTGCCCCTCCCCCTGTACCCATGGTATCTCTAGAGCGTAGTTATGTATGCGAAGTACTGGCGTCGCCTTTTGTGAGGGTTGGGGTTGGGGCCGCATTCCTACACCTGCTCGGATCGTGCCAGGTGGTCTTGTTGTAGGTTACTCCGGGCGCGCTTGACGGTGTCCGGTCGTTTAGTGGCCGGACTGGAGAACTGCCTGGAGAGGCTGCTTTGTACTTCCGCTGCAAGGGCCGCCGTGTGCTCCCCGTTCGGAGGGAGCGTTCAGTGTTTCCATTGACCGTAATTACTCCTCGAGGGCCTGGCATCTTGAGCTTAAGGTATGCGTAGTGCGGTACCGCATTGAACTTAGCGAATGCGGTTCGCCCGAGCAGTGCGTGATAACCACTGCAAAATGGGACTATGTCGAAGATTAACTCCTCACTTCGGAAATTATCCGGAGATCCAAAGACCACTTCAAGTGTGACTGAGCCTGTAAAGTTGGCCTCTACACCTGGTATTATGCCTTTAAAGGTCGTTTTGGTGGGCTTAATCCTCGAGGGATCTATGCCCATTTTCCGCACTGTATCCTAGTAAAGCAGGTTCAGGCTGCTGCCGCCGTCCATAAGGACTCTAGTGAGATGAAATCCGTCAATAATTGGGTCTAGGACCAATGCGGCGAACCCGCCATGACGGATGCTAGTGGGATGGTCCCTTCGATCAAAGGTGATCGGGCAGGAGGACCATGGGTTGAACTCTGGGGCGACTGGCTCTACCGCGTATACGTCCCTTAACGCGCGCTTCCGCTCCCTTTTGGGGACGTGGGTTGCGTATATTGTCAGATTTCGGGTTCCGGCAGACCCTTGAGGTTCGAACACTGGGGTGCGTGCGGAGACTTCGCCTCCTACCTACCTGCGCCCCTCCGCCTCGCTAAGATCTGAGCTATGGAAGGAATAACACGAGGGACACAAGGTTTATACTGGTTCGGGCCACCGTTGTGGTGTAATACCCTACTCCAGTGTGTGGTGTGGTGGATTGCCTCTTGGGCTGATGATGATGAACAATACAAGGAAGAACAGCCTCGCGAGGGTCTGTTCTTGGCTGGGGGGATGAACCGCTGGGAGGAGTTCAGCCACCCTTCTCTCTCTCTCTCTCCTTGCCTCTCTCTCTCTCTCTGCCTCTTCCCTCTCTCTCTGTCTGCTCTTTCTCCTTTCTCTCTCGTGGGTGGCTGGTCCTATTTATAGAGGCCCTGGTCCTCTTCCCAAATATCGAGCGGGAAGGGAGCCAACAATGATGGGCTAATTTGAAAGGGGACAGCTAGTACCAGCTATCCTGACAAAAGTAGTCTTCGCCTGCACAAAGCTCTGGTGGTGACACCGTCTTAGGCTCCACGATGACCTCCGTCTTGCAGTCCTCCTGGTCTTGGTCTTGTTGCACCGAAATGGCAACCTTTGCCTGATGCCTCGGTACTCCGCGGCTGCGCTTGCCCCCTTTGCACCAAAGGGGAAAGGAGGACACTGCGCGGGCTGGCACCCGCCTGGCGCCCTTGGTCGTCATGGCTTGCGTCACGGGCACCTCATGAGGTACCCCGCCTTGATCTCTCCTCCTCCTCGCGAGCCAGCTTGACGAGGCCGTTCCTGGGGAAGCTCTGTGTCGTCCGCCCCGCGAGGCTTGGCCCCTCGTGAGGGTCTCGGGTCTGTGTTGATGAAGATGGGCCGTGCTGGGCCCCCTTTTGAGCCATGCCGTAGGCCGCAGGCAGGCAAGTCTGGGGACCCCCGTTCCCAGAACGCCGACAGTAGCCCCGGGCCCAAGGCGCGCCCAGGCTTGGCCGTGCAGGAGGGCGAAAGGGCAAGGGTGAAGCGCCGCGGGCCCTAACAGCCTGCGGTCTTGGGTGCCGCATGGCGGTTGATTGGACGTGGGCGTCTCCACTTCCCCATGGCACCTCGGCAACTGCACGGATTGGACAAGTCCCTGCATGCAAAGCGGGTCATAATTACCTGTGATCGTTGGGGCCGTCGGTTGGCCCTCGCCAGCTATAAGTACAGACCGGCGCGCGCCCTTCCAGTTCATCCCCCTTGCTTCTCCTTCTTCATGGCCCCATTGAGGAGGTTTGCGGCCGTAGAGAAGGGGAAGGCTCGCCAGGTTGAGCCCGCCTCTCCCCCTCCCAAGCGCGGCCGAGGGCGCCCTCGCAAACATCCTGTGGCCACCACGGCAGCTCCCCGCGGCCGTGGAGGCGATTTTCAGCACAGCGACGGGCGGATTGCTGCGGCTGGAGGGTGTGCTCCGGCTGCGCGTCCCCCTAGGCTGCGTTTTCGCGCTGCTGAGGTGCTGCCGGAGTTTGTCGTGTGGTCGGCGGAGCCGACTAGCACCCGGCTTCCACTTCCTCGCTTCCTCCTTGGCGAGCTCCCGGGCGGCGCCCCGAGCGGCCTCTGGCTTCAGGCCGACGGCTGCTGCAGCCGGGCCTCATGGGTCTCACTGGAGGTCTCCGCAGCCGGGAGCCTGGCCCTGGCCCGCGATTGGTAGACATTTGCCCGCGCGCGTGGCCAGAGCCGTCGATGCACCCTGCACTTCAAGTTCGACGGCGATGCCACCCTCTACATGAGGGTGTTTGGGGAAGATGGTCGCCGCGCAGGGTGCTGCCCCGAGGGCGACGACCGCGGCTGGGATCCCAGCTCCGGCGATGATGGAGAGGGCAGCGCTCGCGCGGCTGACGGCGCTCAGGGTTCCCCAAGCTTCTCCGGTTCTTCTTCAGGCGGCGACTCTTCTAGCGATGGCCGCGGTCAGCCTCCACGCCGTCGTATCTGCTTGGGAGGTGGTAGCGTGTCTGCCCGCCGTCGCGCCCCGGTGAAGCGCGAGAGGGAGTCTGCCTGAGCCCCGGAGGCAGCTCGGGTCTTCCCTGCGGGCCGGTGTGAGGCGAGCTGCGCCTGATTTGTTCTTTCTTTTCCTTTTTCCTGCGTAAAAAAGACAGTAGTGTGGAGCCCCGCGGGGGCGTGTTTGGGTTATTGCTGTTAATCATCATTTTGCTTCCGTTATCGTACCTTCCGGCTACGTGCCCGCGCGTGGATAGTTCCCGGCCCTAGCCGTGGGGGGCGACCGACCCAGGCCCTGTGTTTGTGTCGCGCTACCCGTGGGGCACGGACTGGAGGGGTGCTCTTGTAATGGGCCCAGGTCGCGAACCCTTTGAACGACTAGGATAGGAACACTCGCGAGGGCGCTCGGCTGCCCCCCCCCCTCGCGAGGCCTTGCGCAAGAGAAATCAAGGCAGGAGAGTGAAAAGTCGAAGAACCACAAGCCAAAGACGGCAACAACTTCAATAAAACATCGAATGAGAAGGAACAAGCCAACTGCAGAAAGCAAATGAAAAACCGCGTCTGGCACCTAATCTAGTCTTCGACGTCTTCTCACCAGCACGGAGCTAAGTGCTGCCACTGGGCGTGGGAGGGAGCCCCAGGGCCTGAGGCCGGCACTACTGAGACTCCGGGGCATGTACAGCCCCAACTCATTATTACGTGAGAGTGTCACGGGCGGCGAGCTTCACAGGCGTTGGCCTTCTTCACAGGCTCCGGGACTTTTCCAAAACGCGACAGCTTCACAGGCATTCGCCTTCTTCACAGGCTCTGGGCCTTTTCCAAAACGGGACAGCTTCACAGGCATTCGCCTTCTTCACAGGCTCCGGGCCTTTTCCAAAACGCGACAGCTTCACAGGCATTCGCCTTCTTCACAGACTCTGGGACTTTTCCAAAACACGACAGCTTCACAGGCGTTCGCCTTCTTCACAGGCTCTGGGCCTTTTCCAAAATGCGACAGCTTCACAGGTGTTCGCCTTCTTCACAGGCTCTGGGCCTTTTCCAAAACACGACAGCTTCACAGGCGTTCGCCTTCTTCACAGGCTCTGGGCCTTTTTAGGGGTAGAACCTCCAGAGGTGCTGGATGTTCCATGCGTTCTGGACCGGCACCCCCTCCTGAGTCTCCAAGCGTGCGGAGCCGGGCCTAGAAACATGAACAACTTTGAATGGGCCCTCCCACATGGGAGAGAGCTTGTGCAGCCCCTCCCTGGAGAGAACCCGCCTGAGCACGAGGTCCCCTACCTCAAGAGTTCTGGGGCGGATGTTGCGGCAGTGATATCGCCGCAGTGCTTGTTGGTACCTCGCCGCTTGCAGCGCGGCTTCTCGGCGACGTTCCTCCCCCAGCACGAGGTCTATCCCCCGCACGGCGTCCTGCTGCGCCTCGTCGAACGCTAGGACCCGCGCAGAGCGATGTCTGACCTCGTGAGGGAGGACCGCTTCGGCTCCGTAGACCAGGAAGAACGGGGTCTCTCCAGTCGGCTTGGTCACGGTTGTGCGGATGGACCACAACATGGACTGAAGCTCATCATACCAACCTCTGCCGCAGGCCTCCAGCCTCTTCTTGAACGTCCTGGTCTTGAGGCCCCTCAGGACCTCTGCGTTGGCTCGCTCGGCCTGGCCGTTGCTTCGGGGGTGCGCCACCGAAGCGTAGCATATCTGCGTTACAAGGTTAGCACAGTATGTTTTGAAGAGGTTACTGGTGAACTGCGAACCGTTGTCCGTGATGATGCGGTTCGGCACCCCGAACCGGCTCACGATGCCCTTGATGAACTTGACCGCGGAACCCGCGGGAATGGTGCGGACAGCCTCTACTTCAGCCCACTTGGTGAACTTGTCCACGGCGATGTAAAGGTAGCGGTAGCCCCCTGGCGCCCAAGGAAACGGGCCCAAGATGTCCAGCCCCCAGACTGTGAATGGCCACGAGAGGGGTATAGTCTGCAGGCCTCCTGCTGGCTGATGGATCTGCTTGGCGTGGAACTGGCAGGCCTCACAAGCTTTCACTAATTCGACGGCGTCATTGAGCGCGGTGGGCCAATAAAACCCACTGCGGAACGCCTTGCCGACGAGGGTCCGTGATGATGAATGATGTCCACAGTCTCCGCCATGTATATCTTCCAGCAGTTCCTTCCCTTGCTCCCTGGAGATGCAGCGCAGGGATACATCGTTTGGTCGCTTCCGGTAGAGCTCTCCATCCTTGATGCAGTATGACGTGGCCTGTCGTGCCACTCGCTCCACTTCCTCCTCCTTCTCCGGCAGGGTCCCTTGTGTTAAGTAACTCCAGAGCTCCGTGATCCAGCATCCCTCCCGAGGTTCCATCATCAGGAGCAGGCGTGCTCCTGAGGCCGGGCCACAGGCCGGAGCTCCCCTGGCAGGTGGCTGGGGAAGCTCCTCCCGAGGCTGAGCCGTGTTTGGCATTGACGGCTGGGCTGAGGGCTTGAAGAGCCGCTCCTCGAAAATGCTAGGCTCCTGAGGTAACCGCCTGGACGCCCGTTTGGCGATGTCGTCGACCTCCTGATTGGTGCCATGGGGCACATGCTGCAACTCCAACCCCTAGAACTGCTTCTCCATCCTGCGGACCTCCGCAAGGTAGGCTTACATGTGCTCATCTTTCGGCTCGTACACCTTGTTGGAGAAATTGACAAGGAGCTGCGAATTGCCCTTGATGGTGAGGCGTTTCACTCCCAGGGCTGCTGCGTCCTTCAAGCCCGCTATTAAACCTTCATACTCTGCTATGTTGTTGGAGACCTTTTCACCTTGCTGGAAACAGAGCTGCACAGCGTAGTAGAGCTTGTCCTGAGTGGGCGATATAAGCACCGCCCCAGCGCCAGCGCCATGCCTAAAGAACGCCCCATCGAAGTACATGACCTAGCCTTCTGGCACCTCGCTTCCTGGGGAGAGGGACCGACCCTCGTCTGCCTTGAGGCCTGGTGCCTCTCTCCATTCTGCCACAAAATTCGCCAATCCTGCTCCCTTGATGACTCTGGTCATGCTGAATTCGAGCTGAAACGCTTGCAGTTCTATGTTCCACTCAGCGACCCTTCCAGCTGAGTTAGGGCTCCTGAGCACTCTCTCCAGGGGGTATGACGAGACGACCTTGATGGGGTGACCCTGAAAGTAGTGCCGCAGCTTGCGCGAGGCCACCAGTAGCGCGAGGAGGAGCTTTTGAAGCATGGGGTACCATGCCCTTGCATCCCGCAACACCGTGCTGACGAAGTACACTGGGTGCTCGACGAGGTGGAGTGCGTCAATGCTGGTGGCTCCCTTCGGAGACCATGGCGCCTCTTGAGGCAATGAGGCCTCCTGAGACTGGCCATCTGGGAGAGGGGGCTCTTCCGCCTCCGGTGCACTCCTCTGCGGCGGCTGATCCTCCTCAGCCACGGTGGCGGTTTCTATGGGCCTTCCTTGTTCCTGTTCTTCCTTGTCCCGGGCTGCTGCCGCGGTTTTGATTCGACGCTCCTCTCTGACTGCCACCAAGGCTGCGCTGGCGGAGTAGGGAGTGGCGGCGAGGTAAAGCACCAGGGGCTCTTGAGGGCACGGAGCCACCATGACCGGTGGGTTGGTCAGGTATCTCTTGAGATCCTGGAACGCCTTGTCGGCCTCTTCAGTCCACTCAAAGGGCCCCTTTTTCTTCATTAGCTGGAAGAAGGGCAGCGCTCGTTCCCCCAACTTGGAGATGAAGCGCCCTAGCGCGGTCATGCGCCCCGTGAGCTTCTGCATTTCTCTGAGGGTCTTTGGCGGGCTCATGTCTTCCACTGCCTTGACCATTTCCGGGTTAGCCTCGATGCCTTGGTGGGACACGAGGAAACCCAAGAGCTTGCCCGAGGGGACTCCGAACACACACTTCTTTGGGTTGAGCCGTAGGTTCACTGCATTGAGGATCGCAAAGGTTTCCTCCAGGTCTTGTATCAAGGTCCTGGCCTCCCGAGACTTTACCACAATGTCATCGACGTAAGCTTCAACATTCTTCCCGAGCTGCGGGCCCAAGGTGATGTGCATTAGCCGCTGAAAGGTCGCCCCTGCATTACGCTGCCCGAATGGCATGCATGTGTAGCAGTACACCCCACACGGGGTTAGGAAGGCTGTCTTCTCGATGTCTTCTACCGCCATCTTGATCTGGTGATACCCAGAGAAGGCATCCAAGAAGCACAGCAGGTCGCACTCCGTGGTGGAATCAAAGATCTGGTCGATGCGGGGGAGCGGGAACGGATCTTGCGGGCATGCTTTGTTGGGGTTGGTGAAGTCGACACACATGCGCTCCTTCCCTCCCTTCTTTGGCACGACGACAGGGTTGGCCAACCAATCCGGGTATCGGACCTCGCGAATGACCCCAGCGGCTTCTAATCTGCGGGTCTCTTGGACGATGAAGGCCTGCTTTTCTGTGCACTACCGCCTGGCATTCTGCTTCACAGGGCGCATGTTCGGGCACACGTTGAGGTGATGCTCGATTACACTCCTAGGGATCCCTGCCAACTGGTCAGGCTCCCAAGCGAATACCTTCTTGTTTGCGCGCAGGAACCCGACCAGAGCCTCCTCCTGCTCGGGTTTGAGGTTGGCGCCTATGGTGAAAGTGGCGTTGGTGGACCCGTCCTCATCGACGGGTATCTGCTCGGTTTCTGCCTTGTCTTGGGTGAACAACTGTTTCTTCTTGGTGGGTGCAGCCCCCTTGGGCTCGGGGATCTCCAAGTCGGCGGGCTGTGCCGACGCCGCCATCTTGAAGGCGAGCTTGAGCACCCGCAGCGCGTCTCCAGTGTCCCCGTGCACGGTGAGGACACCGCTGCTCCCGGGCATCTTCATGAGGTTGTACGCCGGGTGCGTCACGGCCATGAACTGCGCCAGCGCTGGGTAGCCGAGGATGGCGTTGTAGGGGAGGCCGATGGGGGCGATGTCGAAGTCGACCAGCTCCGTGCGGAAGTTGTTGTAGGTGCCGAAGGTTGCTGGGAGTCGGATCTGTCCCAAGGAGCTGGATGATCCGCCCCCAACGCCTGAGAAGGGCCAGCTGGGTTGCAGCCGTTCCAGGGGTATGCAGAGGAGGTTGAAGGCCTCGACCGAGAGCACGCTGAGGCCCGCACCGCCATCAATGAGAGTTCTGGTGACGGCCACCTGGCAGATGGTGGGGGTGCACAGCATGGGGAGCGCACCCGATCAGGCCGAGTTGGAGGGGTGGTCCTCCGAGCTGAAGGTCAAGCCGGTCTCGGGCGCCGCCCGGTCCGGGAGAGCCCCCTGCCGCGTGGAAGCGGCACTGACCCGGCGGATGAACGGCTTGACGTGGTGACTTGTAGGCGGCGCCTGCGAGCCGCCCAGGAGGCCCGCAACGACCGGGGGTGTTGGTGTAGCGCGATGGGCGGGGAAGAGGCTGCGGGCCTCTTCCCGTGAGGCCACGGAGGCTGCCGGCAGGTGGAGCAACCATGTGCGCAGAGCACCGGTGAGGACAATGGGGAGCCAGTTGGCCACGACCCTATCGTCACCTTCGGCTTCGAGGAGGGCCTCCTCGCTCGCCAGCAAGAAGGCCAGCGGACCTGTCGTGCCGCCGTAGCGTGGCGGCGTCGTTGGCTTGAACTTGTCTGGCCACCGTACCCGTTGTCGGGCTGGGGCCAGGGCTCGGAGCCCCCTGGCCCCCGTGCTGGCGCCGGCAGCCGGAGCGGGCGACGCGCTACTCATCGCGAGGCAGGCCGTGGCGGTGGCGGAAGAGAAAACTCCGGCGCACCCCTACCTGGCGTGCCAAATGTCGGATTTCGGGTTCCGGCAGACCCTTGAGGTTCGAACACTGGGGTGCGCGTGGAGACTTCACCTCCTACCTACCTGCGCCCCTCCGCCTCGCTAAGATCTGAGCTATGGAAGGAATAACAAGAGGGACACAAGGTTTATACTGGTTCGGGCCACCATTGTTGGGTAATACCCTACTCCGGTGTGTGGTGTGGTGGATTGCCTCTTGGGCTGATGATGATGAACAATACAAGGAAGAACAGCCTCGCAAGGGTTTGTTCTTGGCTGGGGGGATGAACCGCTAGGAGGAGTTCAGCCACCCTTCTCTCTCTCTCTCCTTGCCTCTCTCTCTCTCTCTGCCTCTTCCCTCTCTCTCTGCCTACTCTTTCTCCTTTCTCTCTCGTGGGTGGCTGGTCCTATTTATAGAGGCCCTGGTCCTCTTCCCAAATATTGAGCGGGAAGGGAGCCAACAATGGCGGGCTAATTTGAAAGGGGACAGCTAGTACCAGCTATCCTGACAAAAGTAGTCTTCGCCTGCACAAAGCTCTGGTGGTGACGCCGTCTTGGGCTCCACGATGACCTCCGTCTTGCAGTCCTCCTGGTCTTGGTCTTATTGCACCAAAATGGCAACCTTTGCCTGATGCCTCGGTACTCTGCGGCTGCGCTTGCCCCCTTTGCACCAAAGGGGAAAGGAGGACACTGCACGGGCTGGCACCCGCCTGGCGCCCTTGGTCATCATGGCTTGCGTCACGGGCACCTCATGAGGTACCCCGCCTTGATCTCTCCACCTCCTCGCGAGCCAGCCTGACGAGGCCGTTCCTGGGGAAGCTCCGTGTCGTCCGCCCCGCGAGGCTTGGCCCCTCGCGAGGGTCTCGGGTCTGTGTTAATGAAGATGGGCCGTGCTGGGCCCCCTTTTGAGCCACGCCGCAGGCCGCGGGCAGGCAAGTCTGGGGACCCCTGTTCCCAGAACACCGACATATATCATGTTCACCGTCCGCACTTGTGGGGGAAAACCCTTCTGTCCACTGTTGTTCGACGGCCGGGGCTCCTCGTCGTCATCGCTATGCAGCCCCTTGTCTTCATTTTCAGCGTTTAACTTGCCTGCCTGCTTGAACACCCAACAATCCCTGTTGGTGTGATTGGCCGGCTTTTCGGGGGTGCCATGTATCTGGCACAAGCGGTCGAGTATTCGGTCCAAACTGGATGGGCTCCTGGGATTCCTTTTGAATGCCTTTTTCCGATGACCGGATATAGAGCCTCTGAATCCGGCATTAACCGCCGTATCCTCAGCATTGTCGCCGTTAATGCGGCGCTTCTGCTTGTTGCGACGCGATCTGCCACCACTGTCCCTGGTGTCCGAATTACCAGGGTTCTTGGTCATATTGTTGCTACGAGCAAGCCAGTTGTCTTCTCCCGCGCAAAAGCGGGTCATGAGTGTCGTGAGTGCTGCCATAGATTTCGGCTTTTCCTGTCCAAGGTGCCGGGCCAGCCATTCGTCACGGATATTGTGCTTGAAGGCTGCTAGGGCCTCAGCGTCCGGACAGTCGACTATTTGATTTTTCTTTGTTAGGAACCGTGTCCAGAATTGCCTGGCCGATTCCTCTGGCTGCTAAATTACGTGACTTAGGTCATCGGCGTCTGGGGGTCGCACATAAGTGCCCTGGAAATTGTCGAGGAATGCGGCTTCCAGGTCCTCCCAACAACTGATTGATCCTATTGGCAAGCTGTTAATACAATGCCGAGCTGGTCCTTTAAGCTTGAGTGGGAGGTATTTGATGGCGTGGAAATCGTCGCCGCGGGCCATGTGGATATGAAGTAGATAATCCTCGATCCATGCTGCAGGATCTGTTGTGCCATCATATGATTCGATGTTTACGGGTTTGAAACCCTCGGGGATTTGATGATCCATTATTTCGTCTGTAAAGCATAGTGGGTGTGCGGCGCCTCTGTACTGGGCGATATCATGACGTAGCTCCAATGAGCTTTGTTCGGCCCTGCCAAATTTGTGGCCGGCATGACGGTTACCGTCTCGAGCCGTGGGGCGCCCACGCGATCCGTAGATCGATCGTGTTTGCCTTGCCTTATCCTCCAACATGTCTCATAAGTCCGGCGCATATTCCCGTGCCTTGGTACAGGGTGCGGCTTGAGTGGAGGGCAGGGAGGCCTCTCTGTTGCGGCCACGAGGTGGCCGGTCGGCCGCATCAAGTGCTTCCTCCTCTAATCGGGGTAGCAACCTACGCTTTGGGTAGCTCTTGGAGGGGCGTTCGAGTTTATGCTCTTCGGCCGCAAGGACTTCAGTCCATCTGTCGACCAGCAAATCTTGATCAGCTCTAAGTCGTTGTTGTTTTTTCTTGAGCCTTCTTGCCGTGGCCATAAGCCTGCGTTGAAAAAGCTCTTGCTTGACGGGATCCTCTAGCACGACGAATTCGTCGTCGTCGAGGCTTGCCTCGTCTTCGGAGGGAGGCATATAATTATCGTCCTCAACCTCTCGGTCTGCCGCTCTCTCATGAGGGCTGGTTTCTCCGTCCTCCTGTGCTAAGTCTTGCTGGAGGGGGGTTTCTTCGGCACTTTCCAGAGTATTATTATCTCCCGTGCTGGAATCACCGTATTTGTTTTGGCGGGATTTTGAGCGGCGCCGCTGACGCCGGCGCTTAGGCTGTTTCTTGGAGGGGTCATCCTCCGTTGTTCCATCGCCATCTCCCTCTTTTGGGGTGTCCACCATGTATATGTCATATGACAAGGTGGCTTTCCAGGGCCTAGTTGGCGCTGGTTCTTCATCATCTCCTTCATCGGCGTCCATACTGTCGATGTCTTCAGAGTCGAAGTCGAGCACGTCGGTTAAGTCGTCGACAGTGGCTACAAAGTGGGTGGTGGGTGGGCTTTGAATTTCTTCATCGTCCGTACCCCAACCTTGCTGACCGTAGTCCGGCCAGGGCTCTCCTAATAAAGAGAGAGACTTCAGTGACTTCGGGATATCGCCAAAAGGCGAGTGCTGAAAGATGTCCGCGGCAGTGAACTCCATGATTGGCGCCCAATCGGATTCGATCGGCAGGGGCGCGGAGGGTTCGGGGTCCGGAGAGGAGTCCGGCTCCTTGGAGTCATGAGTCTCGCAGAGTGCGGGGCTGGTGTTCGGCTCAATCGCCATTGGGATCGCAGCCCCCGAGGCGGCGTCCAACCACCCATCCTCGATCGGCGCGAGTGTCTCCGACTTAAGGATCGAAGCCGATGCGGGTGCGGCCTCCAGGGCACTGTTCTGCGGCAGAGCTAGATCATGCTCGTCGGGACAGTGCGGCGCGCTCGTTAGTGGCTCGAATCCGTCGAAGATCAAGTCCCCGCGGATGTCAGACGTGTAGTTTAAACTTCCAAATCTGGCCTTACGGCCAGGGGCGTAGCTTTCAATCTGCTCCAGATGGCCAAGTGAATTGGCCCGCAGTGCGAAGCCGCCGAAGACAAAGATCTGTCCGGGGAGGAAGGTCTCACCCTGGACTACATCGCTATCGATGATCGTAGGAGCCATCGAGCCTGACGGCGACAACACAAAGGAACTCTCAATGAAAGCACCAATGTCGGTGTCAAAACCGGCGGATCTCGGGTAGGGGGTCCCGAACTGTGCGTCTAGGCCGGATGGTAACAGGAGGCAAGGGACACGAAGTTTTACCTAGGTTCGGGCCCTCTCGATGGAGGTAAAACCCTACGTCCTGCTTGATTAATATTGATGATATGGGTAGTACAAGAGTTGATCTACCACGAGATCGAGGAGGCTAAACCCTAGAAGCTAGCCTATGGTATGATTGTTGTTGTCTATGTTGTCCTACGGACTAAAACCCTCCGGTTTATATAGACACCGGAGAGGGTTAGGGTTACACAAAGTCAGTTACAATGGTAGGATATCTGCATATCCGTATCGCCAAGTTTGCCTTCCACGCCAAGGAAAGTCCCTTCCGGACACGGGACGAAATCTTCAATCTTGTATCTTCATAGTCCAGGAGTCCGGCTGAAGGTATAGTCCGGCCATCCGGACACCCCCTAATCCTGGACTCCCTCACTATGACTTAATTCTCGACCGTTGCAGAGTGGAGAGGCTTTAGACCTTCTGGTAGTCGAGTGATTATCTACACGGTCGAGTGTCTTTAGGATTGTCGAGTGGAACATAACTTCATGGTCGAGTGGATGATGATTTTTCTTCGAATGTTCCTGGTACCTTTAGGGATGTCCTTGGGGAGGGTATCTCGAACAGATCCATGACCCTACCCTAGGTACATAGCTTCATCATTAGCCCCCGAATGGATCAGGGTTTGAGTGAGGAAGGAGTTGAGAACACTTCCGACCCATTTTTCGTGCTATGAGTTTATCTTGCTCTGGATCAATAAACTGAGGGGATGACACCAACTTATTTTTCAGTCGCCTTGGTCCATTCTTAGTTTTTGTCGAGTGAACTTTTACGGTAGAGTTCCGAGTGATGATGCGGAGGATGTCTTCCGTCTGACAAGTTGTTCTGTTGTCCGCGGATTTCGTGGGATTCAAATTTTGGGAAGCGCGCCAGACGGGTGAGGCCGTGGTAATTAGGATGGATTAGGCAGGTCGCCCCGATTCCCGCACCACCTTTTTTGCATGTATCGTGCGCGCGACTGTTGCGGGATTTTATAAGATCGTCCGGGCCTACAAGTCAGTCACTCGGAAGTGACCTTATAAAAGGCACCGGACCGGTCTTTTGAACAGTGCGCCCTCATTCTCTTTCTTCTTCCTCAGATTTCTTCGCTGTGCCCGCTTCCGCTCTCGGCGTCGTAGCCTCACTCGGACTCGATCCGCCGCCATGGGAAAGGAGAAGACGGTGGCGTTGGAGCGCGCAAAGAAGGCGACCGCGAAGGTGAAAGGAAAGAGGACCAGCCGGGTGGATCCTCATCAAGGTCCGGCCTGCCACCGGGCTGGATCCAGGGCGACTGGATCTACTCGACGATCAGCCAAGACAACCTCGACGACCTGGTTGAGGGGGGATTGATCCCCCACGAATCGGCGCGGCTCCCGGGGAACGAGACCGAGCCGCGGCCGCTGGAGGGTGAGTGCGTTCTCCTCGCCACTCATGTCGACCGCGGGTTCTCTTTGCCTCCCCATCCTTTCTTTCATGGTTTTTTGAACTTCTTCGGGGCTCAACTCCACCACTTCACTCCAAACACCATAGTGTATCTTGCTGCCTTTGTGTCAATGTGCGAAAATTTCTTGGGTTGTCGACCGCACTGGGGTCTCTTCAAACACATATTCACCTGCCGCTCCCAGTCGGTCAAGAAGGCCAACCCGAGTGACGAGAGGACGCACGTGATCCAGATGTGCGGGGGCCTTGGAATCCAAATGAGGAACAAGAGCACCTTCCCAGCTATGATCCTTCCCGACTCGGTCCAGGGCTGGCAGTCGACCTGGTTTTACTGTAACGACCAGCCGACCCCGGGTCAGTCGACTGGACTTCCGCCCTTTTCCTTGGCTCGAGTGGAGAAGCCCTCCTCCTTGAGGGTGATCCTGGAAGAGAAGGCGCAGGTGAAGGCGTTGGTCGAGCGGGTCGTCCAACTTGTCCGCGACGGGGTGACTGGAATGGACCTGCTGGAGGTCTTTCTCAGTCGACGCATCCAACCACTCCAAGCCTGTGACCATCCGATGTGGATGTACTCGGGACTCGAGGACTCCACTCGGATCCACCCGGAGGATGTTAGTGAAGACACGGTGGAGAAGTGGCTGAGAGGAATCACCAGCAACAAAGATAATCCCCGGGGGTCTAGGAGGGTGATTCCATTCGACCATTCACGCCAGCCGGAACAGGTATGATTCTGCATTGTCAAGTATCTTCTCGATTCACTGTGTAACACCTTGTTGACGGTCGACTGTATTTCTTTCGTTCATTGTCTTTTCAGGCTCTCATTGATATGTACTCGATGCCCAATGGAGTGTAGGAGCAAGACGTCGAGGAAGAGGCGAGCGGGGGCGAGAGTGGAGAGTGGCACTCGGATGTAGAGGAGGATGAGGAGAGCGACGACTAGAGTGATGACAAAGAGGTTGACTCGCCTCCTCGCAGAGAGAGGAGGTCCAAGCACGCTCAAGACCCGGCGAGCACCCCGGTCCTGGCGGCCGCACCGACTAGGCAATCTTCGAAGCGCCCTCGGACGTCTTCCCTAGCGCCGACTGAGAAGGTATCTAAATAGCTCAAGACTGTGCCGCCTCCTACGCCCAAAGCAACGAAAGCCACCTCCTCTAAACCACCGAAGGCTTTGCCCAGAATCAAAGTGACCATCCCCACCATCTCCGGGTAATCATCTGATTCGTTCTTTTGGTCGACTCGAGCAATAGAACATAACTGACTAAATGTTGACATTTGCAGTGCTGCTACATCTCGAACTTCTTCTTACCAATATCGAGACGAGGAGATGGAGGACGCGGTTACCTCCAACCCAGGTAAAAAGTCTTATGATCTTGTTCTTTGATTACTTGGTCGATTAAATTCTAGCAATTCACTTGGGGTCGACTGATTTCTCTGCAGCTCCACCCAACGTCATCGATCTTCCAGATGATGATGAAGATGTGGCCCCTAGGCACAGAAAGAACAAAAAGGTTGCAGCTAGCAAGACGTCTCAACAGGGACCGACGACAACACCAACCGTCCGGCAGTCTGAAGACGCAGGCGGGGCCTCTGTAACTTCCGTTGTACCATTGTCGAGTGAGCGCCCTGCATCGTCGATTGTACCGGTGTTTCCTTCAGTCGTCCAACCTCACGCTTTGGAGCTCCAAGGTGCCGCACCTGGGTCGTCTGCCCCCTTCTTCACCAACTACCATGTTCCGAAAAACCAGTCGGACGCGGCAGCGGAAGCCATCCATCAGGCTAACATGATGATGGAGCGGATGAAGACGGTGCACGAGAATAGCTAGGTTGCTTACGACGCTAGCGCTGCTCTCCGGGCCAATGTCCAGGTAAGTAAACTTTCGATTGACCTTGTTCTATTAGGATATGCTACCTAAAATATTTTCTTCCATACAATCTCTTATTGTTTGCGTCGAATCTGTACACCCACTTGGTGTTTTGTTGTCTTTGGTATTTGCGCTGTTCCACTCGGCATGGGCGAGTGGGATCTGAACCGGTGGGGGCACGCTAAGTGCACCCACTGGGTGTAGTCCCTGAGACCGCAGTCGACTGCGGGCAGTCGATTGGGGTCTGAGTTATTTTTACTTTCTTTTCTTCCACTCAACCCGGTCGGACCGGTCGAATGAGATCTGAACCAGTGGGGGCACGTCAAGTGCACCCACTGGGTGTAGTCCCTGAGACCGCGGTCGACTGTTGGCAGTTGGCCGGGGTCTGAATAGTTTTTTCTCTTCTTTTTTTACTCGACCCAGACGGACCGGTCGAGTTGGGTCTGAATCAGTGGGGGCATGCCAAGTGCACCCATTGGGTGTAGTCCCTGAGACCACCGTCGACTGCAGGTAGTCGGCTGGGGTTTGAGTAAACTTTTAAGTTTCATTCACTCGGAAGTAAATAACCTTTTATCTGGTCGATTGACAAGTTTGCCGAATTTGAGGACAAGCAGAGGCAACTCAACCTCGACTTGGAGCTGGCCCAACAAAAGTTGAAGAAAGCTCAAGATGAAGCTGCTGGTATGGAAGGTAACTGCCTGTCGACCGTTCACGTCGATCATCTTTTAAGATATTTCTTCGATCTCTTGTTTGATCCCATTGCTTCTTTTGCAGAGAAAATGAGGTTGGCTCTGGAGAAGGACTTGGACCTTGCAGCTGCGCAGAAGGAAGCTCAAGATAAGACTGCCCTTGCAGATCATAAGCTGGCATCAATCGGAGCGTTGGAAGGGGAGGTGAACAAGTTGAAGTCCTATCTCAATGAGTCTAACCGAGAAGTAAGTCATCTGAAGAAGGATAAGATTTCCCTAAATGAGAAGCTGGAGTCCGCGGTCCGTAAGAGAAATGACACGGAAGCCTATCTGAGAACTCTTGCTAAGAAGCTCTATCTTATGCTGGAAGGTACTCCTTTTAATCCGACTGCTTTGCTGCTTGCAAGTTAATCCTGTCCAGTCGACTCACTAACTCTTTGACTGCGGAATTCTGCCAAAACTTTGACAAGGAAACCGGAAGGATCGAGACAGGTCTAGACCCTATTGTTTCTCCGGTTTGCGACGAAACTGCCATGAACATGCTTCGACTGGAATCCCGTGTCGCTAGCGTCACAAGTTACCTCGCACGTCTGAAGGTGGCAGTTTCACGGATCAACTCATCACTCTGGCCAAGGGCTACGCTTCAAAATGACCTAGAATGTATGATGGCTTGGCTCAACGAGATTCCTGCTCGAGTGCAAGAATGGAAGAAGTCCTCTGCCCGGTGTGGTGCTGACATGGCGTTGTCCTTGGTAAGAGTCCACTGCAAGGAAGCTCGTGAAGACAAGCTGGCGGCGATCAAGGTCGCCAACACCAAAAGGCACGACTTCCAGTCCTTTATGGAGACTTTCATCGCTGCTGCCACTCGGATCGCAGATGGAATAGACTTGGACGAATTCGTCGAACCCGCCAGCCCTCCTCCTGCCGAGTGAACAAACTATGAGATTTAAACCTGTCTTAAATTTTCCTCGGAATGTCGAGTGGTTGCGGTAACCATTAAACTCCTTCGGGCTTGATGCTCGAATACTTTTGATTTGTTGCTTGGAACTTTAGGATTTATCCGAACTGCTTTTGGGATCTGCTCCCTACTTGGAGTGATCTTCGAGTTTGAGATGCAGCCTTGAAATGGAGACTTCAATCGAACTGCGCCTTGTCGTCTTTGCGGACAAGGACGAAACGCATGTTGTATTTGTGGCGTAGCTCGAAGGAGAAGGTTGCAGTCGACTGGCGCCTCGTTGTCCTTGCGGACAAGGACGGAGCGCACATTGTATTTGTGGTGTTGCTTGAAGAAGAAGGTTGCAGTCGACCTGCGTCTCGTCGTCCTTACAGACAAGGGTCGAGCGCATGTTGTATTTGTGGCGTAGCTCGGAGAAGAAGGTTGCAGTTGTCCTGCGCCTCGTCGTCCTTGTAGACAAGGGTGGAGCGCACGTTGTATTTGTGGTGTAGCTCGGAGAAGAGGGCCGCGGTCGACCGGCACCTCGTCGTCCTTGCGGGTAGGGATGTAGAGTACGTTGTGCTTGTGGCACAGCTCTTAGGGAAAGGATTCCAGTTGACTGGACTGCAGCTAAGCACCTGAGTGGGAGGATCGCTCACCACTCGGTAGGTTTTTTACAAACTTAGGCGAGTACTGGACTACAGCTAAGCCCCCGAGTGGGAGGATTGCTCACCACTCGGTAGGATTTTGCAAACTTAGGCGAGTATTGGACTGCAGCTAAGCCCCTGAGGGGGAGGATTGCTCACCACTCGGTAGGATTTTACAAACTTAGGCGCATACTGGACTGCAGCTAAGCCCCCGAGTGGGAGGATTGCTCACCACTCCGTAGGATTTTACAAACTTAGGCGAGTA
>NC_041380.1:154464571-154537794 GCF_002162155.2 Triticum dicoccoides
CACGAGTGGGAGGATTGCTCACCACTCGGTAGGATTTTACAAACTTAGGCGAGTACTGGACTGCAGCTAAGCCCCCGAGTGGGAGGATTGATCACCACTCGGTGGGATTTTACAAACTTAGGCGAGTAGTGGACTGCAGCTAAGCCCCCGAGTGGGAGGATTGTTCACCACTCGGTAGGATTTTACAAACTTAGGCGAGTACTGGACTGCAGCTAAGCCCCCGAGTGAGAGGCTTGCTCACCACTCGGTAGGATTTTACAAACTTAGGCGAGTACTGGACTACAACTAAGCCCCCGAGTGGGAGGATTGCTCACCACTCGGTAGGATTTTACAAACTTAGGCGAGTATTGGGCTCACAGCTAAGCCCCCGAGTGAGAGGCTTGCTCATCACTCGGTAGGATTTTCTTTCGAACTTAGGCGAAATGGATTCGCTGCTAAGCCCACCCACTAGGGGATTTCAGAGGTAAATAAAAACAACAACAATCATATGAGAAGACTGTAAAGTTCTTCTCTTTGATGAACAAATTACAAAGGTATTTCTTATTACATTTTATTTGAACGAGTGCTTAAGTATAAAAGGGGCGGAGCAGCTCCGCGTTCCAAGCCCATGGCTCGTCCTTCTTATGCTTGACATTGTAAAGGTGGTATGCTCCATTGTGGAGCACTCTGGTGACAATGAAGGGACCTTCCCAAGCTGGGGCGAGCTTGTGTGGTTTCTGTTGATCCACTCAAATAACCAAGTCTCCCTCTTGAAAGGCTCGACCTTTCACGTGTCTAGCATGGAATCAACGCAAGTCTTGTTGATAAATGGTCGACCGGATGAAGGCCAGCTCTCTTTCCTCCTCTAGGAGGTCGACTGCGTCTTGCCGAGCTTGTTCTGCTTCATCTGCAGAGAAAAGCTCAACTCGTGGTGCATTATGAAGCAAGTCGCTCGGGAGAACAACTTTAGCTCCATAGACCAAGAAAAATGGAGTTCGACCAGTCGACCGATTAGGAGTTGTCCTCAATCCCCAGAGAACTGATGGAAGTTCTTCAACCCAGGTGCCCGCTGCGTGCTTGAGATCTCGCATTAGTCGGGGTTTCAGTCCTTTGAGAATCAGGCCATTTTCTCTTTCTGCTTGTCCATTCGACTGGGGATGGGCGACTGAAGCATAGTCGACCCGTGTGCCTTGTGAGGCGCAGAAGGTTCTGAACTCATCGCAATTGAAGTTCGATCCATTGTTAGTGATGATGCTGTGCGAAACCCCATATCTGAAAATCAACTCTCTGATGAAACTGACGGCAGTACTAGCTTCAAGATTCTTAATAGGCTTGGCTTCGATCCATTTGGTAAACTTGTCGACTGCTACGAGCACATGAGTGAAGCCACTCCTACCAGTCCTCAATGGCCCAACCATGTCCAATCCCCAAATAGTAAAGGGCTAGACGAGTGGGATGGTCTTCAGGGCTGACGCAGGTTTGTGTGACATATTTAAGTAGAACTGGCAGCCTTCACATATGTCGACTATATCTTTCGCCATTTCATTTGCTCGTGGCCAATAAAATCCAGCTCGGTATGCTTTAGCCACAATGGTCCGAGAGGACGCATGGTGGCCACAGGTCCCCGAATGGATGTCGTGGAGGATCACTCAGCCTTCTTCTGGTGTTATGCATTTCTGGCTGACCCCAGTTGCACTTTCTCTGAACAGTTGACCCCTTATTACAGTAAAGGCCTTGGATCGACGGACGATCTGCCGAGCCTCTTCTTCATCCTCTGGGAGCTCTTTCCTAAGGATATATGCAATGTATGGCACTGTCCAGTCGGGGGTGATGATCAACACCTCCATGATTAAGTCGATCATAGCTGGAACCTCGACTTCAGTTGGATCTGTGGCACTCCTAGGCTGTGGGGGCTCTTCGGCGAAGGGATCTTCTTGAACCGAAGGTGCATGAATGTGCTCCAGGAACACGTTGCTGGGAATAGCTTCTCTCTTGGAGCCTATCTTTGCTAAATCATATGCTACTTGATTTTTCAGTCGGGGTACATGATGGAGCTCTAACCCCTCAAACTTCTTTTCCAACTTCCTCAATGCGTTGCAGTAACCAGACATGGCTGGGCTTCTGACGTCCCACTCCTTCATCACTTGATTGACTACTAAATTTGAGTCGCCATAGACCATGAGGCGACGGACACCGAGTGAAATGGCCATACGCAACCCATACAAGAGTGCTTCACATTCTGCTTTGTTATTGGAGGATCAAAGTGAATCTGGAGGACATATCTGAGCTTGTCTCCTCAGGGGGGATACCAGTACCACCCCAGCGCCGGAACCATTCAGCATCTTGGAACCATCAAAGAACATGGTCCAGTGCTCCGAGTGAACTTGAGTCGGCAGTTGTTGTTCAATCCACTCGGCGAGGAAATCTGCTATTGCTTGGGACTTGATAGCTTTCTTTGCCTCGAACTTGATATCCAAGGGAAGGAGTTCAATCGCCCACTTTGCCACTCGACCAGTTGCATCTCTATTGTTCAAAATCTCTAATAATGGAGCATCGCTGACGACTGTAATGGAGTGATCAGAGAAGTAATGTGCAACCTTCTTTGTGGTCATATAAATCCCATAAACAAGCTTCTGATAATGTGGATATCTTTGCTTTGATGGAGTCAAAACTTCAGAGACATAGTATACTGGGTGCTGAACTTCGTAGGCTTTTCCTTCTTCTTCCCGCTCGACCGTAAGTACTGTACTGATGACTTGTCCAGTGGCTGCAATGTAAAGCAATAAAGGCTCTTTGCTGATTGGAGCAGCAAGCACCGGTTGGGTGGAAAGCAGGGCTTTAAGCTCTGCAGATGATGCATCAGCTTCGGGAGTCCACTCGAACTTATCTGACTTCTTCATCAGTCAGTAAACTTGCAGTGCCTTTTCATCGAGGCGAGAAATGAATCGACTTAGGGCGGCCAGACAACCAGTAAGCTTCTGGACATCGTGCACATGCACAGGGCGTTTCATCCGGAGTATGGCACCCACTTTCTCTGGGTTAGCGTCGATCCCTCATTCGGAAACGAGAAAACCGAGTAATTTTCTGCCTGGTACTCCAAACATGCACTTTGATGGATTAAGCTTGATATCATACCTTCTGAGGTTGGCAAAGGTTTCAGCAAGGTCAGCCAGTAGTTCGGAACCTTTACGTGACTTGACCACAATGTCATCCATGTATGGTTCCACATTCCGACTGATCTGAGTGAGCAAGCACTTCTGAATCATCTGCATGAATGTGGCTCCAGCGTTCTTCAAACCGGATGGCATAGTGACATAACAGAAGCACCCAAATGGGGTTATGAAAGCTGTTTTTATCTCCTCGGGTCCGTACAGACGGATCTGGTGGTACCCGGAATAAGCATCCAAAAAGGACAAACGCTCGCACCCCGCAGTCGAGTCGACTATTTGGTCGATGCGAGGGAGAGGAAAGTGATCTTTCGGGAAGGCCCGATTGATATGTTTGAAGTCGATGCACATGCGAAGTGAGTCGTCCTTCTTTGGGATCATGACAACATTAGCTAACCACTCAGAGTGGTAAATCTCACGGATAAACTCAGCTGCCAGAAGCCGAGCCACCTCTTCACCGATTGCCTTCCTCTTTTGTACGGCGGACCGTCGAAGATGTTCTTTGACTGGTTTCACTTCTGGGTCGACTCGCAAACGATGCTCAGCCAGTCCCCTGGGAACACCTGGCATGTCTGAAGGTTTCCATGCAAAGATGTCCTAGTTCTCACGGAGGAACTGGATGAGCGCTTCTTCCTATTTGGAGTCGAGTGTTGTTGAAATGTGAGTCGGAGCAGCATTGGGATCCGTCGGGTGAATGTGAATCGACTTTGTTTCGCCAGACGATTGGAATGCTGAATCCGTGGCAGGCTTCTTGGCTCGCAACAAATCACTCAGATCTACATTTTTTGATATTCCTGCAATTCCACTAAGGCCATCTTTGCATCGGCAATCTTTGAGCCCTTCTAGAAGCACTCTTCCGCCTTCTTCCGACTACCAGTGATAGTGATCACCCCTTTGGGACCAGGCATTTTCAATTTCAGGTACATGTAACATGGTCGAGCCATAAAACGTGCATAAGCTGGCCTGCCCAGAATAGCATGATAGGCACTCTGGAAATCCACAACTTCAAATGCCAACTTTTCTTTGCGGTAATTCTTGGAGCCACCGAACACTACATCGAGAGCGGTCTGACCGAGTGATGCAGCCTTCTTGCCGGGAATGACTCCATGGAAACTCATATTGCTTTCATTGAGTCTGGACATCGGAATGCCCATTCCTTTCAATGTCTCTGCATACAGTATATTCACGCCACTGCCACCATCCATCAGAACCTTAGTCAATCGGGTGCCTTCGACTACTGGGTCGACCACCAATGCTTGCCTCCCAGGGGTGGCTATGTGCGTTGGGTGATCAGACTGGTCGAATGTAATGGCAGTCTGGGACCACTTCAAATAACTGGGTGTCACCAGAGCGACCATGTTCACTTCAATGTTGATGACTTTCAGTCGACTCTTACTCTCAACGTTAGCGAAAATCATCAGAGTGGAATTCACGTGGGGATAACCATCATCATCCTCTTCCTTGTCCTCAACCTTGTCTGCTTCTTTCTCCTTTTCCTTGGGTTGTTTCTCTCGGAATTGCTGGATTAGGAGTCGACACTGTCGAGTGGTATGCTTCAGGTAAATGAAACTACCCTCTTCATCTTTTTTGGTGTGAATGTGGCATGGTAAATCCAGCACATCATTTCCATCTTCATCTTTTACTTTCTTGGGGTTCCACGGCCCTTTGGGCTTCCCCTTGAAATTTCCTTGAGTCACGGCTAAGGCTTCACCAGGAGCGGCTGGCTCGGCTTTGCGCTTCTGCTTCCGAATGGAGTTTCCTCCTCCGGTTTCGTGGGCGACTATTTTGCGCTGGCCACTTCGGAGTCGGTCTTCTTCTTCACTGTTGGCGTACTTGGTGGCAATTTCCATCATCCGAGTCAGAGTCATATCTCCTGTCCGACCGAATTTCAGATTCAACTCCCGATATTTGACGCCTTCTTTAAAGGCAAAAATTGCCTGATGATCAGACACATTCTCCACCGTGTGGTGCAATGTGATCCATCTCTGGATATAATCTCTCAAAGTTTCATTCGGTTTCTGAACGCAACATTGTAATTCTGTCAGCCATGCCAGCCGTTTGCAAGTACCTTCTAATGTTCTGACAAATACTCGGGCAAGATCTTCCCAAGTATAAATGCTACCAGGCGCTAACTGATTCAGCCACGCTCTGGCTGAGCCCGCCAACATCAAAGGAAGGTGTTTCATGGCCACCTCATCATTGCCACCACCGATCTGAACAGCCACTCGGTAATCTTCAAGCCAAGTATCAGGCTTGGACTCTCCAGTGAACTTACTGACTCCAGTCGCCAACCTGAAGTTGGGAGGAATCACCGCAGCCCTGATGGCTCTGCTAAAGCACTCTGGACCTGAGACATGCACTCTGCTGCTGGTTGGAAAATCTCTGTCGGGACCTTCTCTGTCACATCCCTAGCTTCTGGTAATGCTCTAGGCTAGCTTCGTGTGTGCATCATGTTTAAATTCTGAAATTTGAACTGAGGGAAATTGGAAGCCTCAAAACCCTAAATAAAAGAGGGGCAAGAAACCCTAAAATTGCAATCAGTAAATCCAAAATGCCCTAGAAATAGCTCTGACAATTTTGGCAAGAGTTATAAATCAAACCAAAATTTTGGGACATTTCTAAGGAATTATTGGGCTCTGATTTTAAATCAATATTTTATTTGAATTTGGAGTTATATTCATAATATATAATGAATATATTTTCAAATAACCTGAGATATTTTTGTTATGTGTGGAGAAGTCCATTAAGTGACTTAAAAATATCCAGGGGAGTTTTGGCACTGTTTTCAAATTCTGTTTGAATTAAAATTCAGTGCCAATTAAATAAAACAGAACAAAAATAGAAATAAAAGAGAGAGAGAGAAGGAAGTTACCTGGCCTTACCATGCAGCCCACCAGAGCCTGGCCCAGCTCCATCTGGCCGGCCCAGCCCACCTCCTCCCCCTTGTCCTCTTCCTCCTCTGCCAGGAGGACGAACAGAGGCGAGGCGTGGCGCGCGCCCGAGAGGCCTCGGCCACCTCCTGCTTCCCCCCCTGGCCACCTCCTGCCTGGTTGCCTCCCTCCTCGATGCCCGGAGACGCCACGCACTCCCCCTCGCCCCCTGCACCTCTCCTCTCTCCCCCTGGACCCCATTCCCTCCTCTGCTTCCCTCTCGCGCACACCACCGAGCGGAGCTCGCCGTCATCGTCGCCGTACCCATGGCCACCGGCCACCCCTAGCCTCCCCGACGCCTCCCAAAGCTCTGCCTCGACCTACTCTTCCTCCCCACCCCTCCAAGCAACACCCGGAGCCCTGCAGTGACGCCATCACCGCCATCTTCGTCGCCACGGCCGGCGATCGCCGCCGTTCGATTCACCGCCGACAGGTCGCCCCCGAGCCCACTGAGACGCGCTCTGCAACCACAGTGAGCTCATGGACCGATTCCCCCTCCTCTCCTGCTCGCGTTCTTGCTCTAGCCCCGTTCCCCACCTCCGCCGAAGCTCGCCGCCGCCACGGCCGACGAGCTCCATGCTCCCGAGCTCGTCCGCTCGCCCGAGCATCACCAGTGTGCTCACCGCGCTCCTGCGAACCCGAAACACCCACGAGTGCTCCCTGCCATGCCCTATAGCGCCATCTCCGCGGTTGCCCGAACTCCGGCGGCCGCCTTTGAGCTCGCCGCCGTCGATATAGGTCGCCCCCGGCCTAACTGACCGCACCACTCGACGCGCGGGATCTTCAGCGCCACGTAGCTGCCCTCCGCCGGCCATTTGGTTGCCGGAGGAGGAATTCCGACCCCCTCCGCCGTCTCGGGCTTCACCGGCGACGAGCCGTGGACCAAGTCCGGCGAGTTTGACCCCAGTTGGACGCCCTGACTCAATGACAGGTGGGCCAGCCCTGTTAGCTAATTAGGATTAGCACTAATCGAATTAGTTAAACTAATTACCCCCCCTGCTGACACTGACATGCGGGCCCAGGCTCTAATTAAAATTAGGTTAGTTAGTTAGTCACTGACGTGTGGACCCCACACGTCAGGTTTGACCCGAGCCAGCCCATTTGACCCTACTGACGTCACTATGACGTGGGGCTGACGCAATAAGTATTTTCTGGATTTAAAAATAATCAGGAAATTCCAGAAAATAGCTAAAACTTCAATAAATCATAGAAATTCAACCGTAACTCCAAATTAAATAATTTATATATGAAAAATTATCAGAAAAATTCAAGGAATCAATCTGTACCATTTTCATGCATGTTAGAACAACTTATCACTACTGTTTAGGACAAATGAATTAAATGGCATTTGAATAATCACATATGGAGTTTGAATTTGAATCTTGTATTCAAACCAACTTCATTTAATCTGTTGCTAGTTGCATTAGCTCAAAACACATTCATATTGCCATGTCATAGCATGCATCATTTTGTGCAATTGCATTGATTGTGTTCTTCTTTGTTGCCGGTATCTGTTCCCTCCCGGTAGACGATGTTCCGACGATGTGATCGATGACACTGATGAAGACTCAATGTTATCTTTAGAAGTGCCAGGCAAGCAAAACCCCCTTGTTCATTCCGATAAAATCCCACTCTCTCGCTCCTGCTCTCTTTTACTGCATTAGGACAACAACGACATATTTGGTACTTGCTGCGGTAGCTGAACCCCTTTATCCTTTGCATGACCTGTCATTGCCACAGTAAATAGATGAAACCCACTAGCATGAGTAGGAGTTGTTTGAGCCCTGATGTGCCTACTCATTCATGCTTGTTTGTCATGCCTGCTACTGCTTAGAGTTGAGTCAGGTCTGATTCATCGGGGATGAATCAGAGGCGTGTGAACATGTCCTACTATGGGTGAACTAAGTGTGTGAACACGATTTGGTAAAGGTAGCGGTGAGAGGCCATGTAGGAGTACATGGTGGGTTGTCTCATTGCAGCCGTCCTCAGGAACTGAGTTCTGTGTTTGTGATCCATGACCAGCTACTACCACACATTGGAATGCTTAAGTGCCCCTCTCGACTTATTAATCAACATGATCTCTGTCCAGGAGTTGCAACTAGTTTCTGGTGTTTGTAGGTAGTGTTAGTAGTCTACCAAGTGGCACCCGGTATAGGTGGGCTTGGGACAGACTAGGCACAGTGGCCCGGTGTACCAAGTGGCACCCGGTTGGTGGGCTTGGGAACCCTGCACACATCGTTTGGGGCCGTAAGCGACACCCCGGCCGGATCTCCTTGCGGATGGAACCCGAATAGGCGATAAACCTGGACTAGAGACTTGTTCGGTTAGTCAGGTCGTGGCCGACTCCCTCGCCCGGCTTCCGCTTGAAGGTTGCCGAGGTACATGACGTGTACAGGGCGGTAAGTGGCGAGAGCGTGTGTGAAGAAGTACACCCCTGCAGGGTTATCATTATCTATTCGAATAGCCGGATTCCTCGGATATGGAAACTTGGACCCCTTGCATAGTTCATAGACAAGTGAAAGTGGATACTCTAAAATACGCAAGATAAGCGTGAGTGCTATGGATGGCGTTCTCGTAGGGAGACGAGAGCGGATCCATAGTGGTGTATTGATATGGTGAATATGTGGACTCGTGTGCGCCACCTCAAAAGAGTTACTTGCAGTCGTAGTTCAGGATAGCCACCGAGTCAAAGCTGGCTTGCTGCAGTCAAACTCCACCATCCCTTTTGTTGATAATGATGCATATGTAGATAGATCTAATGTAAGTCTTGCTGGGTACATTTGTACTCACGTTTGCCTATTTTATGTTTTTGCAGAGAGACTTCAGTCTCACTACTAGTTCCACGTGGACTTCGACGTTTAGCTTGTTACCTCAGCTACGATCTTGAGCCCTCGGCGGGATCTGGTAGATAGTCAGGCTTCTGAGCCTTTTTCTTTTATAGTTGTCTGTACTCAGACATGTTAAGCTTCCGCACGTGCTTTGACTTGTATGCTCTGATTGTTGGGTCATGAGACCCATGTTTGTAATATCTCGCTCCTCGGAGCCTAATCAACTACTGAGTCGTAGAGTCATTTTGTGATGCCATGTTGTATTGCACATATCGAGCATATTGTGTGTATGTTATTGAAATGCTTGGTATGTGTGGGATCTGACTATCTAGTTGTTTATCTTTAGTAGCCTCTCTTACCGGGAAATGTCTCCTAGTGTTTCCACCGAGCCATGGTAGCTTGCTACTGCTCCGGAACACTTAGGCTGGCCGGCATGTGTCCTTCTTCGTTCCTGTGTCTGTCCCTTCGGGGAAATGTCACGCGATGAATACCGGAGTCCTGTTAGCCCGCTACAGCCCGGTTCACCGGAGTCCTGCTAGCCCAGTGCTACAGCCTGGATTCACTCGCTGATGACCGACACGTTCGATGCTGGGTCATGGATGCCTGTCCCTGTAAGTTAGTGCCACTTTGGGTTCACGACTAGCCATGTCAGCCCGGGTTCTTTGTCATATGGATGCTTGCGACACTATCATATACGTGAGCCAAAAGGCGCAAACGGTCCCGGGCCAGGTAAGGTGGCACCCGTGGGAATACCGTGCGTGAGGCCGCAAAGTGATATGATGTGTTACATGCTAGATCGGTGTGACTTAGGATCGGGGTCCTGACAGCGTTGGTATCAGAGCTTGACTGCCTGTAGGATTACCAAGCCAAACTGGTCGAAGTTGAGTCTAGAAATTCTTTAGTTATATAAGGGAATTGATTGTGGGATGGAACGTAAGGCTCTTTTTACTCCTTATACCTTATGGCCTTCTGATCTGAGTCATCATCTTCTCTTCTACGGGGATTAAGAACTAGGCTATCTCTTCTTTCTATTAGGATCACGTGTTACTAATCAGTGGACTTATAAGATTATTGGATTTAAGTCTCAGTTCAGTTCCTACTACTTCCGTATGTTAATTGTTGATCTCGAAACCTTGATATTGTGCTTCTGAGTGGTTATGCCACCATTTTTGTGAATGTCTCAAATCTTTTCTGAGCATTTACAGCCGTTATGTTGTCCGAGTCATCCCAGGTTTCTAGGTAGTCTGATGCATTTGCAAATCCTTTCTTCCCGTTTCAATGTTCCCATGGGCCAGATTAACCACACTAATCAGTGAGTTGAGGTACTCCGTTACCTTGACATATATGTTGGAGATATTATTATGACCCTAGGTGTCTTAGGGGATCACCTAGTAATCCAGTCATGCCTTGTGTTCCCAGTGTGATGATTCTGGCTATCATTCTCGAAAGCATCCCGTGATGCTACTTAGTAGTAGGTATTCTACTCCTTGGGTTGTGAACCCGAGATTCACCCTACTTACTTCATGTTGATAGTAATTGCTAGCTCCCTTAGGTTATTAGTAACCTTTGCGATAGCCCTTGGAGTCCGTGGTATCTTCTTCTTCCAAATACCATGAACCACTTATGGCAGAAGTTCCTCGTTGGACTGAACGATCACAACCAGAATGCTCTTGATGAGTTCTCCATTATATATTGTGACTCTGCCAGTTCAACCTTTCCGCATAGGTTATCCAGAAGAAACATGTTGAGCTCTGCTCGACATACTAATCTATGCATCCACAACTCAGAAAACATATGTTCCTTTGGGTTGTCCCTCGTTAGTTGTCTTCTGACCCTCGTCTATCAATTGATAGTCAAGAGTATGTGTGCAATCGTTCATCGATGCCTATTATTCTTGTGGTCCGTCAAGCCATTCTATTCAGGATGACTAGGAGAAACAAACTCCAGTACCTCATCCATATCTAGGATTGGGTCAAAACAATTGTACTCCGCAGATCAAAATGCCAATCCAGCTTTGCTCTATTCTACCTTGGAGTATTACCATCTTTTATATCGGGACTATGGTAGGAATTGCACACCATCCTATGAACTCTTGGTACAGTGATACTTCTTGCCATCATTGTTCATTCCTCGGTTCCTGTGTTATTGTAACCGGAATGCCGACAAGTGAATCGTGGTGTGTGAAATCAATACTGCTAGCAACTCTGTTGCTTGGTAGTAAATGGACAATATTTTCATTCTTAGCACGTTGGTTATTGAATCACCATTCTAAGATAGATTGTGCTACCTAGTCCTTATTTCCTGGTGCACTCTTTGATTGATGAGTTAGGATTTTTGGCAATCCCTCGCCCTTTTTATCATGTCGTCTTGCCCTTAAAAGCAAGATTGTTCTCGGGTTTAGTAACATACCGGTGGTTCGTGATTTTCCGAATATCTTCTCGAAAGTATCACTAGGTTGTCACCTGACCGCTATGTTGAGCTCGTGATCAAGTTGGTTTCTTGTGAACCACCTTCTCTCCAAGAATCGGTGTTAGATATCCCTGAGCTAGTTGGTTAAGCTAAACGACAACTTGGAGGGTTGGAAGATAAAAGCTTGCCTGACTTAGTTCGTTCCAAAGGGATATTCTTGTGTAGTGTGTGTTGAAGAAAGATGATATCTTCATCGATTGGTCCCTGTGATCAGTTGCTGGACCTATTGTCTTATCAATCCTTTGATTTGAGTGTGGGCTATCGTCAAATCAAGTTAGAACCAACGATGTTCGTAATGTTGTCCTACTCGTGGTTGATCCCTCGAGCATACACCATTATATCTTTTGGGTCTGACCAATGCTATCACCGTGTTCACATGATGGTGGAAGTCCAGTGATATGGAAATTCCGATGAGTTGCTGTTGGGCCCATCAGCAGCATTTTGTCTCCCCCATGATTCATGTTGAACATCAACCTAGTGTTGGAAACCTTGTAAGCAATGCCTTCGTGTTCCGTTCATGAAGCATATGTTGGATGGAAGAAGTGACTTCCTCGAATTCATGTGCATTTGGTGCAAGTTGCCACCATGAGTTTGAGAAAGTTTATTTTATCTCCTCTGGTACCATCTCAAGTCAATTACGCATGTGCAAATGTATTCTATGGTTTGGTAGATTAATTACCTCCACTCCATATGTATTCCCTAGCACACCAAGCCACTAATTGAATTGTTCAAGGAAAAGGAGTTGCTGTGCAAATACTAGTTCATGCACAAGATTCCTATATCCTCAATGATGGTTCCCTACCAGAACTCGGTAGTGTTCTATTGTAAGACTACCATGTGATCATGTTTGTCTGGAACAACGTGTTCACATGTTTGTAGCAGAACCAGCTCATGTTTTGGAGCTTGCTATCGTAGTTCATTTCCTGAGGATCTCGCAACGTCATCTCGTCGATTTGTGTTGCAAACTTTCATTTTTCTTCCTAGACTCGATGAGTCTGGATTATCCTGACACCAACCAGATCTGAGTCTCAGGCAGATATGATGGTTGGAATATTTCCCAAGAACTATAATATTGGTCCCTTGATAACTGGTAAAGTGGATGTCGTGGCCAACACACCCAGCCGGAAGACCTATTATTGTAGTATCTTGTTTGAGGAAGTTGGCCACCTCCCCATAAGGATTTCGTAGGATTTACCTCCGTAACTGTTCCTTATGGATTCTATTGCTCCCGAAGTCCGACCTTTACTTGATGTCCTAGTTATCAAACCATATCTATGAATGGGTTACACTAGCACGTCAAGGAGAACATTAGAAGCGGAGTGCTAAATGTCTCTCGGTCGATCATCCAGATTTTGTTTCCTTGGCCTCGCTAGGGTGAAATCTGAGTTGATGTTATCCTCCTTTGCGTCTGCATCATCCATCATTAGCCATCATGGTAGTATGTTGTGTTGCCAGGATCCTTGACACGGATGTTGGTAAAACCTTGATGAATATGGGAATGCTCAAGTTCTTGAGAGCACGCACAAGCGCTAGGTGTTATCATCGGCACTAACTGGGTTTGCTCTCCCCTTCCTCGGCTATACTATAACTTTTCAAACAGTGGATTCACCCTCTATTGTTGGGTTCTTCCCCAGTTACCAGAATCACTCCCAGCATTTGCATTTTGTTCCCAGCTTGCACCGCCAATGTGCCATTCTACCACGGGTCTCTTCCATTTCCGGTGGTAAGCAAATTCATCCATTACGTTGTCTTCAACAAGGTAATCCACATCATCCAAGTCCGAGTATGCCATTCTACCGACTCCCGCCAATCGATTGCTGTGATTTGCCTTAGGCTGATATAGAGAGTCTCGATGATCTCTATATCAAAGGTAATTCTTTTTGCCACTTGGATATTTCTACGAATCACCCTTCTCCAGGATGTTTCGTCGTGGTGTCATGGCAATTCAACTCCTCGCTACGTTGACAACCGATCACCACATTCTTAAGTCTGGAATTGTTGTCCACCTAGTGAACCTTCGTCATCCGTTTCTTTCCACCCCTCTTGATGTGTATCTCGTGTCTCAACCCGAGAGATGGTTCTAAGTCTCATTCCGTGAGTTAATCCTGAGTTGTTCGACCTTCGAGAAGGCCGATCCTTCCAGAGTTTTCCTTTCCTCTTCTTGTCATGATTAGCTGGAGCACTCAGAGCAAGACGACCAGACAAAGATGGTGTTCAAATCAACGTTCCTATGAAGTGCAACCTGGATCATGAAGATTGTACTAGTTTGCGTTTCCCCTTCATCCTATCCTACGCTTGAATCTCGAGACGAGATTCTTGTTTAGTGGGGGTGAGTTGTCACATCCCTAGCTTCTGGTAATGCTCTAGGCTAGCTTCGTGTGTGCATCATGTTTAAATTCTGAAATTTGAACTGAGGGAAATTGGAAGCCTCAAAACCCTAAATAAAAGAGGGGCAAGAAACCCTAAAATTGCAATCAGTAAATCCAAAATGCCCTAGAAATAGCTCTGACAATTTTGGCAAGAGTTATAAATCAAACCAAAATTTTGGGACATTTCTAAGGAATTATTGGGCTCTGATTTTAAATCAATATTTTATTTGAATTTGGAGTTATATTCATAATATATAATGAATATATTTTCAAATAACCTGAGATATTTTTGTTATGTGTGGAGAAGTCCATTAAGTGACTTAAAAATATCCAGGGGAGTTTTGGCACTGTTTTCAAATTCTGTTTGAATTAAAATTCAGTGCCAATTAAATAAAACAGAACAAAAATAGAAATAAAAGAGAGAGAGAGAAGGAAGTTACCTGGCCTTACCATGCAGCCCACCAGAGCCTGCCCAGCTCCATCTGGCCGGCCCAGCCGGCCCAGCCCACCTCCTCCCCCTTGTCCTCTTCCTCCTCTGCCAGGAGGACGAACAGAGGCGAGGCGTGGCGCGCGCCCGAGAGGCCTCGGCCACCTCCTGCTTCCCCCCCTGGCCACCTCCTGCCTGGTTGCCTCCCTCCTCGACGCCCGGGGACGCCACGCACTCCCCCTCGCCCCCTGCACCTCTCCTCTCTCCCCCTGGACCCCATTCCCTCCTCTGCTTCCCTCTCGCGCACACCACCGAGCGGAGCTCGCCGTCATCGTCGCCGTACCCATGGCCACCGGCCACCCCTAGCCTCCCCGACACCTCCCAAAGCTCTGCCTCGACCTACTCTTCCTCCCCACCCCTCCAAGCAACACCCGGAGCCCTGCAGTGACGCCATCACCGCCATCTTCGTTGCCACGGCCGGCGATCGCCGCCGTTCGATTCACCACCGATAGGTCGCCCCCGAGCCCACTGAGACGCGCTCTGCAACCACAGTGAGCTCATGGACCGATTCCCCCTCCTCTACTGCTCGCGTTCTTGCTCTAGCCCCGTTCCCCACCTCCGCCGAAGCTCGCCGCCGCCACGGCCGACGAGCTCCATGCTCCCGAGCTCGTCCGCTCGCCCGAGCATCACCAGTGTGCTCACCGCGCTCCTGCGAACCCGAAACACCCACGAGTGCTCCCTGCCATGCCCTATAGCGCCATCTCCGCGGTTGCCCGATCTCCGGCGGCCGCCTTTGAGCTCGCCGCCGTCGATATAGGTCGCCCCCGGCCTAACTGACCGCACCACTCGACGCGCGGGATCTTCAGTGCCACGTAGCTGCCCTCCGCCGGCCATTTGGTTGCCGGAGGAGGAATTCCGACCCCCTCCGCCGTCTCGGGCTTCACCGGCGACGAGCCGTGGACCAAGTCCGGCGAGTTTGACCCCAGTTGGACGCCCTGACTCAATGACAGGTGGGCCAGCCCTGTTAGCTAATTAGGATTAGCACTAATCGAATTAGTTAAACTAATTACCCCCCCCCCCTGCTGACACTGACATGCGGGCCCAGGCTCTAATTAAAATTAGGTTAGTTAGTTAGTCACTGACGTGTGGACCCCACACGTCAGGTTTGACCCGAGCCAGCCCAGTTGACCCTGCTGACGTCACTGTGACGTGGGGCTGACGCAATAAGTATTTTCTGGATTTAAAAATAATCAGGAAATTCCAGAAAATAGCTAAAACTTCAATAAATCATAGAAATTCAACCGTAACTCCAAATTAAATAATTTATATATGAAAAATTATCAGAAAAATTCAAGGAATCCATCTGTACCATTTTCATGCATGTTAGAACAACTTATCACTACTGTTTAGGACAAATGAATTAAATGGCATTTGAATAATCACATATGGAGTTTGAATTTGAATCTTGTATTCAAACCAACTTCATTTAATCTGTTGCTAGTTGCATTAGCTCAAAACACATTCATATTGCCATGTCATAGCATGCATCATTTTGTGCAATTGCATTGATTGTGTTCTTCTTTGTTGCCGGTATCTGTTCCCTCCCGGTAGACGATGTTCCGACGATGTGATCGATGACACTGATGAAGACTCAATGTTATCTTCAGAAGTGCCAGGCAAGCAAAACCCCCTTGTTCATTCCGATAAAATCCCACTCTCTCGCTCCTGCTCTCTTTTACTGCATTAGGACAACAACGACATATTTGGTACTTGCTGCGGTAGCTGAACCCCTTTATCCTTTGCATGACCTGTCATTGCCACAGTAAATAGATGAAACCCACTAGCATGAGTAGGAGTTGTTTGAGCCCTGATGTGCCTACTCATTCATGCTTGTTTGTCATGCCTGCTACTGCTTAGAGTTGAGTCAGGTCTGATTCATCGGGGATGAATCAGAGGCGTGTGAGCATGTCCTACTATGGGTGAACTAAGTGTGTGAACACGATTTGGTAAAGGTAGCGGTGAGAGGCCATGTAGGAGTACATGGTGGGTTGTCTCATTGCAGCCGTCCTCAGGAACTGAGTTCTGTGTTTGTGATCCATGACCAGTTACTACCACACATTGGGCTCCGGGCGCTCCAAGCCCTCTCGACTTATTAATCAACATGATCTCTGTCCAGGAGTTGCAACTAGTTTCTGGTGTTTGTAGGTAGTGTTAGTAGTCTACCAAGTGGCACCCGGTACAGGTGGGCTTGGGACAGACTAGGCACAGTGGCCCGGTGTACCAAGTGGCACCCGGTTGGTGGGCTTGGGAACCCTGCACACATCGTTTGGGGCCGTAAGCGACACCCCGGCCGGATCTCCTTGCGGATGGAACCCGAATAGGTGATAAACCTGGACTAGAGACTTGTACTCACGTGCTTTGACTTGAGTAAGTCTTGCTGGGTACATTTGTACTCACGTTTGCCTATTTTATGTTTTTGCAGAGAGACTTCAGTCTCACTACTAGTTCCACGTGGACTTCGACGTTTAGCTTGTTACCTCAGCTACGATCTTGAGCCCTCGGCGGGATCTGGTAGATAGTCAGGCTTCTGAGCCTTTTTATTTTATAGTTGTCTGTACTCAGACATGTTAAGCTTCCGCACGTGCTTTGACTTGTATGCTCTGATTGTTGGGTCATGAGACCCATGTTTGTAATATCTCGCTCCTCGGAGCCTAATCAACTACTGAGTCGTAGAGTCATTTTGTGATGCCATGTTGTATTGCACATATCGAGCATATTGTGTGTATGTTATTGAAATGCTTGGTATGTGTGGGATCTGACTATCTAGTTGTTTATCTTTAGTAGCCTCTCTTACCGGGAAATGTCTCCTAGTGTTTCCACCGAGCCATGGTAGCTTGCTACTGCTCCGGAACACTTAGGCTGGCCGGCATGTGTCCTTCTTCGTTCCTGTGTCTGTCCCTTCGGGGAAATGTCACGCGATGAATACCGGAGTCCTGTTAGCCCGCTACAGCCCGGTTCACCGGAGTCCTGCTAGCCCAGTGCTACAGCCTGGATTCACTCGCTGATGACCGACACGTTCGATGCTGGGTCATGGATGCCTGTCCCTGTAAGTTAGTGCCACTTTGGGTTCACGACTAGCCATGTCAGCCCGGGTTCTTTGTCATATGGATGCTAGCGACACTATCATATACGTGAGCCAAAAGGCGCAAACGGTCCCGGGCCAGGTAAGGTGGCACCCGTGGGAATACCGTGCGTGAGGCCGCAAAGTGATATGATGTGTTACATGCTAGATCGGTGTGACTTAGGATCGGGGTCCTGACATTCTCTGTGAGCTCTGTTTCTGTCGACCAGACCCAGAACGAGAATAGATCTCGCGTCAAAGCCCGGTTCCCTGGGGTCGACTGGAATCCTTCGCCCACCACTGTAAGGGCGTCTGTCATCCTGTTGTCGAGGCACGTACGATCCACTCCTTGGGGGAGGCATGGGCACTCGACGATGATCGTCGTGATCGAGTCAGTGATCATACTGCTCACGGCTTCTGTACTGATCTCGCTGGTCTCCACGTCCTTCATGCCTTGGGGGCGATCTTGGACTGTGAGCCGACTGGACAATGTCTGCCACCATGGATCTGCTATGGATCCTATTCCGCGACTGAGATACTGTTGTATTCTGCTCTCCCACCGCACAGAGCAAGGCCCGGATCTGCACCAGACCTCAACCAGCTTCTGACTGGGAAGGTTGGATTGACTCCGCTATTCGGGCCGCAACTACGAGATTCTGGATCGGGGTTCGGTATACGTGAGTCGGAGGCGGAAAAAGTTGGCATTGACTGGACTCGGGGATACGCTTGCCGAGCACGCTCGTCGAGTGCGTGTTGGAGGTTCTCCAGTCGAGTGTGCTCAACCAAGTTGGCTAGGCGCACCCCCTCCAAGGCCTGAGCCTCAGGGGTTTCTCCAATGATAGGAGTGTGAAGTGCATCCATGTTCCACCGGGAGAAGTTCCTCCCTCCTCTGTGAAGAGAGGGGTTCGTGTCGGTACTCTTCGTGGACACGCGACGGATCGCCGCCGCCATCGCCTCCATCCTCATGGGTGAAGCCAGGAGGACTATGTGGTCCATTAACCATCAAAACTTCCACCGCGGGGTCGCTGCTGTTGCTCTCGGATGCAGTCTGTACGGAGCCAGTCGAACAGGCCGTAGAGAGTTTCGTCGGGCTCGATTGCCGCGACCTGGGGGTGGACGATTGGCGAGCCACCGCATGCCTCACCCACCGCTGAAGCCTTGACCGACCGGAACGTTTGCCCCGGTGGGCTACGTGGAGGGAGGTTGGCATAGGAGCCGTCCGATACTGAGTCGACGGCTGCCGAAGGAGGACGCAACGAACGCACGCGCGAAAGTGCGTTGCCCCGCAGACGGGGAGCGCCTCGACGTCGAGTGGCGCTTCCTGGAGCCAAGCGGAGTCGTCGGCGATGAATACAAGCGCACCGAGACGGATCTTGTGTCCCTTGTCCAAACCTCCGCCTGAAACCATGTTGATGAGGATCGAAAAAAATCGCAACTTCTCCAACAAGTCGCTAAGACACCTGCCACAAGGTGGGCGCCAACTGTCGTGGTTCTAAGTCTGACAGTAGAGTGGGGCTAGGAATGTAGAGGAAAGATCTTAGCTATGGAGGAGTTGTACATGGGAGTTTTACGAGTTCAGGCCCTTCTCAGAGGAAGTAACAGCCCTACGTCTCGGAGCCCCGAGGCGGTCGACTGGATTATATGTGTGTATGTTACAAAAAGTGTGAACCCTTGTGCCTGGGGAGGGGGTGGCTTATATAGAGTGTGCCAGGACCCCAGCCAGCCCATGTCACAGGGGGTTTAAGGTAAATAAAGATGGAGACGTTACTGGTAACGCCTGCAATAAAGATACATAATGGCCATTGACGGAGTAATGGGCCACGGGTAGGCTAACCCGGGGTCCATAACCTTTCAAGACATCGGGGCTAACTGCGCCCCTCAAGACAACAGACGGAGAGCCGACTTCAGGAGAGCGGCTAGAGGAACAGCCGGCTGCCCATATGCATCCGAGTCCTAGAGATGATATCAAGACCGGCCGACTCCGACTGGCGGCTTCTGGAGAAGCCGGCCATGGGGAGTTGGCCCACGACACCGGCAAAGCCCATGCCCTCATCAAGGGGGATGGGACGGGGAGTGGCGACAGTAAAGCCCACTCCCTCCCCTTTTCCAGGGGATGGCCAGGACACAGTGCACTCTACCAGCGGAGATCTCCGTCTGGCGTGGTACTGTTGCCATGCCACCCCTGGCATCAGCAACAATGGGCGGAGTCTTGTACCCACGATGGCCTGACGGTACGTGAGGGAGTCCTGGATTAGGGGGTGTTCAGGTAGCCGGACTATACCTTCAGCCGGACTCCAGGACTATGAAGATACAAGATTGAAGACTTCGTCCCGTGTCCGGATGGGACTTTCCTTGGCGTGGAAGGCAAGCTTGGTGATGCGGATATTCAAGATCTCCTACCATTGTAACCGACTCTGTGTAACCCTAACCCTATCCAGTGTCTCTATAAACCGTCCGTAGGACATCAATTCCATATACAACAATCATACCATAGGCTAGCTTCTAGGGTTTAGCCTCCTTGATCTAGTGGTAGATCTACTCTTGTACTACCCATATCATCAATATTAATCAAGCAGGAGTAGGGTATTACCTCCATCGAGAGGGCCCGAACCTGGGTAAAAACATCGTGTCCCTTGTCTCCTGTTACCATCCGGCCTTGACGCACAGTTTGGGACCCCCTGCCCGAGATCCACCGATTTTGACATCGACATTGGTGCTTTCATTGAGAGTTCCTCTGTGTCGTCGCCTTTAGGCCCGATGGCTCCCTTGATCATCAACAACGATGAGGCCCAGGGTGAGACTTTTCTCCCCGGACAGATCTTCGTCTTCGACGGCTTCGCACTGCGGGCCAATTCGCTTGGCCATCTGGAGCAGATCGAAAGCTACGCCCCTGGCCATCAAGTCAGGTTTGGAAGCTTAAACTACACGGCTGACATCCGCGGAGACTTGATCTTCAACGGGTTCGAGCCACGGCCAAGCGCGCCGCACTATCTCGAGGGGCATGATCTAGCTCTGCCTCCGGACAGTGTCCTGGAGGCCGCACACACACCGGTTCCGACCCCTAACTCGGAGCCTATTGCGCCAATCGAGGATGAGCGGTTGGACGTCACCTCGGGGGCTGCGATCTCAAAGGCGATTGAGCCGAGCACCAGCCCCGCACTCTGCATGACCCGTGACTCCGAGGATCCGGACTCCTCCCCGGACTCTGAACCCCCCGCGCCCCTACCAATCGAATCCGATTGGGCGCCGATAATGGAGTTCACCGCCGCGGACATCTTTCAGCACTCGCCTTTCGGCGACATCCTGAATTCTCTCAAGTCTCTCTCTTTATCAGGAGAGCCCTGGCCGGATTACGGTCAGCGAGGATGGGATACAGACAATGAAGAAGTTCAAAGCCCACCCACCACCCACTTTGTAGCCACTGTCGATGATTTAACCGACATGCTTGACTTCAGCTCCGAAGACATCGACGGTATGGACGACAATGTAGAAGACGAACCGGAACCAGCACCTGTAGGGCGCTAGAAGGCCACCTCGTCATATGACATATATATGGTGGATACTCCAAAAGATGGAGATGGCGATGGAATAGCGGGGGATGACACCTCCAACAAACAACCAAAGCGCCGGCATCAGCGGCGCCGCTCTAAATCCCGCCAAAGCAAAAACGGTGATTCCGGCACGGGAGATAATACTACCCCGGATAGCGCCGAAGAACACCCACCCCAGCAAGATTCGGCACGGGAAGATGGAGAAGCTAGCCCTCATGAGAGAGCGGCGGACCGAGAGGTCGAGGATTATAACTATATGCCTCCCTCCGAAGACGAGGCAAGCCTCGATGACGACAAATTCGGCGTACCATCAGACCCCGCCGAACAAGAGCGTTTCAAACGCAGGCTTTTAGCCACGGCAAGCAGCCTCGAGAAAAAGCAGCAACAGCTTAGAGCTGACCAAGATTTGCTAGCTGACAGATGGACTGAAGTCCTTGCGGCCGAAGAGTATGAACTCGAACGCCCCTCCAAGAGTTACCCAAAGCGCAGGCTGCTACCCCGATCAGAGGAGGAAGCACCTACATCACCAGCGCACGACATGACAGACCGGCCACCTCGTGGCTCCGATAGAGAGGCCTCTTGGCCCTCCACCCAAGCCATGTCCCGACGCCGCTCAACTAAGGCACGGGAAAATGCGCCAGACCTGCGAGACGTACTGGAGGATAAGGCAAGACAAACAAGATCGATCTACAGATCGTGCAGGCGCCCTACGGCACGTGACGATGATGTTCACTCCGGATACAACAAATCCGGCCGGGCCGAACACAACAGACATAGCTCTTCCGAGCTGCGTCGTGATATAGCCCAGTACAGAGGCGCCGCACACCCGCTATGCTTCACGGATGAAGTAATGGATCATAAAATCCCAGAGGGTTTCAAACCCGTAAACATCGAATCATACGATGGCACAACAGATCCGGCGGTATGGATCGAGGATTATCTCCTTCACATCCACATGGCACACGGCGATGATCTACACGCCATCAAATACCTCCCGCTCAAACTTAAAGGACCGGCCCGGCATGGCTTAACAGCTTGCTGGCAGACTCAATCGGTTCTTGGGGGGGACCTGGAAACCGCATTCCTCGAGAACTTCCAGGGCACTTACGTGCGACCACCGGATGCCGACGACTTAAGCCACATAATTCAGCAGCCAGAGGAATCGGCCAGGCAATTCTGGACACCGTTCCTAACAAAGAAAAATCAGATAGTCGACTGTCCGGACGCAGAGGCCCTAGCAGCCTTCAAGCATAACATCTGCGACGAGTGGCTTGCCCGGCACCTGGGACAGGAAAAGCCGAAATCTATGGCAGCCCTCACAACACTCATGACCCGCTTTTGCGCGGGAGAAGACAGCTGGCTAGCTCGCAGTAACAACTTATCAAAGAACCCTGGTAATTCGGATACCAAGGACAAAAGTGGCAGGACACGTCGGAATAAGCAAAAACGCCGCGTTAGCAGCGACAGCAATGAAGACACGGCAGTAAATGCCGGATTCAGAGGCTATAAATCCGGTCAGCGGAAAAAGCCATTCAAAAAGAATACTCAGGGCCCGTCCAGTTTGGACTGAATACTCGACCGCTTGTGCCAGATACATGGCACCCCCGAAAGGCCAGCCAATCACACTAACAGGCATTGTTGGGTGTTCAAGAAGGCAGGCAAGTTAAGAGCCGAAAACAAAGACAAGGGGTTGCACAGTGATGACGAGGAGGAGCCTAGGCCGCCGAACAACAATGGACAGAAGGGCTTTCCCCCACAAGTGCGGACGGTGAACATGATATACGCAACCCACATTCCCAAGAGGGAGCGGAAGCGTGCGCTATGGGATGTATACGCGTTGGAGCCAGTCGCCCCAAAGTTCAACCCATGGTCCTCCTGCCCGATCACTTTTGATCGAAGGGACCATCCCACTAGCATCCGTCATGGCGGCTTTGCCGCATTGGTTCTCGACCCAATCATCGACGGATTTCATCTCACAAGAGTCCTCATGGACGGCGGCAGTAGCCTGAACCTGCTTTACCAGGATACAGTGCGGAAAATGGGCATAGATCCCTCAAGGATTAGGCCCACAAAAACGACCTTTAAAGGCGTTATACCAGGTGTAGAAGCCAACTGTACAGGCTCAGTAACACTTGACGTGGTCTTCGGATCCCCGGACAATTTCCGAAGCGAAGAGTTAATCTTCGATATAGTCCCATTTCGCAGTGGCTATCACGCCCTGCTCGGACGAACCGCATTCGCAAAGTTCAACGTGGTGCCGCACTATGCATATCTCAAGCTCAAGATGCCAGGCCCTCGAGGAGTAATCACGGTCAACGGAAACACCGAACGCTCCCTCCGTACGGAGGAGCACACGGCGGCTCTCGCAGCGGAAGTACAAAGTAGCCTTCTTAGGCAATTCTCCAGTCTAGCCGTTAAAAAGCCAGACACTACCAAGCGCGCCCGGAGTAACCCACAGCAGGACCGCCTGGCATGCTCTGAGCAGGCGTAGCAATGCGGCCCCAACCCCATCTCTCGCGACATAGAGAAACCAGTGCCTCGCGTACATAACTACGCCCTTGAAATACCATGGGCACAGGGGAAGGGGCACAATAACAGCAGGCCCAAAATACGGATTAAAATGTACTAGGGGCTGTCGGATTCTTTTTTTAATTTTTTCTTACTTTCAGGACTCCATACTTCAGACGACCTGTTCGGCAATTCGACTGCCGCACAAACGATGCAAGATCCAGGGAGGCAGACAAGCCATGCCGCATTATGGAACTCCCAGGTGGTCTCTGTTACAAGCAGTATACCTGTTTTGAATACAATTCCGTGGCCTGCCCCTGGCCAGGACATGTTAAATAGTCCAATATCTTTTTGCTTATCGCACTATTTATATCGTTCGGCTTTGATAAATAGCCTCTCTATAAACAATGCATAGCTTTTTGTCTATTTTTTGCATTATCCTCTTTTCACATATATGTTTATTAAATGACATGATTGCACCCGTACACCATGGTACGGCAAACACGCCAGGGGCTTCAGTACCCCTCATTATGGTGTGAGAAGTCCGTACACTTTCACAAGTGCGGCACCCCGAACTTATAGCACTATATGCATCGGCTCCGAATCATGATTTGGGTCAATAGTAGGGTTTTCCCAGCTCCTATGTTTTGGTGCCTTACGTTCCGCTATATCGGCTAAGGTAGCACTAGGAGAACCACTGCGATTGTGCCCCGGTTCAGCTGGGTTAAGCACCTCAGTGGAGAAAGCTAAAACTGACTGTCATGATGAGGCGAAAGACCGGTCGCTGTTCGATAGGTTTTTCGAGTCCCTAAACACTTATGCCGCTTCGAGCGAGGAGCTGGCTTTGTCCGGCCAAGGCGTGGATAGCGCCCCGAACTCGGTCTTCCGAACTAGGGGCTTCGCCGAAATTTAAAATTATAGAGTTCTATGGCTAAGTGAGAGTGTTTAAGCATTATAGTCCGATTGCCTGGTTCGTTGTGCTGAGCGCCTCCCTCGAAGGACCCAACTATGGGAAAAAGAGCGCTCATGTTTATCCTGAACACCCCAGCACTATAGTGGCATGGGGGCAGAAGCCGACAACTGGCCATCTCTCAATTTTTTGATAAACGGCCGCGTAGAAAGTAATATTTTAAATTCAATAAGCATTGCTTAGTGCATATGAACAAGTTTTCAGCGCACAGGATAAACACGAGCGAGTTCATTCAAAAATCACATCCTTGGTACATTCATCCGCCACAAGGCGGGCACCTGCAAGAACATCCTTGTAGTAGTTCTCGGGCTTGCGATGCTCCTTCCCCGGCGGCGGCCCGTCCTTCACAAGCTTCTCACCGTCCAGCTTACCCCAGTGCACCTTTGCACGGGCAAGGGCCCGACGGGCACCTTCGATGCAAACGGAGCGCTTGATGACCTCGAGCCTCGGACAGGCCTCCACCAGCCGCCGCACCAGCACGAAATAGCCCCCAGGCAGGGCCTCTCCGGGCCACAGCCGAACTATGAAGCCCTTCATGGCCTGTTCGGCCGCCTTGTGGAGCTTGACCAGCTGTTTTAGCTGGTCGCTCAAAGGCACAGGGTGTCCGGCCTCAGAATACTGAGACCAGAACACCTTCTCCGTCGAGCTGCCCTCTTCAGCTCGGTAGAATGCGGCGGCATCGGATACGCTGCGGGGAAGATCTGCGAATGCCCCTGGAGAGCTCCGGATTCGGGTAAGTAACAAGTAGTTTACTTTTATATTTCTGCTTTGCATAAAGAATGCCTTAGCTGCTGCTATCTTCCTCATCTCCTCCCACTCTTGGAGGGCCTTTTGGGCTTCGGCCTTGGCAGACTTGGCAGTCTCAAGGGCCCTCGCGAGCTCGGATGCTTGCGCCTTTGACTCAAGCTCCAAACTCTCATGTTTTTTCATGAGAGCCTGAAGCTCTTGCTGCACCTCGTCGACCTGAGCCCCAAGTCTGTCTCGCTCGATGCGCTCCGCGGCCGTTTTCTTTTTGGCCTCAGAGAGCGCCTGCTTAAGGGTCGCCACCTCAGTCGTGGCCCCTACAATAAGCAGTACAATCCTGTTATTTTTTTGCAATCACGCCTTTTTATAGGCACTTTTTCTGTAAGGTATTTCTTACCTTCTCTCTCCTCGAGCCGCCGCTTGGCAAGGCCGAGCTCTTGCTCGGTCCGCTCGAGGTCCTGCTTCAGGACACCCACCTCCGCAGTCGGTGTGGCGGTGGATAGCAGCGAAGCCTGCATACACATATTGACTCTTTTTTGTTAGACTCCTGCGATATTTAATAGATCCTCTATTCGGCTTTTCTTTCCGAATGCCAAACAGAGCATCAGGGGCTACTGTCTATGCGGTAATATTTTTACATATTTTTACTTACCTCGAAGCCTGTTAGAAGGCTAGCGCAAGATTCAGTCAGTCCGCTCTTGGCAGACTAAACCTTCTGGATCACCGTACTCATAATAGTACGGTGCCCCTGGTTGATGGAGGTGCTGTCAAGCACCTCCAGCAGATTGTCCGGCACCTCCGGTTGGACGGAGGCCGCCGGCTCAGAAGGCTTGCTCCTCTTGGAAGGAGTTCGCCTACCGTGGTCCGGAACTGTGGAAGATTCCGGCGCGGTGTCCGGCACAAAGCCGGACTTGGAGCCCTGGGGGGCCTTCTCCCCTTCACTCTTGGAGTCCGGGAGGTTGCCTTGCGGCTCCTCCGGGACCACCTCCTCCTGCCCCGGAGCTTGTCGCGACGCCACTTCGGCGTCGTCTACAATGCGGGGGGGAGACAGCGGGCGGAACTGAGTTCACGTCCGATGAGTCCAGGGAGCCGCCCGACGATTCGTTGAATTCGGCCCAGGGCAGGCTGTATAATTATGTTCGACATTAGGGAAAGCTGTGCAACAAAGGAACATCATGAGTTACTCTGATATCCGAACTTACGATTTCGCCGGACGCTTGGCCTTGTTTGGCCACTCCTCTTAGCCCTCTTCGGTGTCGGGGGAGTAGTCCGGTGGAGGGGTCTTCCTTTTCCTAGACCCCTCGGCCTCCCCCGTTGGGGTGGCCTTCCTCTTCTCTCCTCCCTCCGCTGGGGGGAGAGTTTTCTTCTTCCTCCTCCTCGTTTTCACGGGAAGAGGGCATCTCGGACTCGTCGGATGACGAGTCCGACACCACCACGTTATGGGCACTCTTTCGAGTCCCCGTGGTCTTCTTCTTCTTGGCCTTCTTCTTCGGCACCACATAAGGCGCCAGAACCAGCAGCTTCACTAGTAGAGTTGGGGCTGGGTCTTCGGGCAGCGGAGCCGGACAGTTAATCGGTCCGGATATCGCCCGCCAAGCCTGTCAAAGGTAAGGGAGTTTAGATCCCGCATAGAGTCAAACTATGAAAAAAGCTTAACATTCTGTAAAAGGTGAAGATAGCTTACCTCGCTAGCGTGACGCTGCGAGCTGTATCCGCGGTCCTCGGAAGCGGATGTGGGAGCCTCGGTGCCCTTGAATAGCACCTTCCAGGCATCTTCGTACATCGTGTCGAAGATCCTGCTAAGGGTTTGGTGCTGCGCCGGGTCGAACTCCCACAGATTAAAATCCCGTTGTTGGCACGGGAAGATCCGGCGGACGAGCATAACCTGGATTACATTAACAAGCCGGATTGGCTTGTTCACCAGGGACTGGATGCATGTTTGTAATCCGGTCACCTCTTTTTCATCACCCCACGACAGGCCCGTCTCTTTCCAGGACATAAGCCGTGTGGGGGGTCCGGATCGGAACTCGGGGGTTGCGATCCAGTTCGGATCGCGTGGCTCGGTGATGTAAAACCACCCGGATTGCCACCCCTTTAGGGTCTCCACAAAAGAGCCCTCGAACCATAGGATGTTGGCCATCTTGCCCGCCATGGCGCCTCCGCACTCCGCCTGGCTGCCGCGCACCACCTTGGGCTTGACGTTGAAGGTCTTGAGCCAGAGGCCGAAATGAGGGCGGACACGGAGGAAAGCCTCGCACACGACGATAAACGCCGAGATGTTGAGGATCAAGTTCGGGGCCAGATCGTGGAAATCCAGGCCGTAGTAGAACATGAGCCCCCGAACAAAAGGGTGGAGTGGAAAACCCAGTCCACGGAGGAAGTGGGGAAGAGATACTACCCTCTCATGGGGCCTTGGGGTGGGGAGAAGCTGCCCCTTTTCGGGAAGCCGGTGCGCGATGTCCTTAGATAGGTATCCGGCCTTCCTTAGCTTCTTGACTTGGCCCTCCGTAGCGGAGGAGACCATCCACATGCCTCCCGCTCCGGACATTGCTGGAGAAGGTTGAGGTGGGAAGTGCGGGCTTGGGTGCTGGAGCTCGAGCACGCAGGAGATGGGTAGGCAAAGGAGAAAGAAGGCGTAGGTAAAAAGGTGGATCCTTATCCCCTTATATGGGCGGATGCGGTTGTGAATCCCACCAACCTAGTAAAACTCGCTTGCCTCCCAAGCGCCATGATAAATGGCGCGGTTGGGTTACCCACGTCCGTATTGATGAGAATCCCGTAAAAGGGGTACACGATCTCTACTTTGACAAGACGTGCCAAGGAAACCGCCTCGCAAAACGTGCTAAGGTGGAAAAGTAAAAACGATTCGAGTAAAGGACTTGGCCATAGTGTGATGACGCACTGCGGAATACGTCAGCAGATTTGATTTGTGTTTATATTATTCTCTCTATGGCAATATGAGGAAACTTATTTTGCAGAGTCGGACACTACTCTTGGTGTTTACAATCTTCTATGAAGGACTTGGAGGAGGAACCCGCCTTGCAATGCCGAAGACAATCTACGCGCCGGACTCGTCGTCATTGAAGCCTGGTTCAGGGGCTACTGAGGGAGTCCTGGATTAGGGGGTGTTCGGGTAGCCGGACTATACCTTCAGCCGGACTCCAGGACTATGAAGATACAAGATTGAAGACTTCGTCCCGTGTCCGGATGGGACTTTCCTTGGCGTGGAAGGCAAGCTTGGCGATGCGGATATTCAAGATCTCATAACCATTGTAACCGACTCTGTGTAACCCTAACCCTATCCGGTGTCTATATAAACTGGAGGGTTGTAGTCCGTAGGACATCAATTCCATATACAACAATCATACCATAGGCTAGCTTCTAGGGTTTAGCCTCCTTGATCTCGTGGTAGATCTACTCTTGTACTACCCATATCATCAATATTAATAAAGCAGGAGTAGGGTATTACCTCCATCGAGAGGGCCCGAACCTGGGTAAAAACATCGTGTCCCTTGTCTCCTGTTACCATCCGGCCTTGACGCACAGTTCGGGACCCCCTACCCGAGATCCGCCGGTTTTGACATCGACAGTACGGTCCACGGATGACGGGCCCTACCAGTCAGTGAGAGTCCGGAAGACGGCAAGGGCGCCACCAGTCGGACCCGTAGGGAGCTGGCCTACGGGAGTCGGCCTGCCCCTCCCATGGGTCCCATGCGCCATTAACCAGACGAGATGGGGAGTGGCTACAGTAATCGCCCACCAGGCGGCAGGACTGTAGCCACGACCCCATGACCAAGCATGCGTCATTAGATGCACGGCTACAGTACTTAGCAGCCAGCAGGACCCGCTAGCGGCGCGTGCGACCTGACGGCTCCGTACCAGACCAGACGGTTGGGCCCACCAATCGGCGGGCCCCAGCAGTCGGCAGGAGGGCCCGCAGGCGAAGAGACTAACAGCTGGGCCCTGTGCCGAGACAGTTTACCATTGTACCCCTGGGGGTAGGCCTATATAAACCCCCCAGGGCACCCATGCAAAGGGTTCCGATTCATTAGAACTAGACCAGACCTTAGAGGAAGGAGAGAGCTAGCCCTGCCTTCTCCTACCCACAGATACAGCTCGAGGAGCGCCTTTGTACTCACTTTGCCTTAGTGATCATGCGGAGACCCCGCAGAGCAGGACTAGGGGTGTTATCTCTTAGGAGAGCCCCAAACCTGGGTAAAGTACGCCGGCATTCGTGTCTACGCCTCATCCCGTTTCGAGGCACCCGCGATGTTCTACTCACCCCCACCATGATAAGCCATCCATTCGCATATGTCCCACCCGACCCTTGACATTTGGCGCCCACCGTGGGGCTTGGTGCACCGTCGTCCGGAGACCTGTTCTGGATGGGAGCCCTTTTTCTCCCTGGCGAGCGCAGCCAGCCCAACACGCCAGACGAAGTCTGCGCCGACGCGCTGCATGGCGCTAAAATCGCCTGCGCGGCCAGTTGCCTTGCCGATCTTGTTGGCGAGGTCCGCCTCTCTGACGAGCCCGCATCCGACGCAGGCACGGGCGGCCCCGAGAGCCTCCTCGCGGGCCTCCTCGATCAACTCCACGTCGCCAGCAAGCCAGCTGGGGACTTGGAGTCCGTAGGCTCCACTGATCCGATGTTGGTCGACTCTGACACCATGTCGCTTGACACGTTCCCCACCAACATGGTGGTCTATGATGAACTGCTTCCTCACGCGGAGAGCCGCAGAAGCACCGTCATGGAAGTGCTTGTCATTGACCATGACGAGCACTCTGGCCGGGGTGATTATGACCCGCTCAATGCGGCGCTACAAGACCTGGCGGCGCCCATTCCCAAAGACGCCGACACCGAGACGCTGGAGGCACGCCGCCTTCAGCTAGTCGAAGGCGCCAAAAAGCTGGCCAGCATGAGACGCCTGTCAGAAGCCTACCAGCGCGAGATGGACCGCGTTGTGGGCGGCACGCCCGCTGCGGCTAGGCCTAGCCACCTTGGCACGGTCCAGCAGCGCGGCGCGGCTATCGCCGATCAGTTCGGGGCGAATTGCCCCGTCTACGCCACGCATGTGGAGAACATTCGAGCCGCCCAGGCGGCGGCGGATGAGCTGGACGAGTTCGAGGGCGAAGAACGTCGCTTGATGATGGAGCGCGTCCAGCGACTCCTTGACGCGGCTGCTGAGCAGAACGAAGCCGGTTGCCACACTGGTGTGCCGCGCCGACAGAATGACAACCTGATTCCACGCCGAGACCAAGGCGCGGAGTCTCGAACGCCAACTGGCGGCGTCCGTGGAAGAAAAGACAAGGAGCCGGCTGCCAGCCGCAATCGGACTTGCATCACCATAGAGTGCGACCGAGACGGCCGCCCAAGAACAGTGGAACGACGGGACGACTGTCCGCCTCCTCCCCCCGAAGGGAAAGGCGAGTCTCCCTGCCGCCTGTTGATCACCCGACGCTCGGCGACCGCCTTGGCCGCCGAGAGGGAGTTGGAGAGAATGACGCCCGCCACCGGATCGACCGTCTCCACCGATCCCTGGCGCTTGAAGAAGAAGATGAGTTGGGTACGTTGTGTTTCGGCCCCCACATCTGAGACGAGCCCTTCCCCAAAGGGTTCATTCTCCCTAGAGATACACCCAAATACACCGGCTATGTTAAGCCGGAAGACTGGCTGGTCGACTACTCCACGGCCGTCAGCATAGCAAACGGCAACAAACGTGTTGCCGTGAAGTACGTTCCGCTCATGCTCCAAGGCACGGCCCAGACTTGACTGAATAGCTTAAGGCCCCACAGCATCAATAGTTGGGTCGACTTCATTGATGCCTTCGTCCTCAACTTCACCAGCACGTACAAGCGGCCTCCCAAGCCTCGCCAGCTCTCCTTATATATACAGGGCCCCAGCGAGTCGACCAGAGACTAACTCACGCGCTGGGCCGAGCTTCGCAACTCCTGTGAAGGCGTGCACGAGGTGCAGGCCATTGAGTACTTCACCGCTGGATGCCGAGAGGGCACCCTCCTCAAGCACAAGCTTCTCTGCGATGATCCAGAAACCCTCGACAAGCTGCTGATCATAGCAGACAAGTACGCGACGGCCGACTCCTCCATGAAGACGGAGATTCAAGTTAGCGCGACCGGCAAAGTGGCTCCTCAGGCTCCTTGAACTCCGGCGGGAGACACCAGTCGGTGTTAGCAGCAGAACGACCACAAGCGCAAAGCCCCACCACTGACTTCCACCAGTCGGCAGGTGGCGACAGTCGAAAACCAGCAGCCGGAAGGGCAGCCCCCGCCCAAACGCCAGAAGGGCGGCAAGCCCAACTGGCAGCCGGCTTTCTCATATGAGCAGACTTTGGATGGACCCTGCAAATTCCACAGTGGCGCAAAGCCGTCCAACCACACCACTCGGAAGTGCCACTAGCTCACCAGGATCGCCAAGGGAGACGGACTTTTGCCTCCCCCACCTGTGGGGCAGCCGCCTCCTCCTCTGCCCCAGCAGCTGGCGGTCAGACCAGTTGGTGCAGTACAAGACGAGTACCCAGAAGAGCAGGGAGCCTATGTCGTGTTTACCAGCGTAGCCGACGATCGACGTAGCAGGCGGCTGCAGCAGCAGAAGGTGAATGTAGTAGCATCTGACGCCCCAGAGTTCATGCATTGGTCTGACAAGCCCATCAGCTAGAGCAGAGCTGACCACCCAGAAGTAATGCCCAAACCCGGCTCCTACGCCTTGGTTTTGGATGCCACCTTTGCCACGGACAAACGAGCCGCTCAATTCTCCAGAGTCCTGATAGACGGCGGCAGCAGCATCAACATCATGTACAAAGACACCATGGAGAAGTTAGGAATCAGGCAGAGGCAACTACAGTCCAGCCGGACGGTGTTCCACGGCATAGTTCTTGGCCTTTCCTGCTCACCAATCGGCAAGATCTTGATCGCCGTCCTCTTTGGAGACAAAGATCATTTCCGCCGAGAGTCAATTTGGTTCGAGGTGGTGGACCTACAGAGCCCATACCATGCGATGCATGGCCAGCCTGCCCTGGCCAAGTTCATGGCCGTCCCCCACTATGCCTACCTCAAGATGAAGATGCCGAGTTCCAAGGGGATCCTGACCATAACTGGCGACTACAAGAAGTCATCCGCCTGCGCATCAGAGAGCAGTCGGCTGGCCGAGTCCCTCGTGATCGCATCTGAGAAGCGACTGCTAGACCGGGTTGTGGCGATGGCAAGCAAGCAGCCAGGGATGTCGCCTGACCCCAGAGAGTCGGAAGCTGAGGGCTCATTCAAGCCAGCCAAAGAAACAAAGAGGATACCTTTGTACCCAGAGCACCCAGAGAGGTACGCTGTCGCGGGCGCCAACCTCGACAGCAAATAGGAAGGCGAGCTCGTCGATTTCCTCTGTGAGAATTGAGACATCTTCGCATTGTCCCCCAAAGACATGCCAGGTGTCCCGAAGGAATTCGCCGAGCACAAACTTCACGTCCGATCTAATGCCAAGCCAGTCAGGCAGCCCTTGCGTCGCTTGTCAAAAGAGAAGAGAAGAGAAGAGTTGTTGGAGAAGAAATAGCCCGGCTGCTCGCGGCCGGCTTCATCATGGAAGTATTCTTTCCAGAATGGCTGGCCAACCCTGTCCTGGTACTGAAGAAGAACAAGCAATTGTGAATGTGTATTGATTACACTAGCCTCAACAAAGCGTGCCCCAAGGACCCGTTCGCTTTGCCAAGGATCGGCCAAGTGATAGACTCCACAGCCGGATGCGAGCTGTTGAGTTTCTTGGATGCATATTCAGGGTATCACCAGATCAAGATGAACCCAGTCGACAGGATGAAGACCGCCTTCATCACGCCATTTGGAGCTTTCTGCTACTTAACCATGATGTTTGGCTTGAGGAACTCCGGCGACACCTTCCAACGATGCATGCAGAAGTGCCTCCTCAAGCAGCTCGGCAGAAATGCTCATGTTTACGTGGATGATGAGGTGGTAAAGACGGAGAAGCGTGGAACGCTGCTAGAAGACCTCAAGGAGACCTTTGAGAACTTGCGCCGATTTCAGATCAAGCTCAACCCGGAGAAGTGCGTCTTCGAAATACCAGCCGGCCAGCTCCTTGGCTTCCTGGTCTCCGAACGTGGCATAGAATGCAACCCTGTGAAGATCAAGGCCATTGAAAGGATCAAGGTACCCAGCCGACTGCTGGACGTACAAAAGTTCACCGGCTGTTTGGCGTCCATCAGCCGATTCATCAGTCGGCTGGGCGAGAAGGCTCTTCCCCTGTACCAACTCATGAAGAAGACCACTTTTTTCGAGTGGAACCACAAGGCGGACGAAGCTTTTTTCCAACTAAAGAAGATGCTGACTACTCCACCTATCCTGGCGGCTCCAACTCCTAAGGTGCCCATGCTCCTCTACATCGCTGCCACTAGCCGAGTGGTCAGCACAGTCATTGTGGTAGAACGCAAGGAGGAAGGCAAAGCGCTACCAGTCCAGAGACCGGTATATTATTTGAGTGAAGTACTGTCGACCTCCAAGCAAAACTACCCCCACTACCAGAAGATGTGCTATGGTGTGCACTTCGCCACCAAGAAATTGAAGCCTTACTTCCAAGAACATCCAATCACTGTGATCTGCACGGCTCCTCTAGCCGAGATCATCGGCAGCCGAGACGCTTCAGGTCGAGTGGCCAAGTAGGCTATAGATTTGGCCCCCTACACCATCTACTACAAACCTCGCAGTGCCATCAAATCACAAGCGCTGGCCGACTTCCTCGTCGACTGGGCCGAATCCCAGTATCTACCGCCAGCACCCGACTCCACCCATTGGCGAATGCATTTCGATGGTTCCAAGATGCGCACCGGCTTGGGACCCGGCATAGTCCTCACCTGTCCCAAGGGAGACAAGCTTAAATATGTACAGCAAATCCATTTTGCCGCCTCCAACAACGTTGCCGAATACGAGGCACTCATTCACGGGCTCCGGCTAGCCAAAGAGCTCGGCATTCGCCGGATCTTGTGCTATGGTGACTCCGACTTGGTGGTCCAGCAGTCGTCAGGCGATTGGGACACCAAGGAGGCAAACATGGCAAGCTACCGCTTCCTCGTATAGCAACTCAGCGGATATTTTGTGGGGTGCGAGTTTCTCCATGTACCAAGAAACGACAACGGCCAAGCAGATGCCCTGGCGCGAATCGGCTCCACCCGTCAGGCGATACCGTCCGGCGTCGCCCTCCAGCGCCTCCTCAAGCCGTCTGTCAAGCCATCGCCGGAGTCAGACTCTATCTTCGTGCCGGCTCCTCCTGAAGTAGTCGGATCCGACTCAAGAGCCCCCGCAGACGGCACGATTATTGCGGCAGGCGGCACGGGAATCGTGGCAGTCGCACCCGGCTCGGGGACTGCGGCAGTCGGCCCGGAGACTTCAGAGCTCGGCCCAAAGACTTCAGAGCCCGGCCCGGGGACTGCGCCAATCCGCCCAGGGACTTCATCGACACAGCAAGCGGCTACCGACTCCAACCCGCCACCTCCCGGCCCAGCCGCCCTCGTCCAAGTCGCAGTCTTGGCTATTACAGAAATTGTAGCACCTTCATGGGCCCAGCCCATCCTCAAATTCATGGTGAACAAAGAGTTGCCAACTAATGAGATCTCGGCTCGACAAGTGCAACGCCGGGCGACAGCATACACCATAGTCAATAGAGAGCTCGTAAGGCGCAGTGTCACTGGTGTTTACCAGCGCTGTGTGGAGCCAGAGCAAGGTCAAGCAATCCTCAAAGACAGCCATCAAGGCGAGTGTGGCCACCATGCGGCTTCGAGAGCACTCGTCGCCAAAGCTTTCCACCATGGCTTCTTCTGGCCGACTGCTCTTGAAGACGCCAAGTCTTTGGTCTAAAAATGCAAGGGTTGCCAGAAGTTCCGCTCTGAGCCTCATCAGCCGGCTTCTGCACTCAAGACTATCCCCGTTGCCTGGCCCTTTGTTGTTTGGGGCCTCGACATGGTCAGACCGTTCAAAACGGCATGAGGCGGTTTGACTCACTTACTTGTCACAGTGGACAAGTTCACCAAGTGGATAGAAGCAAAACCAATCAAGAGTTTGAATGGTCCGACCGCTGTGACCTTCATCTCCGACATCACAACTCGATATGGCATACCGCACAGCATCATCACCGACAATGGCACAAACTTTGCCAAAGGTGCCTTGGCCCATTTCTGCGCGACGCAGGGCATCCGACTGGACTTAGCATCTGTTGCCCATCCGCAGTCCAATGGCCAGGTAGAGCGAGCAAACGGCCTAATCCTGTCCGGCATCAAGCCTCGGCTGGTCGAGCCACTGGAGCGTTCGGCAGGCTGCTGGCTTGACAAGTTGGTAGCTGTCCTTTAGAGCCTGCGCATGACTCCAAACAAGTCAACCGGCTTCACGCCCTTCTTCCTCGTCTACGGTGCCGAAGCCGTCATCCCAACGGACATAGAGTTCGACTCCCCCCGAATCACCATGTACACCGAGGAGGAAGCGGAGGAAGCACGTCAAGACGGCGTCGATCTGCTGGAAGAGGTCCGGCTATTGGCACTCAGCCGGTCCATCATCTACCAGCAGAGCCTACGCCGATACTACAATCGGAAGGTCAAGCCGCAATCTTTCCAAGAAGGAGACCTTGTGCTCCGGCTGATTCAGCGAACAGCCGGCCAGCACAAGCTCTTAGCACCCTGGGAAGGCCCTTTCATCATTAGCAAAGTGTTGGGCAACGACACCTACTACCTGATCGATGCTCAGAAGCCCCGAGCACGCAAAAGGGATGACTCCGGCAAAGAGACAGAGCAGCCATGGAATGCAAACCTCCTTCGAAGATTTTACAGTTAATGCAGTATGTATCATGCTACCTTTTGTATTAAAGTACGAAGACCTCGGGCCCCTCGAGAAGAGCTCGGGGACTTCCTTCTTTTATCTATATGATAAAGAGTTATGCCTATGAATATATTATTCTTTGTTATGCCACTTGGCACCGGGTTCGACTAGTCGGCCCGAGGACTTGCCGTCTTGAGCTATGAAATGACTTCCTGCAGTTGGACAAGTAATGTGTGGCACTTAAGCCGTCTCCTATTAGAAGCCGCATGTCGCAGAGCGACTGCCTGGCGAGCTGGAGTAAGGTAGAATAGGTGTCCATATGAAAAATGGCTAAGGACTCAAAGTTTGCTCATAGTTTAAAGACGGCTTCCAGCCTTTTACAACCGACTCTTTAGCAGCCGGCTTGCCGTTTTCTAAATTAACTTGCTAAAAACTCTAAAAGGCTAAGTACTTGCCTTCCCAAAGAAGCCAAGCATTTGATCTAGCGGCAGTCCGCAGAGCGGCTGTTCGACTGGCAAGACGGCAACCAAGGGAAGGCGGCAAAGGAAATGTCAAAGAGCAATAAGCAAGAAGAGATAGAATACGGATAAATATTTACATAGAAAGGCCCTTGGCCGAATCATCAAATAGAAGTTCAAGATACACCCAGTGGGTGGAATTGTGCAAAATAACAAGTTCATCGAGGCTGCTAAGCAGGTAAAACAAAGATAAAGTGGCAGCCTAGGAAGCCGCGGACGGACTCGGAGGACCGGAGGGGTCGGCGGTGCCAGTTGCCGGGGCGGCCGGCTGGTTGGTCTCCGCTTGATCACCTCTGGCGACAGCTGGCTCAGTTGGGTGCGGCTCGTTGCTAGAGGCGCGGTCGAGCTGAGGCTGGCCATCTGCCTCGACCTCTGGCGCCTCCTCCTCGTCTCCTTCCTCCTTCTCGCCTTCTTCTTCACCATTGGAGTCGATCACCTCCGCCGAGTCCTCGCCATCGTCCGGGTTCAGCCCGAACCACTTCGGCGGCGCCTCCTCGCCATTCTCAGCCCGCTCTGGGACGAAGACGCTGGTGTCGGTGTACTCGGCGATCGACGCAGCGCGCTTGACAAGATCGTCCTCCACCGCTGACAGCTCCGCCTGAGCTTCCACCCGGAACGTGGCTAACTGGGCTGAACTCGGCCCAGGATACCACGCCTTGGCGAATTCTAAAGCCCGGCGTGCTCCAGCACGGGCCGAAGAACCCTTCCAGGCCTCAAGATGGTCGGCTGCTACCTCCAGCCAGTCGGCAGTCCAACTAGGGGTGCGCGGTGCCTGCATATCCGGCCATAGGGCGGCAATCGCCTGGGTGCCGACACGTTGACGCCGGCGCAGCATCCGGTAGGCCGGTCGAAGGTGGGCCTCGATGCTAAGAATCTGCTCGCCAAGAGTTCGGGGGCATTGGCGGCGATCTGTGCGCCGTCCATCCTCCGTGCTTCACGATCAGCCTCAATGGCTTGGTTGGCGGCATCCGAATGGCCGGGAAAGAAGTCTACTAAGGAAGAAGAACGAAGAAACAAGGTTAAAAATTTAAGGCTGACTCAACTAGCAGTCGGTGGCCTAGAAAAGGAAACAAGGGGAAGCTCACCATCGACAAGATCTTTGATTGCTTGGAAGCCGGAGACCAGCGTCGCCTCCTTGTCGGTCCAGGAGGAGCGCTCGGACACAAATTCGGCGAGAAGGGTGGTCTCCTTGTCCTCCGCCTCCTTCTGGGCCCTCTGGAGCAGCTCCTTCTGCTCCGCCAGCTGCGTAGCCAGCCGGTCGCGCTCCTCCGTCAGCCGGCCACACTCCTCATCCTTGATGTGCAGCGCGGTGTTGACTTCGCCCAGCTGCTGCTAAAGGGCGGCGTTGGCCTCTGAAGAAGGAAAGGGAAGGGCGTCGATCGTCAACAAAGAAGAAAGGTCGCCGGGGAGATCCGGCCCGACTGCTCAGCAGTCGGCCCAAATCTCAGGGACTACAGCCCGCGGGTGCGCAAGCGCGCCCCGGCAGAAAAAGAAGAACACTCACCCCGGCTGTCCGACAAGTCGGCGGTCCGATTGGCCAGCTCCTCAACATTGGCGTTGAAGGAGGTCACGTGAAGATTGTGGTAATCCTGCATCAAAATTTCAGAGAAAGTGTTGGTACTTGGAGCTCGCCGATTAGAGTTCTGAACCGCCTGCTCAGTAGCCGGCCCGAAACTCGGGGACTACACCCAGTGGGTGCGCTGGCACGCCCCCACAAAGAAAAACAAGGAAAGCAAAAACAAAAAGGAAAGACGTGTACCAGGATGGCTGTTCGCGACGCCGGATACGCCTTGGTGAACTCCTTGATGGCGTCGCCCTCGGCCCGGAGCTTGGCTTGGACGTCCAAGAGCGCCCGGTTCAACGGGCCCGTCCCGCCTCCCCGCACCCACCCGATGGGTGTGGCGCTCGACACCTCGGTGCCCGGGATCGTGGAGCTCGCAGCGCCGGTCCCCAAAGGGCACGGCGCTGAGGCCGCCTTCGCGAGACGGTGGCATGTCGGCGTGCCGACCTCGAGGGCCAGGCCCATCGCCGCCACGCCTCTGGTTGGCGGCACTGTTGGGTCCGCCGGTTGCCCGCCTGGTGCGCTTCCGGAGGGCGACGGCGGCACAATGATTTCTGGCGTGGCGATGACGTCGGTGTCCCTCTCCATGACCAGGTTCTCATCGCCGACTTCCCCAGTCTATGCCGTGAACTCCGGTGGTGGCGGCGTAGAGTTCAAGGGGACGACAAACACCGCCGACTGGCGGTGTGCGGCTTCCTCAGCGTGCTTCTTCTCTGCATCGGCGGCCTTGGCTTCCGCCAGCTTCTTTAGGGCGGCGGCCTCCGCCTTGTCGGCTTCCGCCTTCTTCAGGCGGGCGGCTTCCCGCTCCTCACGTGCCTCCCGCGTGTTCCGCTCCGTCGCCTCCCGGAGGTCGGCAGCGGGATCAATCCGTCGGGTGGTGGAGGAGGTCTCCGCCGACTTTACGACGGAGCCGGCGACCGACTTCTCAAGAGAGAGCGGGGCCCTAAGATCGGGAAAATAAAGTAAAGGGGGTTTCAGACAGACTCAATAAGGAAATGTGAAGGCACAAAGGGAGGTAGTACTTATGCCGAAATCAGTTGTGGCTTCTTCACCACCTTGCGGAAGCGGTTGGCCTTTGTGGCCGCTTCGTCCCGCTTGGTCGCCGTGACTGAGCCCTTGGGCTTTTTCGGCCGGCTGCCTAACAGGCTCGTCCCGGCCCTGCACTTCTTGCTGCCGCCTTGAGCATCCGGTGGGGCTGACGAGCCCACGCTCGGCTGGCTGACTCCTGGCTGGTGGCGCGGGGCGACATCCTCGTCATCACCAGGCCAGTCCTCGAGACTGCCCCAAGTCTCGGGCCACCTGGTGCGCCGCCTCCTCCCTCGGTGTCGTCCTCCAGGGCCGCCGCCCCCAAGTCGGGGTCGTCCACATCGCTCTCCGCTCGGTAGGGGAGGAACTCGCGGTCCGGCCCCATGGTGTTGGCTGCTGGCTGGAGGGGGGTTCTGACCAAAGCCGACTGGTCAGAACGGACAAGACAGACTCGGTAGTAAAGATGTCAGAAGAATCGAAGAAAAAGAGAGAAGGAAAACGACTCACCAGAGGCGGTGGGGCAGCACGTGAATACAGCTCCTTGCTGAACTGCCACTCTTCGTTGAGGTCGCAGCTTGCAAGATAGTTCACCATGTAGGCTACCTCCTCATGAGGCATCTCCTTGGTGCACATCCGGCTCGGGTCTCGGTGCCCGCTCATCTGACAGATCATGTGGGGGCGACTTTGGAGGGGTAGCACTCGGCGCACCATGAAGGCGGCCACCAAGTCCAGCCCGGTTAGGCCCTCCGACTTCGTCAGCACTCGAAGCCGTGCAACGGCGCCGGCTCCTGCAGGCGTCAACGTCCAGGCCCGGTGCGACCAGTTGGGCTGCCTCCCAGCCGGCGGGCCGGCTACATAGGCCGGCAGGTTGACCCAATCACCCTCCACGGAGACGTTCTTCACGTAGAAGTACGACCGCTGCCACATCTTCACCGACTTGATCAGCCTAATGGAAGGAAATGGGTTGTCGGCCCCCGACCTCCTCACGGCGATGAACGCGCCGCACTGAGCCGGCACGCCCGCGGCTTGGGTGCCGATCTTGGAGAAGAAGAACTCCCCCCAGAGCTCGATGGTGGGGAGAACGCCGATGAAGCCTTCGCATAGGGTGACGAAGGCGGACGGTAGCACCACCGTGTTGGGGCTGAGGTGGTGCGGCTGGAGTCCGTAGAACTCGAGGAAGGAGCGGAAGAAGTTGCTTGTCGGTAGGCCCAGGCCGCGCAGGCAGTGCGAGCGGAAGACGACCCTCTCGCCCTCCTGCGGTGCCGGCGAAATTTCTCCCCTCCGTGTGAGGCGGACCCTCACGAGGTCCTCGCCGGGCAATCGATGCGTCTTGCGGAGGAAATCGATGTGGTCCTCGTGGACCTCCGAACTATCCCAGGTACCGGAGTGTGCCGTCAGGGGCGTGACGGTGGAGGAAGAGCTCATCGTGAGCAGACCGCCGCAACGTTCGACGAGGCTCTAGGTGCAGAGAGAGAGGAGAAGGAGTGGAAGCAGTGGGGAGGCGGGACGCGCGTCCTCCGCCGCTTCCCCTCTTCCCCCTACTTATAGCCCCGTGGGCTGCGAAGCCGAGGGGGCGGTTGTGGGATTTACTGCACCCACTACCCCACGCCCCCCCACGTTTATCGCGCCAAGTTACTGCGCGCAGTAACTACGTGGGAACCTCAACCGTCCCCCACGGCCGCAGCGGATCCGCTCGCGTGCCGAGGCACGGTAGTGGAGGGCCCCGCCTGTAGGCATGTCCCATCTTGCGGATGGGTAGGTAGGCTGGCCCGGCCACTTGTTGCCACGTGGCGGGCCCGAAGTGGGTGGCGACCAGGAAGCTTAGCTTGTATGCCACTGAGTTCCCGCTGGGGCATTCGAAAGTATTTTTTGGACGAGTCAAAATCAGGCGACTCCGACTCCTACCAGTCGGCCCGGCAAAGTCAAGCGGAGTCTCCACCTCAAGTACTCGGAGAATGAAGCTACTGAGGCTCCTCGGCTGGTTGTCCGCAGCGCCTCATCAGCTTCGGGGACTACTGTCGGAGTAATGGGCCACGGGTAGGCTAACCCGGGGTCCATAACCTTTCAAGACATCGGGGCTGACTGCGCCCCTCAAGACAACAGACAGAGAGCCGACTTCAGGAGAGCGGCTGGAGGAATAGCCGGTGGCCCATATGCGTCCGAGTCCTAGAGATGAGATCAAGACCGGCCGACTCCGACTGGCGGCTTCCGGAGAAGCCGGCCACAGGGAGTCGGCCCACGACACCGGCAAAGCCCATGCCCTTATCAAGGGGGGTGGGACGGGGAGTGGCGACAGTAAAGCCCACTCCCTCCCCTTTTCTAGGGGATGGCCAGGACACAATGCGTTGTACCAGCGGAGATCTCCGTCTGGCGCAGCACTGTTGCCATGCCACCCCTGACGTCAACAACAGTGGGCGGAGTCCTGTACCCACGACGGCCTGACGGTACGGTCCATGGATGACGGGCCCTACCAGTCAGTGAGAGTCCGAAAGACGGCAAGGGCGCCACCAGTCGAACCCGTAGGGAGCCGGCCCACGGGAGCCAGCCCGCGGGAGTCGGCCTGCCCCTCCCATGGGTCCCACGCGCCATTAACCAGACGAGACGGGGAGTGGCTACAGTAATCGCCCGCCAGGCGGCAGGACTGTAACCACGACCCCATGACCAAGCATGCATCATTAGAAGCACGGCTACAGTAATCAGTAGCCGGCAGGACCCGCTAGCGTCGGGTGTGGCCTGTCGTCTCTGTACCAGACCAGACGGTTGGTCCCACCAATTGGCGGGCCCCAACAGTCGGCAGGAGGGCCCGCGGGCGAAGAGACTAACAGCTGGGCCCTGCACCCAGATAGTTTACCATTGTACCCCTGGGGGTAGGCCTATATAAACCCCCCGGGGCACCCATGCAAAGGGTTCCGATTCATTAGAACTAGACCAGACCTTAGAGGAAGGAGAGAGCTAGCCCTGCCTTCTCCTACCCACAGATACAGCTCTAGGAGCGACTTTGTACTCACTTTGCCTTAGTGATCATGCGGAGACCCCGCAGAGCAGGACTAGGGGTGTTATCTCCTAGGAGAGCCCTGAACCTGGGTAAAGTACGCCAGCGTTCGTGTGTACGCCTCATCCCGTTTCCAGGCACCGGCGACGTTCTACTCGCCCCCACCATGATAAGCCATACATTAGCATATGTCGCACCCAACCCCCGAGAGCCATTAAATCTATGACTTAATTCTCGATCGTTGCAGAGTGGAGAGGCTCTAGACCTTCTGGTAGTCGAGTGATTATCTACAAGGTCGAGTGTCTTCAGGATTGTCGAGTGGAACATAACTTCATGGTCGAGTGGATGATGATTTTTCTTCGAACGTTCCTGGTACCTTTAGGGTGTCCTTGGGGAGGGTATCTCGAACAGATCCATGACCCTACCCTAGGTACATAGCTTCATCAACCGTTGTTCCCCATCTGGCGCGGTACTACCGCTATCCTCAAGCGGTACTACCGCTCAAGCGGTACTGCCGCTCTTGTTTCACGGTACTACCGCTAGAGCGGTACTGCCGCTGGTTGGTCGCAGTACTACCGCTGAATGCCCAGTTCCATCTTTTTCCTACCATGCTTTGATCCTTGTTGTTTTGTTTGGTGGCTTATGCTCTTTCTTTCGTGTGTTTCTTCTGGTCATGTGTTTGGTTCCAGGTGATGATCATCCTGAGCAGCAGGTCCGCCGTGTCAACCCCGGTCGTGCAACGTCAAAGCGCTGCCGCACTTCTGAGTCAGCGGGTGGTTCCTCTAGTACTCAACCGCCGCCAGCAGGCGCAACCTCAAGTGCTCCACCACCACCTCAACAGTCGAAGAGATCCGCCAACAAGCCAAAGGGGAAGACTATGACTGAGATGACTGCCAAGGAGTTGGGCAAAGCGTTGCCGCAACCCCTATGAGGAAGACCAAGATCCCACTTTGGTCAACCGTCCGTTCTGGAAACGCTTTCAGTTTGCCATCTATTTTGATGTGATCAAGGCCGAGAAGAATCTCTATGTTGATGTACGCTCCATCGACACGGATGCTGTGGAGAAGGACCCTGAGTACTTTGGCGAAGCCCTTCAGATGTGTTCTCAGCTGAACATTCTCAGGATCATGCAGTTCAACAAGGATTTTGATGCAGATTTGGTGGCTCAATACTTTGCTGCCGTTCATCTTCGAACTGATGCCGACAGGACTCTAACTTGGATGACCAATGGCAAGTTGCTTTCCGTCAAGTGGCAGGCCTTCATGGAGTTACTTGAGGTGGAAGATCACGGGCTTGAGACTCCAGTCGGCTTCCGCCCTCACCACAATGCTACATCCACTCACAAGCAAGCCCTTTGGCCCTACTGTACTGTGAAGGTTCACCCGGTGACTAAGAAGGAAACCTATGAGCTGTCTGCCTATCTGGACATCCTTCATCGTGTCTTCTGTGAGACTCTCTTCCCTCGCATCAGGAATCAGGATATGGTCCACTCCTATCTCGTGGACATGCTTCTTTTCTGCCAGCATGAGAAGGAAGCAAACACTAGAGAGTGCCTAGACATTTCTCATGTTATGTGGTCTGAACTTCTCTCTACTGTTTCTGAGCGCAAGTGCCCGATATATGGTCCATTCATCATGAGGCTCATTAAGAAGGCCTGGGCACGTGTCTATCCCAAGGAGATGTTGGAAACTGGAGAATTGGTTTCTTATGAGATCAAGCGTCTAAGGAAGAAGGACAATTGGGGCACCCCAGTGCCTAAACCCGGGGGTCCATCTACTGCTGCTGACATGGAGACCGAGGATGGGGCTGCGGCCATTGATCACGGTGAGGACTTTGGGCCTTCTAGTGAAGAACCCTCTTAGGCAAAGAAGCTTAAACGCAAGATGAAGAAGCTCTCCTGCATGGAGTCTCATGGTCAGTACATGACTCATGTGGCTGAGAAGCAGGCCAGGGGGCATCACAAGGAGCTCATGCGTCAACTGGGTGCGACCGTTACCAGCGGTTCTGAGGGCCAGATCACTGAAGAGGAGGAATGGATTCACCAGCATTGCCCTTGGACCAATTCAGACGCCGAGCAGTTTCCGACCGACGACGGAGGTGCAGACGATCACGCTGAGATGTGATGTTCGAGATCCTCAGCTTGCCCTCACCTGGAGCTATAGCAACGCTCTTTGCCCTTTTGGTGTCTCGCTGCCAAAGGGGGAGAGAGTTTAGGGATTTGTGTCTTTGCCGTGTTGCGAGTGTGCGTGTTGCGAGTGTGTCTTTGTGGTTAGTAGTGTCTTGTGTTTTCTTGTTGTCTTTGCTTGGTTTGGTTTGGTGCCAGTGAGACCTAAGTTCTAGACATATGGTGTGAGACATATGCTACCCTATCTTTACCTTATTATCTATGTCTATTCAGTACTGTAGTATCTTATGAGTTGCATGCTTATCCTGTTTTATACCCTGCTCTCATGTATCTCGTGCTTAAAATTTCTGGACTATAAAATATAGGGGGAGTGTGTGTGTGTCTTGCATTCCAAAGGCACTACTAACTAGGTGCACACATTCAGGGGGAGCCCGTCTATATTTTGTAGTTCTAAGTATCCTTACTTTTATGTCTTTTCCCTATGCAAATCCCTCGTTGTCATCAATCCACCAAAAAGGGGGAGATTGTTAAGGCATATCTCTCTCGATGTAGTTTTGGTGATTGATGACAACATATTTGTGGACTAACCTTGTGCGTTGAGCATTTCAGAGATTCATCCTTTGGCTCGAGATGATTTCTTTCCCCTCGGAGTGTTTTTCAAGACGGTGTAGCTCTTTCGCTTCCTGTTGGTGGACTAGTTTCTTAGGAGTCACTGTACTATCAAGAGGGGGTCCGCTTTGGTATGACTAGGGTCGAATCATCACGTACACTTTCGTTTCGCACCCTCTGGGCCTTCCCGCGTCGTTGGAGGTCTTTTCCCTACAGATTGAGCTGTCTTTAGCCCCAGCGGTAGTATCGCGGTACCCAATGGTAGTACCACTTGTGCGTCCTCAGCGGCAGTACCGCTGCGGTACGGGGCCACTACCGCCTCGACTCGAGGGGGGCACTTCTCGTGTCGGGTTGAGCGACACCTGCAGTGATAGTAGGTGCAGTAGTGCCACTCGAGAGCAGTAGTACCACCCTGCCACCACGGCAGTACCGCACTGGGTCTGTCCAGCAGTACCGCGTCGGGCCAGCCCCTCCTCTGCCTTCAATCTCTCTCTGTCTGGGCGGTAGTACCGTAAGGGGGAGCGGTAGTACCGCTGGGTCCAGCGGTAGTACCACAGCCCACTACGGTAGTATCGCCCTCTGCGGGGCTGTTTAGTGGGGTAACGGTTGGATTGTTACCCCCACTATAAAAGGGGGTCCCCTTCTTCTTCGTTGACCTACCTCTTCCCCCTCAAGCTCCATTAATGCTCCAAGCTCCATTTTCGCCCGATCTATCTCTCTAGCCAATCAAACTTGTTGATTTGCTCGGGAGTGGTTGAGAAGGCCCCGATCTATACTTCCACCAAGAGATATTTGATTCCCCCACCTATCCCTAGTGGATCTTGTTACTCCTGGGTGTTTGTGCACCCTAGACGGTTGAGGTCACCACAGAGCCATAGTCCATTATGGTGAAGCTTCATGGTGTTGTTGGGAGCCTCCGATTAAGTTGTGGAGATTGCCCCAACCTTGTTTGTAAAGGTCCGGTTGCCGCCTCCAAGGGCACCAGTAGTGGAATCACGACATCTCGCATTGTGTGAGGGCGTGAGGAGAATATGGTGGCCTTAGTGGTTTCTTGGGGAGCATTGTGCCTCCACACCGCTCTAACGGAAATGTATTTCCCATCAAAGGAAGGAACTTCGGTAACACATCCTCGTCTTCATCGGGTCCACTCTTGGTTATCTCTTACCTTTACTTGTGCAAGCTTATTAGTGTTACTTCTCTTGCTTGCTTGTATGTTCGTTGTTGTTGCATCATATAGCTTGCTCACCTAGTTGCACATCTAGACAACCTACTTTGATGCAAAGTTGAATTTGGTAAAGAAAAGTTAAAAATTGTTAGTTGCCTATTCACCCCCCCCCCTCTAGTCAACCATATAGATCCTTTCAATTGGCTCCGCAAGATTGGAAGGGAGTTGACCACTGCAGGATGCACAGATGCGGAGAGAGTGCGTTTTGCCACACATCAGCTTGATGGACTCGCAACATCATGGTGGGAGAATTTCACAGCCACTTACCCCATCGACACTGTTACATGGGACCAGTTCCAGCAGGCCTTTCGCACTGCCCATGTATCAACAAGAGCTATGGCCATGAAGAAGCGCGAGTTTCGCAACTTACGCCAAGGAGGACGCACAGTTGGCCAGTATGTGGATGATTTTACTAAGCTAGCACGTTATGCCCCAGATGACGTTGCTACAGATGCAACTAAGCAGGAGAAGTTTCTGGAAGGACTGAATGACGAGCTGAGCATGCAGTTGATGGTTGCAACTTTCAACAACTACCATGAGTTGGTAGATAGAGCTCTCATGATTGAAGGGAAGCAACAACAGATTGACAGCTGCAAGAGGAAGTATGGACAAGGGAAGTATAATTCTGGAGCTCAGCAGAGACCCTGTTTTACCCCGAACTCGGGAGGACCTTTTCAGCATAACCATGGAGGTCACAATCACAATGGAGGAAGTTCGCACAACCGTAGTGGCCCCAAGAATGGGAACGGTACTGGAGGAAGCAATGGCCAGAACCGTTCCAACCCAGCAACACCTGCCAAGAAAGATCTAGGCCATGTTACTTGCTACAAGTGCTAGAAGACTGGACATTACGCCAATGAATGTCCTGAAGCTAAGAATGGAAATGGCAATGGAAGCACTGGGAAGAAGCCCAACCCTTTCAATAGGGGACAAGTGAACCACGTTGGCGTCGAGGAGGTTGAAGCGCAACCCGATGAAGTAATAGGTAAGTTTTTGGTTAAGTCATTTACAGCAATCGTTCTTTTTTATACTGGTGCATCGCATTCATACATATCAAGGGGATTTGTGGATAAGTATAAACTGCCCACCAAACTTCTTAGTACACCTATGTTAGTGAGCTCGCCAGGAGCGGAGTATATGGCAAGCCAAGGATGTTTTCAGATGCCATTGACCATAGGTAGGCATGTTTTCCCCCTCAGACCTGATAATTTTGGAGTCACAAGGTTTGGATGTGATTCTGGGTATGGATTGGCTATTGATGTATGGAGGAAACATCAATTGCGCCAGTAAGTCAATTTTGCTCACCACCCCAGAAAGGAGAAGGATTAAGTATGTATCCCGGCATGTGGCAAAGAGGACTCAAGTAAATTCCTTATCGGGAGTTGTATAGGAGGAAGTACCAGTGGTGAAGGATTTCCCGGATGTATTTCCAGGAGAGTTGCTAGGCATGCCACCGGATAGAGACATTGAATTTTTGGTTGAACTTTTGCCAGGCACAGGGCTAATATCTAAGAGACCGTACAGGATGCCCGCTAAGGATTTGGAGGAGATTAAGAAGCAGATTAAGGAGTTACTGGATAAAGGCTATATTCGTCCAAGTTCGTCACCTTGGGGATCACCAGTGCTTCTAGTGGAGAAGAAGGATGGATCATTGAGGATGGTTGTTGATTATCGTGGATTGAATGAAGTAACAATCAAGAACAAGTACCCACTGCCGATGATCAATGATTTGTTTAATCAGCTGCAAGGAGCTAAAGTTTTTTCTAAGATCGATCTGCGATCAGGATACCACCAATTGAAGATTCGAGACCAGGATATACCTAAGACAGCTTTTACCACGAGGTACGGGCTATATGAGTATACTGTTATGTCATTTGGCCTGACTAACACACCTGCCTATTTTATGAACATGATGAACAAGGTTTTTATGGAGTTTTTGGATAAGTTTGTCGTGGTGTTCATTGATGATATTCTGTTCTACTCGAAGAATGAAGAGGAGCATAATGAGCATTTGTGTTTGGTACTTGGGAAGCTCAGAGAACATCAGCTATACGCCAAGTTCAGCAAGTGTGAGTTTTGGTTGAAGGAAGTGGGATTCCTTGGACATGTTATATCCGGAGAAGGAATAGCAGTAGACCCCACCAAAGTTGTCACTGTGACAAATTGGGAGGCACCCACGTCAGTTGGAGAGATCCGGATTTTTCTTGGACTCGTGGGATACTACCGGAGGTTCATTGAGAATTTCTCGAAGATTTCAAAGCCTATGACGGAGCTATTGAAGAAGGACACCAAATTCAAATGGACAGAGGAATGTGAGGCCAGTTTTTAGGAGTTGAAGAAACGTTTGGTTACATCACCAGTGTTGATTCTGCCAGATCAACGCAAGGATTATGAAGTGTATTGTGACGCTTCTCATCGAGGACTTGGAGCCATACTTATGTAGGAGGGAAGAGTTGTTTCATATGCCTCACGACAGCTTAAACCCCATGAGTTGAATTACGCTACCCATGATTTGGAGTTAGCAGCCGTAGTGCATGCGTTGAATACTTGGAGACATTTTCTCATTGGAAAACCATTGCGAGGTATACACGGATCACAAGAGTTTGAAGTATATCTTCACACAGAAGGAGTTGAATCTCAGGCAGAGGAGATGGTTGGAGCTCATTAAGGATTATGATATGAAATTGCATTATCATCCCGGAAAGGCAGACATAGTAGCCGATGCGTTGAGCCGCAAGAGTCATGTCAATACACTCATGACCAGAGAGTTACCCAAGGAGTTAGCAGAGGATCTTCGTGAGCTATGTTTGGAGATACTTCCAAGAGGCTATGTAGCAGCATTGGAGATTCAGTCTACTTTGATGGATAAGATCAGAGAAGCTCAGAAGACGGACAAGGAGATTGCCGAGATAAAGGAAAAGATGAGCAAAGGAAAGGCTAAAGGATTTCGTGAGGATGAGCACGATACCTTATGGTTTGAGGACCGCGTATATGTGCCTAATAACCCGGAGATCAGGAAGCTGATTTTGCAGGAGGCCCATGATTTGCCATATTCGATTCACCCAGGAAATACAAAAATGTATCTAGATTTGAAGGATAGTTTCTGGTGGACCGGAATGAAGAAGGATATTGCGGAGTATGTAGCAGTTTGTGATGTATGTCAGAGAGTGAAGGCAGAACATCAGAAGCCAGCAGGATTGCTACAACCATTGCCGATACCCGAATGGAGGTGGGACAAGCTAGGCATGGATTTTATCACAGGATTTCCCAGGACTCGTTCAGGCTATGACTCGATATGGGTTGTAGTCGATCGTTTGACGAAGGTAGCACATTTCATCCCAGTGAAGACCACTTACACCAGTGCTAAGTTGGCAAAGATATACATGACCAGGATCGTATGTCTGCATGGAGTTCTGAGGACCATTGTATCAGATAGAGGAACCCAGTTTACCTCAAAGTTCTGGAGTCAGTTGCACGAAACTTTGGGAACCAGGCTAGAGTTCAATACAACCTTTCACCCGCAGACAGATGGACAGACTGAGAGAGTCAATCAGATTCTGGAGGACATGTTGAGAGCTTGTGCGCTAGATTATGGATCTAGTTGGGACAACAATTTGCCATATGCAGAGTTCTCTTATAACAATAGTTATCAAGCCAGTTTGAAGATGGCCCCTTTCGAGGCTTTGTACAGAAGGAGGTGCAGGACACCGTTGTTGTGGGATGAAGTTGGAGACCGTCAGTTGTTTGGACCAGATTTGATTAAAGAGTCTGAAGAGAAGGTTAACTGATTCGCGATAGACTCAAGGTAGCCCAGTCCAGGCAAAAGAGCTATGCGGATTCTAAATGCAAGGAGACAGTTTACGAAGTCGGAGACAGAGTGTATCTTCGTGTATCACCACTTCGAGGAGTGAAGCGTTTTGGAGTTAAGGGAAAGTTAGCACCACGTTTTGTGGGACCATACAAAGTTTTGGAATGTATGGGAGAAGTTTCTTACAAATTGGAGTTGCCCGAAGGATTGTCAAGAGTTCACGATGTGTTCCACGTTTCTCAGTTGAAGAAGTGCCACGCAGATATGGCTGATATTCCTTTGAGAGATATAGTGCCACTGGAAGCGATTCAGTTGGATAGAGATTTGACCTACGAGGAGAAACCAGTCAAGATTCTCGAGTTTGCCAGCCGAGTTACACGCAGCAAAGTTATCAAGTTTTGTAAGGTTCAGTGGAGCCACCATACCGAAGATGAAGCCACCTGGGAACGAGAGGAAGACCTACGAAAGGATCACCCTCACCTATTTTCTAGCCAACCTAAATCTCGAGGGCGAGATTCATCTTAAGGGGGGTAGGTTTGTAACATCCCAAATTTTCAATTTGGAATGATATACATTAGGTCATCATTGCATATCATATTTTATTGCATTTTGGCTTGATCCTAGAAATTCTACGCAACTCAAGGATCCACGGAGAGAGTTGGGAATTTCGTTATTTTCATATTTGAGTTTTCTCAAATTTTGAAAAGAGGATCGTTTGATTTTAATTATTTTCTCTTTGAATATTTCTTTTATGAAAATAAAAGAGAGAGGATAAAAGGACTTCCTCAAAATAAAGAAATATTGCCAAGTATTGGCTGACTTCGTCGTCGAATGGACAGAGGCCGAACTCCCTAAAGAGTACGGTACATATTCCAGCTAGGTCATGCACTTCGATGGCTCCAAAATGCTAGCCGGTTTAGGAGTGGGAGTTTTCTTAACGTCCCCCATAGGAGACATAGTCCAGTATGTACTCCAAATATTATACACAGACTCCAATAATGCAGCCGAATACGAGGCCTTATTGCATGGTCTTTGGATGGTTGTCTCTATGGGCATACAACGCCTGGAGGTGCGTGGGGATTCAAACCTTGCAATATCCCAAATAAACGGATACTTCGACGCTAAAGATCCGAAGATGGCAGCCTATCATAATGTCGTACTCAAAATATCAGCTCGGTTCGAGGGACTCGAGTTTCATCATGTGGCTCGAGAAAGTAATCAAGCGGCGGATGTCCTTGCTCGCATGGGCGCCAAGCGTGACCCCGTCCCGCCTAACATCTTTTTGGGAAGGCTCTTCAAGCCATCCGTGGTGTGGTAGGATGAGAGCGGCAATACTAGTCCGGATCCGGTCATACCCCAAGATTCCGAACACAATACCAATATCATCGGGGGCTCAGCCACCGAAACAACACCATCGGCCCATCCAATAATGGCAGTAATTGCCCCATGGACCGAACCCTTCCTGACCTACCTTAATAGGCGAGAGCTCCCCGAGGACCAGAATGAGGCTCGATGCATCGCTCGGCGCTCAAAAGCCTACAAGGTTCATGAAGGATAGCTCTACAAGAAGAGTGCTGCCGGAATACTTCAAAGATGTATCTCCGAAGAAGAAGGACGGCAGCTCCTGGCCGAAATCCATGCTGGTCTTGGCGGTCAGCACGCCGTAGCCCGGGATCTTGTAAGCAAGGCCTTCCCTACCGGTTTCTTCTGGCCGGCGGGCCCGAGCAGATGCACAGGACCTTGTCCAATGTTCTGTGGGATGCCAGCTTTTCGCCAATCAAAGCCATATGCCGCCTACCGCCTTACAAACAATCCCCATTACTTGGACTTTCGCGGTCTGGGGGCTTGATATGGTCGGACCCCTTAAAGGGGGAAGCCATAAGAAAAATATCTGCTGGTCATGGTAGATAATTTCACTAACTGGATAGAGGCTGAGCCAGTTAAAATGGTTGAAGCCGGACCAGTGATAGACTTTATATCCGATGTCGTACACCATTACGGTGTCCCACACAGCATCATCATCTATAATGGCTCCAATTTTATAGCCGACGAAGTGAAAACATGGTGTGCTAACCTGGGCATCAAGCTCGATTACACCTTCGTCTATCACCCCCAAACAAACGGTCAGGTCGAACGAGCTAATGGTCATATCATGAGCGGCATTAAGCCTAGAGTAGTATGATATTTAAAAGAGTCAGACAAACACTGGGTCGAGGAGCTCGACTCCATACTCTGGGGGCTGCAGACCATGCCCAATCGCACTACTGGTTACACACCATTTTTCATGGTGTACGACGCGGAGGCTATTTTGCCCTGCGACATTATTCATGACTCACATCGAGTGCGCATGTACGAAGAGAGAGAAGCCGAGCTAGATCGACAGGACAGTCTAGATGCCCTGGAGGAGGAGCACGATGTTGCAAAAGCTCGTTCTGCATTCTATCAACAACAAGCTCGCAGATACCAAAGCAGAGAGGTGCGGGCCAAGACTTACAATGTTGGTGAACTCGTTCTACGCTTGCTAGAAAAGAAAAAGGACAAACTCAAGCCCAAGTGGGAAGGTCCCTTCATTATAGATGAAGTTCTCACTAGAGGTGCGTACCGTCTACATGATGCATCGGATAATCGATTAGAGCCGAACGCGTGGAATGCCGCCAGAATCCGAAGATTCTACGCCTAGAGCCGGACTCATTGTTCATTTTCTTTTTCTCCTCTTTTCATTTTCTCTCCCTTTAAATATTTTTCTTTAGCTTTATAGCTCTTGTGCGGCTAGACCGCACACTTGTGGGGGCTTCTTTTACAGAAGCTTATTATCATTTTCCGAGCATCAAGCTCGCCACATATATGTCCTTTTCTCATATATACCTTTTCTTCGCAATGATATGCACCTTTATGACTTAAGTTTTTGTCAAGCTGGATTGCCTGGCTCCTGTGGTTATGCCCTACGTTCCCGTTAGTTCAGCTAGGGCATAAAGGGAGCACCTCTGCGATTGTTACAGCCGGGTCATCTAGACTTGTACCTCAGACTGGGTGAAGCTTAAAGCTAGCATCCTTAAGGGAATAATCGGTCGATGGACTAAAGATGCTTTACCCTTGTTGCACTATGAACCCCCATATATTATGTATACTGCGATATTTCGAATCACAGTTTGGGCATGCATACTAACGCATATAAACTCATAATGAAACTGTCATCGTAACGTTAAGCATGCGGACCCTACGGGTTCGAGAACAATGTAGACATGACCGAGACACATCTCCGGTCAATAACCAATAGCGGAACCTGGATGCTCATATTGGCTCCTCCATATTCTACGAAGATCTTTATCGGTCAGACCGCATAACAATATACATTTGTTCCCTTTGTCATCGGTATGTTACTTGCCCGAGATTCGATCGTCGGTATCTCAATACCTAGTTCAATCTCGTTACCGGCAAGCCTCTTTACTCGTTCCGTAATACATAATCCCGCAACTAACTCATTAGTTGAATGCTTGCAAGGCTTAAGTGATGTGTATTACCGAGAGGGCCCAGAGATACCTCTCTGACAATCGGAGTGACAAATCCTAATCTCGAAATGCGCCAACCCAACATGTACCTTCAGAGACACCTGTAGAGCACCTTTATAATCACCCAGTTACGTTGTGATGTTTGGTAGCACACAAAGTGTTCCTCCGGTAAACGGGAGTTGCATAATCTCATAGTCATAGGAACATGTATAAGTCATGAAGAAAGCAATAGCAACATACTAAATGATCGGGTGCTAAGCTAACGGAATGGGTCATGTAAATCACATCATTCTCCTAATGATGTGATCCCACTAATCAAATGACAACTCATGTCTATGGTTAGGAAACATAACCATCTTTGATCAATGAGCTAGTCAAGTAGAGGCATACTAGTGACACTCTGTTTGTCTATGTATTCACACATGTATTATGTTTCCGGTTAATACAATTCTAGCATGAATAATAAACATTTATCATGATATAAGGAAATAAATAATAACTTTATTATTGCCTCTACGGCATATTTCCTTCAGTCTCCCACTTGCACTAGAGTCAATAATCTAGTTCACATCACCATGTGATTTAATACCAATAGTTCACATCACCATGTGATTAACACCCATAGTTCACATCGTCATGTGATCAACACCCAAAGGGTTTACTAGAGTAAATAATCTAGTTCACATCGCTATGTTATTAACACCCAAAGAGTACTAAGGTGTGATCATGTTTTGCTTGTGAGAGAAGTTTAGTCAACGGGTCTGCCACATTCAGATCCGTATGTATTTTGCAAATTTCTATGTCAACAATGCTCTGCATGGAGCTACTCTAGCTAATTGCTCCCACTTTCAATATGTATCCAGATCATCTGGATCAGTGTAGGGTATACAATAGATCTGGTACACAGCATGGCATACTTTATAGAACCTATGGCTGAGGCATAGGGAATGACTTTCATTCTCTTTCTATCTTCTGCCGTGGTCGGGCTTCGAGTCTTACTCAATTTCACACCTTGTAACACAGCCAAGAACTCTTTCTTTGACTTTTCCATTTTTGAACTACTTCAAAATATTGTCAAGGTATGTACTCATTGAAAAAACTTATCAAGCGTCTTGATCTATCTCTATAGATCTTGATGCTTAATATGTAAGCAGCTTCACCGAGGTCTTTCTTTGAAAAACTTCTTTCAAACACTCCTTTATGCTTTGCAGAAAAATTCTACATTATTTCCAATCAACAATATGTCATTCACATATACTTATCAGAAATGCTGTAGTGCTCCCACTCACTTTCTTGTAAATACAGGCTTCACCGCAAGTCTGTATAAAACTATATGCTTTGATCAACTTATCAAAGCGTATATTCCAACTCCGAGATGCTTGCATATTTTGTTAGCACCTTTAGGATTGACAAAACCTTCTGGTTGTATCATATACAACTCTTCTTTAAATCCATTAAGGAATGTAGTTTTGTTTATCCATTTGCCAGATTTCATAAAATGCGGCAATTGCTAACATGATTTGGACAGACTTAAGCATCGCTACGAGTGAGAAAATTTCATCGTAGTCAACACCTTGAACTTTGTCAAAAACCTTTTTCGACAAGTCTAGCTTTGTAGATAGTAACACTACTATCAACGTCCGTCTTCCTCTTGAAGATCCATTTATTTTCTATGGCTTGCCGATCATCGGGCAAGTCAACCAAAGTCTACACTTTGTTCTCATACATGGATCCCATCTAAGATTTCATGGCCTCAAACCATTTTGCGGAATCTGGGCTCATCATCGCTTCCTCATAGTTCGCAAGTTCGTCATGGTCTAGTAACATGACTTCCAGAACAGGATTACCGTACCACTCTGGTGCGGATCTCACTCTGGTCTACCTACGAGATTCGGTAGTAACTTGATCTGAAGTTACATGATCATCATCATTAGCTTCCTCACTAATTGGTGTAGTAGTCACAGGAACAGATTTCTGTGATGAACTACTTTCCAATAAGGGAGAAGGTATAATTACCTTATCAAGTTCTACTTTCCTCCCACTCACTTCTTTCGAGAGAAACTCCTTCTCTAGAAAGGATCCATTCTTAGCAACGAATGTCTTGCCTTCGGATCTGTGATAGAAGGTGTACCCAACTTTCTCCTTTGGGTATCCTATGAAGACACATTTCTCCGATTTGGGTTTGTGCTTATCAGGATGAAACTTTTCACATAAGCATCGCAACCCCAAACTTTAAGAAACGACAACTTTGGTTTCTTGCCAAACCATAGTTCATATTGTGTCGTCTCAACGGACTTAGATGGTGCCCCTTTTTAACGTGAATGCAGCTGTCTCTAATGCATAACCCCAAAACGATAGTGGTAAATCGGTAAGAAACATCATAGATTGTACAATATCCAATAAAGTACGGTTATGACATTCGGACACACCATTATGCTGTGGTGTTCCAGGTGGCACGAATTTGTGAAACTATTCGACATTGTTTTAATTGAAGACCAAACTCGTAGCTCAAATATTTGTCTCCGTGATCAGATCGTAGAAACCTTATTTTCTTGTCACGATGATTTTCCACTTCACTCTGAAATTCTTTGAACTTTTCAAATGTTTCAGACTTATGTTTCATCAAGTAGATATACCCATATCTGCTCAAATCATCTGTGAAGGCCAGAAAATAACGATACCCGTCGCGAGTCTCAACACTCATCGGATTGCATACATCAATATGTATTATTTCCAATAAGTCAGTTGCTCGCTCCATTGTTCCGAAGAATGGAGTCTTTAGTCATCTTGCCCATAAGGCATGGTTCGCAAGCATCAAGTGATCCATAATCAAGTGATTCCAAAATCCCATCAGCATGGAGTTTCTTCATGCGCTTTACACCAATATGACCTAAACGGCAGTGCCACAAATAAGTTCACTATCATTATTAACTTTGCATCTTTTGGCTTCATTATTATGACTATGTGTATCACTACGATCGAGATCCAACAAACCATTTTGTTGGGTGTATGACCATAGAAGGTTTTATTCATGTAAACAGAACAACAATTATTCTCTAATTTAAATGAATAACCGTATTGCAACAAACATGATCAAATCATATTCATGCTCAACGCAAATACCAAATAACACTTATTTAGTTTCAACACTAATCCCAAAAGTATAGGGAGTGTGCGATGATGATCATATCAATCTTGGAACCACTTCCAACACACATCGTCACTTCACCCTTAACTAGTTTTTGTTCATTCTGCAACTCCCGTTTCGAGTTACTACTCTTAGCAACTGAACCAATATCAAATACCGAGGGGTTGCTACGAACACTAGTAAAATACACATCAATAATCTGTATATCAAATATACCATTGTTTACTTTGCCATCCTTCTTATCCGCCAATTACTTGGGGTAGTTCCTCTTCCAGTGACCAGTCCCTTTGCAGTAGAAGCACTCAGTTTCAGGCTTAGGTCCAGACTTGGGTTTTTCACTTGAGCAGCAACTTGCTTGCCGTTCTTCTTGAAGTTCCCCTTTCTTCCCTTTGTCCCTTTACTTGAAACTAGTGGTTTTGTTTACCATCAACACTTGATGCTTTTCTTGATTTCTACCTTCGTCGATTTCAGCATCACAAAGAGCTTGGGAATCATTTCCGTTATCCCTTGCATATTATAGTTCATCACGAAGTTCTACTAACTTGGTGATGGTGACTAGAGAATTCTATCAATCACTATTTTATCTGGAAGATTAACTCCCACTTGATTCAAGCGATTGTAGTACCCAGACAATCTGAGCACATGCTCACTGCTTGAGCTATTCTCCTCCATCTTTTAGCTATAGAACTTGTTGGAGATTTCATATCTCTCAACTCGGGTATTTGCTTGAAATATTAACTTCAACTCCTGGAACATCTCATATGGTCCATGACGTTCAAAACCTTTTTGAAGTCCCGATTCTAAGTCGTTAAGCATGGTGCACTAAACTATCAAGTTACATCATATTGAGCTAGCCAAACGTTCATAACGTCTGCCTCTACTCCTGCAATAGGTCTGTCACCTAGCGGTGCATCAAAGACATAATTCTTCTGTGCAGCAATGAGGAAAATCCTCGGATCGCGGATCCAATCCGCATCATTGCTACTAACATCTTTCAACTTAGTTTTCTCTAGGAACATATCAAAAATAAAATAGAGGAGCTAAACGCGAGCTATTGATCTACAACATAGATATGCTAATACTACCAGGACTAAGTTCATGATAAATTAAAGTTCAATTAATCATATTACTTAAGAACTCCCACTTAGAAAGACATCCCTCTAATCTTCTAAGTGATCACGTGATCCAAATCAACTAAACCATAACCGATCATCACGTGAAATGGAGTAGCTTTCAATGGTGAACGTCATTATGTTGATCATATCTACTATATGATTCACGCTCGACCTTTCGGTCTCCAGTGTTCCGAGGCCATATCTGCATATGCTAGGCTCGTCAAGTTTAGCCCGAGTATTTCTGCATGTGCAAAACTGGCTTGCACCCATTGTAGATGGACGTAGAGCTTATCACACCCGATCATCACGTGGTGTCTGGGCACGACAAACTTTGGCAACGGTGCATACTCAGGGAGAACACTTTTATCTTGAAATTTAGTGAGAGATCATCTTATAATGCTACCGTCATAACTAAGCAAAGTAAGATGTATAAAAGATAAACATCACATGCAATCAATATAAGTGATATGATATGGCCATCATCATCTTGTGCTTGTGATCTCCATCTCCGAAGCACCATCATGATCACCATCATCACCGGCGCGACACCTTGATCACCATCGTAGCATCATTGTCGTCTCGCCAATCTTATGCTTCCACGACTATCGCTACTGCTTAGTGATAAAGTAAAGCATTACAGCGCAATTGCATTGCATACAATAAAGCGACAACCATATGGCTCCTGCCAGTTGCCGATAACTCGGTTACAAAACATGATCATCTCATACAATAAAATTTAGCATCATGTCTTGACCATATCACATCACAACATGCCCTGCAAAAACAAGTTAGACGTCCTCTACTTTGTTGTTGCAAGTTTTACGTGGCTGCTACGGGCTTTAGCAAGAACCGTTCTTACATACGCATCAAAACCACAACGATAGTTTGTCAAGTTGGTGTTGTTTTAACCTTCGCAAGGACCGGGCGTAGCCACACTCGGTTCAACTGAAGTTGGAGAAACTGACACCCGCCAGCCACCTGTGTGCAAAGCACGTCGGTAGAACCAGTCTCGTGTAAGCGTACGCGTAATGTCGGTCTGGGCCGCTTCATCCAACAATACTGCCGAACCAAAGTATGACATGCTGGTAAGCAGTATGACTTATATCGCCCACAACTCACTTGTGTTCTACTCGGGCATATAACATCAACGCATAAAACCAGGCTCGGATGCCACTGTTGGGGAACGTACTAATTTCAAAAAAATTCCTACGCACACGCAAGATCATGGTGATGCATAGCAACGAGAGAGGAGAGTGTTGTCTACATACCCTTGTAGACCGGAAGCGGAAGCGTTAGCACAGCGCGGTTGATGTAGTCGTACGTCTTCACGGCCCGACCGATCAAGCACCGAAACTACGGCACCTCCGAGTTCTAGCACATGTTCAGCTCGATGACGATCCCCAGACTCCGATCCAGCAAAGTGTCGGGGATGAGTTCCGTCAGCACGACGGCGTGGTGACGATCTTGATGTTTTACCGTCGCAGGGCTTCGCCTAAGCACCGCTACAATATTATCGAGGACTATGGTGGAGGGGGGCACCGCACACGGCTAAGAGATCAATGATCAACTATTATGTCTATGGGGTGCCCCCCTGCCCCCGTATATAAAGGAGTGGAGGAGGGGGCCGGCCAAGGAGGGTGGCGCGCCCTAGGGAGGAGTCCAACTCCCACAGGGAGTAGGACTCCCCTTTTTCCTATTAGGAGTAGGAGAGGGAATGAAGAGGAAGGAGGGAGGAAGGAAAGGGGGGCCGGCCCCCTTCCCAATTCGGATTGGGCTTGGGGGGCGCGCCCCCTCCCGTGCTCCTTTCCCCTCCTTTCCACTAAGGCCCAATAAGGCCCATATACCTCCCGGGGGGTTCCGATAACCTCCCGGTGATCCGGTATTGTCCCAATCTCACCCGGAACCTTTCCGGTGTCCAAATATAGTCGTCCAATATATCGATCTTTATGTCTCGACCATTTCGAGACTCCTCGCCAAGTCCGTGATCACATCCGGGACTCCGAACAACCTTTGGTACATCAAAATGTATTAACTCATAATGAAACTGTCATCATAACGTTAAGCGTGCGGACCCTACGGGTTCGAGAACAATGTAGACATGACCGAGACACGTCTCCGGTCAATAACTAATAGTGGAACCTGGATGCTCATATTGTCTCCTACATATTCTACAAAGATCTTTATCGGTCAGACCGCATAACAACATACGTTTGTTCCCTTTGTCATCGGTATGTTACTTGCCCGAGATTCAATCGTCGGTATCTCAATACCTAGTTCAATCTCGTTACCGGCAAGTCTCTTTACTCGTTCCGTAATACATCATCCCGCAACTAACTCATTAGTTGCAATGCTTGCAAGGCTTAAGTGATGTGTATTACCGAGAGGGCCCAGAGATACCTCTCCGACAATCGGAGTGACAAATCCTAATCTCGAAATACGCCAACCCAACATGTACCTTTGGAGACACCTGTAGAGCACCTTTATAATCACCCAGTTACGTTATGACGTTTGGTAGCACACAAAGTGTTCCTCCGGTAAACGGGAGTTGCATAATCTCATAGTCATAGGAACATGTATAAGTCATGAAGAAAGCAATAGCAACATACTAAACGATCGGGTGCTAAGCTAACGGAATGGGTCATGTCAATCACATCATTCTCCTAATGATGTGATCCCGCTAATCAAATGACAACTCGTGTCTATGGTTAGGAAACATAACCATCTTTGATCAACGAGCTAGTCAAGTAGAGGCATTCTAGTGACACTCTGTTTGTCTATGTATTCATACATGTATTATGTTTCCGGTTAATACAATTCTAGCATGAATAATAAACATTTATCATGATATAAGGAAATTAATAATAACTTTATTATTGCTTCTAGGGCATATTTCCTTCACCTTAAATCAGTTGTTTCAACTGCTTCAAGTGTCGGGGGCTACTGGTATATGGTTACCAGATCTATACAATGCATACTTACCCGCATATCTTTCAAATACTGGTCAGTGGCTTTGGCAAGCCCATCCCGAGCAGCTCGAATGTGCTGAAGGCATTGAACGCCTCTTTAGTAAAGCTGGGGTCGCGAAGAGCGGCCCTCCGTCGCCAATGATTTATGGAGCTCTCTACTTCAGAGTTCGTGACGCACACATCATCCTAATCCTCTGAAGGAGGACAATCCGGCGTCACTCCCATATCAGCCCCCGCCCTAGAGGCAGGGTCTAGAACCTGATTGGTAGAGGCGCGACCGGCAGGATCCCTGGACATAGTCTGGCAAACACTCTTCCTGATAAAACACAGCGGACAATGTCATAGTTCGATGTGACTGCCAGGGGGCGTATTCGAATCCATACCTCTTTGATGAAGGCTCGGCCATGTTGTCATTTGCCTTCCTCTTTGAAAACCCGCCCGACGTAGGTGCCGCTCTCTTATGAGATGCCTCTGGTGCAGCATGGTGTGCCGAGCGCCTCCCCTTTCGAGCACGAGATAGTGCGGTGGGTGAGGCATAACGAGGAAGCTCTTTTGGAGGAGATGCTCCCTGGGCACTTACGTGGGAAGACGGCCGAGAGACCGAGGTAATCGGCTACAATGGCCACTTATGTGTCGTCGTAGGTCACCTAATAGAAGACCCCCTCCTTAAGCTCTACAAACATATCTAGATCCTCCTCAAAACCGGGATCTAGGTCCCGAATATGATTTTCCGGCTGCGGAGCAGGGCTATAGATCCCCGTAGTGGTCTTCCGCCATTCCTGTTAAAGATGGTCGGCTTGAGTCCAACTAGTTGCGGCTTAAGATGAGGATTGAATATGATTCTGGATTGAAAGCTTACCCAGCTAGGGGGTTGTACATGGAGAATCCGTCCCGGCACTTAAGGCGGGCAAATTCTTCTTTCTCCCCTTTATAAAGATCCGCCAGCATGGCGGCCAGGGCGGCAAAGTCATCCGGACCCTTGCGCCCGTAGCGAGATGTATCATCCTCCCCGTTGTAGTTCCACATGGGGAGTCCTCTAGATTGGAGTGGCTGGACGCCTCGTGTTATGGAAATTTCCATGACCTCAATCATCGATAGTCCGGATTGGGCGAGTATTTTTTATCTTGTCCATTAACATCTTGACTTCCGCGCTATCTTCCTCCTCGAGGCTCCGAGGGCACCAGCTGTGGCGTTTCTTCAGTGGACTTCTAGAAAATTCGGGAAGGCCCATTCGGACTGGGTTGGGGAGAGCGATGTCTTCAATATAAAACCACTCCGAGGGCCACTCCTCAGACACCTTCTTCGGTGTGCCAGATAGGTATCTGGTTCCGGCTATGCGCCATATCTCGGCGCCACCCACCTCGAATATGGACCCCTTTTGGGAGCGAGGGACGAGGCAGAACAGTTTCCTCCATAACTCAAAATGGGCCTCGCAGCCTAGGAACAGCTCGCAAAGAGCGACGAAGCCCGCGATGTGCAGAGTGGAGCCCGGCGTGAGATTGTGCAGTTGGAGGCCATAATACTCCAAGAGACCTCGAAGGAAAGGATGGATTGGAAATCCAATGCCTCTCAAGAGAAAGGAAACGAAGCACACTCGCTCCCCTTCTGAAGAATTCGGGAAATTTTCCACCAGGGCTTCGCCCGTAAAAGAAGTTAATCCCGCTCGCACCGGGACTAGATCCGCAGGGGGAAGGTAGCCTTGCGCCTGGAGCTTGGTCAGCTGGGCATGGGATACTGAGCATCTCTCCCAATTGCCTTTTTCAGAGCCATGAGGGCGGGAGGAAGAACTTGGAGCGCTAGCCATGTTTGAGTGGTTTCTCCTAGTGAGCTCTAAGGATTTTCCGCCTGGTGTGGAATGGCATCTGAGATCCAATCCCTTTAAATAGACGCCTTTTTTATGGCCAGGGTGTTATGTGAAAAAAATACTCTGACCTTTTGTATTCGTTCGACACGTGGAAGCAGAAGAGACGGAGGCGCGGGAGCCAAAGGGTATGACATTAAATGAAAAGTCGGATATAACTCTTCGGGTCAGATGCTTTGAAGTATTCGGAGGAGGAACCCGCCTTGCAATGCCGAGGACAACCTGCACGCCGGACACATCGTCATTGAAGCTTGGTTCGGGGGCTACTAAGGGAGTCTTGGATTAAGGGGTCCTCGAGAGTCCGGGCTATGTGACTGGGCCGGACTAATGGGCCATGAAGATACAAGAAAGAAGACTTCCTCCTGTGTCCGGATGGGACTCCCCTTTGCGTGGAGGGCAAGCTTGGCGTTCGGATGTGAAGATTCCTTTCTCTGTAAACCGACTCTGTATAACCCTAGGTCTCTCCTGTCTATATAAACCGGAGGGTTTAGCTCGTAGAGGAGGTCATAATCATAATCATATAGGCTAGACAATTAGGGTTTAGCCATTACGTTCTCGTGGTAGATCAACTCTTGTAATCCCTATACTCATCAAAGGCAATCAATCAAGACGTAGGGTTTTACCTCAATCAAGAGGGCCCGAACCTGGGTAAAACATTGTGTCCCTTGTCTCATGTTACCATCAATCCTTAGGCGCACAGTTCGGGACCCCCTACCCGAGATCTACCGGTTTTGACACCGACACTAGCCACTTGGGCTTCTCCTCGGTCGTATCAACTTCATCTTCTCACATTAGTATGTCAATTTCGTCATCCTACAGATGCAATCATTACAGGAGCTTGCTTGGATCTTCATCCACCAGGCCCTTCAATCCCAATCCTTCCGCAGAGAAAGCCATCTTACACGAAGTCTTGATCTATCATCTGTAGGGGAACCTTCAGCCTCAGCAATCAGAGACGCAAACAAGGACTTGGAGCAGTCCTAGCGATGCGAGGAGGTCGATGGGGATTGAAGGGAGTGCGATCGGCTGTCTTTGCCGGCAGGAGGAACTCAGGGCGGTGGGCCGCCGAGAGGACTAGAAAACCCTAGGTAAACTAGGGGACTTTTTTTACTAAATTAAACCAGTCATGTTTGGTGTTTATTTTGAGAGCAGCTTATTTCTACATAGCTACGAAAAAACTGGCCCTAATCTAGCTGCTTAGAGCATGTCTAACAGAGCCCTCAAACTGGTCAAACCCTCAAAATAACTGCCAGTTTGAGGGTTGAGCAATAAAAGGCGCAGATCAATACCCACAAATCCCTAAACCCTCAAAAAAAATCCAGGCCGAACCCTCAAGTTCAAGGCCAACCTGCACTAGTGAGGGTTTGCGGCAAGTTGAAGGCACAACCCTCACTTGGTCAACTCTGTGCACGGGAGGGAAAATTCCCAAGCCTCCTCTCCCTGCCGCCGGCTTCATCCGCGCCGCCGCCGCCCGTTCTTGTCGCCGCTGCCGGCCATGGAGCCCCTCCAGCCCCCGGCCACCCCCTCCACCGCTCCTCCGCCGCTGGCTTCATCCGCGCTCGCGCCCGTGGCCGCGCCCGCCCCCGCCCCGCGCCTCCCGCCTCCGGCCACCTCGACCAACGCCGTCATGGCGGAGATGGTGGCGGCCATCCACATCGGCCAAAAATGGAGGCGGGCAGGCACCCACGTCGTGCCAAGCAAGCCGCCCGTGCCCGCCCCCGCGGCGAAGGCGGCGAAGCCCGCCAAGCCGGCAACCTCCACCGCGGCTGTTACCAAGCGCAAGGAGAATCAGCTTGCAAACAGTCGTGCCAAGCATACCGCGGCACCACCATCGCCACCGCCGAGCACGGCCGCTCCAACGCCGCCAACCGTGACCGACATGTTCGATGAAATGTCCGCACCAACCGTGTTATATAGGGCCTTGCTCGAGGACGCGAAGGTGAACATTGGGTCTCCTCCACTTGCTTCCTTCGACTTCCATGTTGAGGAGCCGACGGGTGAGGAGGAGGAGGCGGGTGAGGAGGAGGAATAAGATGAAGATGTCACCGAGATCGGAGAGGAAGTGTTTGAAGCGGGAGGTGGTGCTCGAAGGCCAATTCGCACGGCGAACTACACGGAGGTTGAAGATGTCCTCTTGGTCAAGGCTTGGTCGCAAGTGGGGGTGGATGCAGTCACCGACACCGATCAAACCGAGAAACGTTATTGGCAACGCATTGAGGACATGTATTGCAATCTGAAACCCAAGACTGCCACATTGAGAGCTCGTTCTTACATATCGCTTCAAGGTCGGTGGGAGTTGATGAAACCCGCTTGTGCTCGTTGGAGTGCGGCTATGGATCAAGTGAGGGATCAATCCCCAAGTGGCTGCGTTGAGAGTGATTATCTGAGTACAAATATCATGCTTATTACTTGTTTGTTCATGCTTTATTTACTTGTTGGTTATGCTTGGTTGTGATTTTGATATGCTCCCAATGATGATATGTTTTAGGAGAAATATGCCGACTTGAGGTACAAGGACATGGCCGGTTCCAAGGGCAAATCCTTCCCATTCAAGCATTGTTGGGCATTGCTCCAACATCTTGCCAAATGGAAATTGAGGGATCAAGAGAGTGCACCAAAGAAATCGGATATGATCAAAATGGATGATAGTGATGAAGAAGGAAGAAACCATGACAAGCCCGACGGAACCAAGAAGGGAAAAGAAAGGATGAAGATGGAAGCGGAGGCATCAAGCTTGAGGGAAAAGATTGATCAAATGATTAAGTCAAAGGAGACATTGAGAACGAAGGCATTGGAGACAAAGCTTATTATCACTGAGAGAAAGAAAGAGGTGAAACTTGCACAATTGGAAGCAAGGCGAGAAGATGCCAAGCGCAAGGCCGAGATGGAGGAGAGGATGATCAAGCTCAAGGAAGCAAAAGCATGGAAGGAGCTCCTGGCCGAGGAGAAGGAGCACATGATGATGTCTAGAAAGGACATGGATGAAGAGCAATTGGCGTGGTGGATGGAGTACAAGGAGAACATCACGGGCAGGAAGAGGCTACTGCGTGGTGCTGGTGGTGGTGCGTCGTATACTCTCCGAGGTGAGTCATCGATGAGTGGTGGAGGCGATGGAGGTGTGGACAACTTCACCGGTGCTTGAGTTGTTCGTACGTTTTATGTTTTGCAAATGATGTCTTCGATGACTATGTGATGATGATCATTTGCACGTTGTATGTCTTGCTATGATATCCATGGGATTTACTATGTGATGATGATGATGATTTGCACGTTTGTTTCATGTATGTGATCATGATTATTTGCAAATTTGAGAGTGATTTATGTTGCTGTCCTGTTTTGAAGGTTTGAAGGCCGGGGCGCAGATCAGTGCCCTCAAACCAACCCTTAAAATAGAATGCGCCAGGGATTTTCGGCCTTCAAAATGACATTTTTCAGCCCTCAAACTAGTTTTGAAGGTTGAGTTTTTGAGGGCTCTGTTAGGCCCTATTTGGTTTAGCTTTTATCGACGGATTCTGCTGTCGCGCAGCAGAATGTAAACCGAAGGGCGAATCCAGCAGAATCCGATTCCAGAAATCCGCTACCAAAATCTGAACCAAAAGCGGAAGCAGCCCATGACGTGCTTTACAAAATCGGATTCCGCTGCGGGCCAAAATATGAAAAAGTTGTATCAGCTGGTTTGCCAAATGATCTACATCTTTTTCACATCAGACTTTTCACAGCTGTTTTTTCACAGCTCCTTTTAGAAATTCACAGCCGAACCAAACAGAGCCTTAGACATACTCTTAGCATTTTACAAGGCCTTATGGGCCTCTATAGGCATGGGCGCGGCGGATACGCCGGGTTGTCTAATCTGAGCTAGTTTTATCTGCACTTTGTAACGCACAACTCAGTCCCTTCTCCCCGCCCACTACCTCAAACCCTACCGCCTCGCCGCCGCCGCCATGGCCTCGTCGTCGTCTCCGGCGAGTAGCCACCCGCCTGGCCCGTTTGCTCTAGGGTTGGAGTCCTCGGCGAACAAGATTGGCATCGGCGTCGTCTCCATCTCCGGGCAAATCCTCTCCAACCCGCGCCATACGTACATCACCCCGCCAGGCCACGGTTTCCTGCCCCGGGAGACCGCGCAGCACCACCTCGTCCACCTACTCCCTCTACTCCGCGCAGCACTCGCCGAGGCCGATGCCTCACCTGCCGACCTCGCCTGCATTTGCTACACCATGGGCCCCGGCATGGGCGGGCCTCTCCAGGTCGCCGCCGCATCGGCCCGGGCTCTGTCGCTCCTATGGGGGAAAGCGCTTGTCGCTGTCAATCACTGTGTTGCGCACATTGAAATGGGCCGCGTGGTCACCGGCGCCGTGGACCCTGTTGTGCTCTACGTCTCAGGTGGCAACACGCAGGTCATCGCGTATAGCGAAGGGAGGTACAGGATCTTCGGTGAGACCATTGATATTGCCGTCGGGAACTGCCTCGACCGCTTTGCGCGGATCCTCGAGCTCTCGAATGACCCCAGCCCTGGGTATAACATCGAGCAGGTAACCCGTTCGTCAAATGCTAATTCTCTATATATGACTTCCAGTTTACCAATGTTACTAGAAGCTAGGTGCGCTTTGCTGCGCAGTTGGTGTTGTTGGGTTTCTTAAAAAAAGTTTCAAAATATAAGGTCTTTTACTTTTCTAAAAAGTCAAACCTGTTAAGTTTGATCAAATTTGTAGAGAAATATATCAAAATTCATAAATCACATCGATATGATTAGATTCACCATGAAATGAATTTACGTACTCATTTGTTATTATTGTGGATGTCGATATTTTTTACTCTGAACTTTGTCAAAATTAAAGAAATTTGACTTCCAAAAAATAATACCCCTTATATTGTGGAGCTGATGGAATATTTAGTTTGACAGATGGGAGCGATGATGGAGTGTGTTTTATATTTATTTATAATGCGGTGATTTGATGGGCCTTTCGTGGTGCGGTTCTGTGTTATCCGCCAACTAACGTATATTTATGTGGGTAAATTTTCACGTCAGGGGCTGCATGTACTATATTGGTGCCATAGTATCACATGGTGACGATTCTTTTTTGTAGGTGGTTGGAGAGTGCACGGGATTGATGTGTTCTCATAGGCCGGTTGCTGCTGATTGATTTGAAAAATCGTTGACCTGGTTAAAATCATAAACGAAATCCAAAATTGAATACCTCAATTGAATGAAATTGTTTAAAATGGGAACATAGTGAATCACGAATGAGAGAGCCCTTGAGAAATGTTGACCAATTCTAAATTGAAGACCTCAGTTAATCGCGAGGCCTTAAAAATCAGGAACCATAGTGTATAGTATAAAAGAATTGAATTAGAGAGCTTTGAGAAATTGTTGACCCGGTCAAAATCAGATGACCCAATCCCAATTGGACCCCTCAATTGAATGTGGGCTCTTTAAAACTAGGGAGCTTAGTGTTATAGAGTATTTGTAGCTGTATATGCACATATATGCTCATTTCTAGTTTCAATTGTAATTCAGGCCTAACTGCATGAGTTGTTTAGTTGCTTCAAGCACTTCGATCTGTATGGGTAATAACATAAATAGATTAATTATGAGATATATGAACTAAACTGAGAATGTGGAAAATTGGGATTTTTATCTGGTTGATCTGCGAATTGATTTTCAATATGCCGAGTTGGTGATACTTGCTTGTACGAGATAATATTTGCAAATGAGAGGACCATGTATTATTGCATATGACCAATGTAGCCATGTAGGATGATTGCATAACACAGAATAAACAATTGGATTTGTGATGCCATTTTGATATTCAAGTCCTTTGGACTGCCCTCTAGATTAGCTTATACAATACTCCTTCTGTTCCTTTATATAAGGTGTATTTGTTTTTTCAAAAGTCAAACGGATGCATGTTTGACCAAGTTTTTAGAAAAATATATCAATACCCACAATACAAAATTTATATCATTTGATTCATCATGAAAAGTAGTTTCATATATTATCTATTAGGTATTACAGATATTGTCCGCAATCGTGATTATCATGAATGTCGTTAGTAAAGGGAGCACAATAATGATTTAATTGGGGGTGTGCACGACGGCCTTACAACGAACGTGGCTGTACACCGACAATATCGACACTTCAATGTTTCCTTAATAGTTTCAGTTGCCTTGAGGGACTGTGATCTAGCCCTATGTTAGGGAGGCGTCGTGGGAGGTTTGGCTGGAAGCCCGACTTGAACAACGCTGTACACTCTCCAAACTTCTCTTCCTAAACATCGGTCCTAGTCGAACGAGGCTCCTCGGACATGGCCCTAGAGCTCCCCGCACGAGGCTTGAACCTCTGTGCACTACACTTGATTCTCTTGAGAGTGACCGAGTTACATGCACATGGGGGCTTTATATAGCCTATGGGTCCTTCACAGATGAACAAGACTACCATTGAGATGGTAGGTGGAGCGGTAGTGGACCTAATCTTTGGTCCACGGGTCCATGGTGTACTAGGAGGGGACGTCCATAGCCTATGGTGGACCAATCCCTCTCATCCCTCCACCATGATGGGATTCTTCACTTAAGCTTCTTTGCCTTAGTTGGCCTCTTTGACTTGGTCTTATCTTTTTTCTTTCATTTAACTTGTTGATCATGGTTGCTTGCTTGACTTGTATTGGCTTGGCTTCATGTGAATATCAAAAGCTGAAGCATATGTTTATGTGCACCATATAGGGTTTGAATACATGTGAATATCAAAGAAATTACCAAAAAAATGCAGTGCTAGATTGTATACATGCATACATTTGTGCAATAATATAATTCCTTATGCATTTTACAAAATATGTAGAGATATAGACATTAGAGATGCTTACATGGGCCCATAACCCACGGGTCTCGGGATCGAAACCCGACTTTGATACAAATGCCGTCGGACCCTAGGACCAGAATTACACAAATCTAGCTATAGAGAATGATGCATAAAGCTGAGATTCACGCTCGGACAATGACACCAATATTTGATGGGCCGTGAGCTCCTAATAGTCTCAGAGAGCTTGAAACATTCAAGCCACTCCCCCACTACTGGATCACCTCGTCCGAGCGGGGTGGTCTCAAACATTCCTTCAATTGATCTAACTGAGCCGAAGCATCAATACATACCCAGCCACAACCAGTAAAATGGACACATGGTTGGAGTAGCGTGATATAGCTCCTAAGCTCTCAGTACATGAATTGCTTCACCTTGTATTCGATCATCCGCTAGCACATGCATAACATAGATTCCAAGACCCTACACAGAACGTGCACTTTATATCAATACTTGCATCATGCACGCCGTGTGTGTGAAAACAAGTAACACAACTCTACCCTTGAAAGCATATATATAACAAAGTCTCATAAGAGAGCAAAGATAGCAGATATATTAAAAGCAGAGGTTGCATGACCCAACAGTACATCAAGCATCAGCGGAAACGAAATATGTCCGAGTATAAAACATGTTTAATGAAAGCCTAAGAGGGATGAACAAAATACAGTGACCCTTCCAAAGGCATAGATTGTTGTCTGGACCTCCAAACTACACGCCGACATTGAGATCCATGTAGTAACCACCATCGGGGTTGTAAGCCTACTCTGCAACAAGTTATTAATGAACAACAAGGGTGAGTACAATTGTACTCGGCAAGACTTACATCAGAAGTAGCTACATCTATGTTAACCTCCACAGTAATGCACCACCTTGAACCCTCCCACGACCTATGTTGCAGGGATACGGCTGGGAGGTGCTGTATCAGTGCAAAAAACGTGGCCAAAACGGGGATACGCATGGATACGCAGGGGATACATGTATCCCTAAGTATCCCCTTTTTCTGAATTAAAATAAAAGGAGCAAAATGCAAAACGGCTGGGATACGATGGGGATACCACATGGATACGTATAGGGCTGTTACGACTTGAACCAGAGCCCATCAGGAGGCCGATTGTGGGCTGCCTCATATGCAATTTTGATCGCTAAAACAAACCCTCATGCACGACACTTGAAAAATGCAGCAACTTCTTCACTGCTGATTTTATCATCCTCAAAAGATCAGGTTACTTCATTAACCTCAATTTGATCATTCTCAAAATATTTTCTATTAGTGCTGATTTTTTATGCATTTGTACATATACTCGTTGTATCCCCGTAAGTCTATTTTCAGAAAATGCCGTTTTCTCGTATCGTGTCACGGCAACAGAACGGTATTTACGGAAGTTCGAAGACTTCCGGACGTCCGGACCGTCCCGAGCCTCCGGACGTACGACACCCACCGGACGTCCGACGCCTATGTGCGCAGCCGCGGGCCTTTGGCCTTGTATCCCTCTCTCACTTACACCTTCGTGGCTTATACTATAAATAGACCACATCCACCTCCTTTCTAGGGTTAGCGAAGGATTAGCTCATGTTTGTGTGAGAGCTTTGCTCGTCCACTTGGTTACCTTCTCCTCGGAGATCGCGCCTCCATTGGAGAAGATCCTTCCAAGCGGATTCAAGACCCCCTCTTGGGCGGCTCCATCAAGACCTCCTCATGGAGATGAACTTTACCTTTGTGACGCCCCGAGACCGATGTGCCAGGTGTCCTCCAGTTATTCGCTGTTGTTGCCTTGTCATTGCTTGCGTGTCATGCATGTCATATCATGTCATCATGTGCATTTCATTTGCATACATGTTCATCTCATGCATCCGAGCATTTTCCCCGTTGTCCATTTTGCAATCCGGCGCTCCTATGTCACCCGGTGTCCCTTTCTACCTCTTTTCATGTGCAGGTGTTAAACGTTTTCGGATTAGACTGAGACTTGCCATGCGGCCTTGATTTACTACCGGTAGACCGCCTGTCAAGTTTCGTGCCATTTGGACTTTGTTGGATACTCCAACGGTTAACCGAGGGACTGAAAAGGCCTCGTGTGTGTTGCAGCCCAACACCTCTCCAAAGTGGCCCAAAACCCACCTAAACCCCCTCCATCATCTCGGTCGTTTGATCACGATCGCTTGGCCGAAAATCGCACCTCATTTGGACTCTCCTAGCTCCCTCTACCTATAAATATGTGGCCTCCCCCGAAATTCCGCGCAGATGAAACCCTAGATCCAACTCCCTCCGCGCCGGACATGTCCACCGGAGCCGGCCACCTCACCCCGACCAACCAGGGGATGCCACATCAGCGTGCCGGCTCCCTCTTCCACTCGCGTCGCGCCACCTGTCCCTCTCTCTCCTCCCACCGTGCCTCGGCCCGCTGCAGCCCACGGCCGGCAAGCCCCGGGCCGCGCCGGGCCCGACCGCACCTCGTCGCCCGCCCGTGCCCGCGCGCCTCCACCGCCGGCCGCCGCACGCCGCCCACCGCCATCGCCGACCACCGCCGCGCCTGCACTCCGCCGCCAGCGCGCCGCCCGCACCCCGCCGCCGTTGCGCACCGCCTCCGCGCCCGCGGCGTCTTCCCGCGAGCTCGCCGCCCCGCCATGGCAGCTCGACGGTGGCCACCTCCACTGCGGGATCCGCCGGACCTCCGTGGCCTCATCCTGGTCGGTTCCGGCGCCGCCCTCCGTGGACCCGCGGCCCCCTCCTTCGGCCTCCTCCTCGTCTCCGGCCTCCTCCATCCACTCCGGCGAGCTTCGAGAACTCCAGCCACTTCTCCGACAAGATCCGGGCTGGAGTGGATCAGATCCACCGGGAGACGAACCAAATGGCTCCTCCCCACGTCCCGGATATCCTCATCCCACGTTGACTTTTTGCGGAGGTAAAAATTTCACCAAGTCCCCGAAGTTCCAGATTCATGTGGCCATGTTCATCGCATCATAACTTTCTCATCGTAGCTCGGATCTGTTTCAGCAAATGGCTTTTTGTCATTTTTGCCATGATTAATGTGTGCATGCTATGATCTTGAGCTCTATATGTGTTTTGTAGAATGCCATGCCATCTTTACAGGAGTGTATCCATGTATTTTTGTGATCTTGATGGTGACTAGCACAAGCATGCAAAGTAGCTTAATCAGTGATGCTGATTTCAGGGACTTAGTTTTTCACTAAGTCCTTGTCCTGATTTTGTTGTATGCCATATGTTCATGTTGTTTCCTAGTGATCCGTGACTCTTTTGAGGATGATCATTAAGGATGTTTTATTAATATTGTGGTGCTCTATCCATCCATGTCTTTTTTTTGCAATTATGGAGCACCCTAGCTTGAGTCAATCGAGCTCTAATTTTGCTATAAAATGTTCCTGGCAGATTGTTAACATGTTTAGTGATTTTGCCGAGGTTGTTGCTATTGATCCATGCATGCTATGTTGTTGTTCTTGCCATCTGTAGCTTCTATGTCATGTCTATTTGCTGGGTGTATGCTTATTTTGTCATGCAATGCCTTGTAGTGAGTGCATCGAACTCGTAAACAGGCCTACTTGTTAGTCTGTTTTGCATGCTCTAGTTTTGCACTAAGTCTGAATTGTTTATGTTTTTGCTATGTTCACATGCTTGCAATTGTACTTTCTGATCCCTTTTAGCTCATGGTCACTAAGGGACTTTTGTTATATGTTTTGAGTAGCTTCATGCCATGCCTTGATTTGCCATGTTATGTACCTGTAGCATGTAGACATGTCCACCGGAGCCGGCCACCTCACCCCGACCAACCAGGGGATGCCACGTCAGCGTGCCGGCTCCCTCTTCCACTCGCGTCGCGCCACCTGTCCCTCTCTCTCCTCCCACCGCGCCTCGGCCCGCCGCAGCCCACGGCCGGCAAGCCCCGGGCCGCGCCGGGCCCGACCGCACCTCGCCGCCCGCCCGTGCCCGCGCGCCTCCACCGCCGGCCGCCGCACGCCGCCCACCGCCATCGCCGACCACCGCCGCGCCTGCACTCCGCCGCCCGCGCGCCGCCC
>NC_041380.1:154537961-154539634 GCF_002162155.2 Triticum dicoccoides
GCGCCACCTGTCCCTCTCTCTCCTCCCACCGCGCCTCGGCCCGCCGCAGCCCACGGCCGGCAAGCCCCGGGCCGCGCCGGGCCCGACCGCACCTCGCCGCCCGCCCGTGCCCGCGCGCCTCCACCGCCGGCCGCCGCACGCCGCCCACCGCCATCGCCGACCACCGCCGCGCCTGCACTCTGCCGCCCGCGCGCCGCCCGCACCCCGCCGCCGTTGCGCACCGCCTCCGCGCCCGCGGCGTCTTCCCGCGAGCTCGCCGCCCCGCCATGGCAGCTCGACGGCGGCCACCTCCACTGCGGGATCCGCCGGACCTCCGTGGCCTCATCCTGGCCGGTTCCGGCGCCGCCCTCCGTGGACCCGCGGCCCCCTCCTTCGGCCTCCTCCTCGTCTCCGGCCTCCTCCATCCACTCCGGCGAGCTTCGAGAACTCCAGCCACTTCTCCGACAAGATCCGGGCTGGAGTGGATCAGATCCACCGGGAGACGAACCAAATGGCTCCTCCCCACGTCCCGGATATCCTCATCCCGCGTTGACTTTTTGCGGAGGTAAAAATTTCACCAAGTCCCCGAAGTTCCAGATTCATGTGGCCATGTTCATCGCATCATAACTTTCTCATCGTAGCTCGGATCTATTTCAGCAAATGGCCTTTTGTCATTTTTGCCATGATTAATGTGTGCATGCTATGATCTTGAGCTCTATATGTGTTTTGTAGAATGCCATGCCATCTTTACAGGAGTGTATCCATGTATTTTTGTGATCTTGATGGTGACTAGCACAAGCATGCAAAGTAGCTTAATCAGTGATGCTAATTTCAGGGACTTAGTTTTTCACTAAGTCCTTGTCCTGATTTTGTTGTATGCCATATGTTCATGTTGTTTCCTAGTGATCCGTGACTCTTTTGAGGATGATCATTAAGGATGTTTTATTAATATTGTGGTGCTCTATCCATCCATGTCTTTTTTTGCAATTATTGGAGCACCCTAGCTTGAGTCAATCGAGCTCTAATTTTGCTATAAAATGTTCCTGGCAGATTGTTAACATGTTTAGTGATTTTGCCGAGGTTGTTGCTATTGATCCATGCATGCTATGTTGTTGTTCTTGCCATCTGTAGCTTCTATGCCATGTCTATTTGCTGGGTGTATGCTTATTTTGTCATGCAATGCCTTGTAGTGAGTGCATCGAACTCGTAAACAGGCCTACTTGTTAATCTGTTTTGCATGCTCTAGTTTTGCACTAAGTCTGAATTGTTTATGTTTTTGCTATGTTCACATGCTTGCAATTGTACTTTCTGATCCCTTTTAGCTCATGGTCACTAAGGGACTTTTGTTATATGTTTTGAGTAGCTTCATGCCATGCCTTGATTTGCCATGTTATGTACCTGTAGCATGTAGACATGTCCACCGGAGCCGGCCACCTCACCCCGACCAACCAGGGGATGCCACGTCAGCGTGCCGGCTCCCTCTTCCACTCGCGTCGCGCCACCTGTCCCTCTCTCTCCTCCCACCGCGCCTCGGCCCGCCGCAGCCCACGGCCGGCAAGCCCCGGGCCGCGCCGGGCCCGACCGCACCTCGCCGCCCGCCCGTGCCCGCGCGCCTCCACCGCCGGCCGCCGCACGCCGCCCACCGCCATCGCCGACCACCGCCGCGCCTGCACTCCGCCGCCCGCGCGCCGCCC
>NC_041380.1:154539644-154759899 GCF_002162155.2 Triticum dicoccoides
GATCTATTTCAGCAAATGGCCTTTTGTCATTTTTGCCATGATTAATGTGTGCATGCTATGATCTTGAGCTCTATATGTGTTTTGTAGAATGCCATGCCATCTTTACAGGAGTGTATCCATGTATTTTTGTGATCTTGATGGTGACTAGCACAAGCATGCAAAGTAGCTTAATCAGTGATGCTAATTTCAGGGACTTAGTTTTTCACTAAGTCCTTGTCCTGATTTTGTTGTATGCCATATGTTCATGTTGTTTCCTAGTGATCCGTGACTCTTTTGAGGATGATCATTAAGGATGTTTTATTAATATTGTGGTGCTCTATCCATCCATGTCTTTTTTTGCAATTATTGGAGCACCCTAGCTTGAGTCAATCGAGCTCTAATTTTGCTATAAAATGTTCCTGGCAGATTGTTAACATGTTTAGTGATTTTGCCGAGGTTGTTGCTATTGATCCATGCATGCTATGTTGTTGTTCTTGCCATCTGTAGCTTCTATGCCATGTCTATTTGCTGGGTGTATGCTTATTTTGTCATGCAATGCCTTGTAGTGAGTGCATCGAACTCGTAAACAGGCCTACTTGTTAATCTGTTTTGCATGCTCTAGTTTTGCACTAAGTCTGAATCTGTTTATGTTTTTGCTATGTTCACATGCTTGCAATTGTACTTTCTGATCCCTTTTAGCTCATGGTCACTAAGGGACTTTTGTTATATGTTTTGAGTAGCTTCATGACATGCCTTGATTTGCCATGTTATGTACCTGTAGCATGTAGTTATCATGCCCGTAAGATTGCTTCCTGATGATAAATTCCTGACTTGTGCTATTTTCACTAAGTCTGAAACCTGTTATCATTTGCACTGTTGCCATGCTTGTTTGAACCTGTTAATGGATGAATTAGCCGTAGCTCAGTGTTCATCTTTTGTCAAGAATCATGAGTGGATACCTGCCATATATTTTGTTGTTATGTTTGAGTGTTGTAGCATATTTATCTTGATGCATTTAGAAGGCTACTTGCTGTTAATCGCACACCGGTGCCATATTTGTTTTGCTTGCCATTTCCAAACCGTGCATCCGATTCCGGTGATCTTTATATCGATTTTGACTGAAATCAACTCACCTTTCCAGTGGCACTCTTGGTTTTCCAAGTTGAGGCCAGGTTCAATCATTCCTTTCCAAATCATGCATATGCATCACATACCGCATCCCGCATATCATGCCATGTTCATGTGTTGGTTGTTTACTATGTTGTGTGCTTCTTTCCGGTGTTGCTTCTTTGGGTTGGTTCCGATAATGTCGCGTTTGTGAGGACCCGTTCGTCTACGTCCGTTTGTCTTCTTCATGGACTCGTTCTTCTTCCTTGCGGGATTTCAGGCAAGATGACCATACCCTCGAAATCACTTCTATCTTTGCTTGCTAGTTGCTCGCTCTTTTGCTATGCCTATGCTGCGATACCTACCACTTTCTTATCATGCCTCCCATATTGTTAAACCAAGCCTCTAACCCACCTTGTCCTAGCAAACCGTTGTTTGGCTATGTTACCGCTTTGCTCAGCCCCTCTTATAGCGTTGCTAGTTGCAGGTGAAGATTGGAGCTTGTTCCTTGTTTGGAACATGGATATTTTGTTGGGATATCACAATATCTCTTATTTAATTAATGCATCTATATACTTGGTAAAGGGTGGAAGGCTCGGCCTTATGCCTGGTGTTTTTTTCCACTCTAGCCGCCCTAGTTTCTGTCATATCGGTGTTATGTTCCCGGATTTTGCGTTCCTTACACGGTTGGGTTATAATGGGATCCCCTTGACAGTTCGCCTTGAATAAAACTCCTCCAGCAATGCCCAACATTGGTTTTACCATTCGCCACCTAGCATTTTCTTTCCCTTGGGTTCTGCAGACTCAAGGGTCATCATTATTTTAACCCCCCCGGGCCAGTGCTCCTCTGAGTGTTGGTCCAAACTAGAGCCATGTGCAGCGCCCCCTCGGGGAAACTCGAGGTTTGGTTTTAGTTGTATGGAGCGCTCATCTGAGTGTGCCCTGAGAACGAGATATGTGCAGCTCCTATCGGGATTTGTCGGCACATTCGGGCGGTGTTGCTGGACTTGTTTTACCATTGTCGAGGATGTCTTGTAACCGGGATGCCGAGTCTGATCGGATTGTCTTGGGGGAAGGAATATCCTTCGTTGATCGTGAGAGCTTGTGATGGGCTAAGTTGGGACACCCCTGCATGGATTTGAACTTTCAAAATCCGTGCCCGCGGTTATGGGCAGATGGGAATTTGTTAATGTTCGGTTGTAGAAAACCTGAAGTTTATCTTAATTAAAATACACCAACCACGTGTGTAACCGTGATGGTCTCTTCTCGGCGGAGTCCGGGAAGTGAACACAGTGTTGGAGTAATGCTTGGCGTAGGTTGTTCTAGGATCACTTCTTGATCATAGTTGCTCGACCATGCCTTTGCCTTCTCTTCTCACTCTCATTTGCGTATGTTAGCCACCAAATATGCTAGTCGCTTGCTGCAGCTCCACCTCATACTTTTTCCCTACCTATAAGCTTAAATAGTCTTGATCGCGAGGGTGTGAGATTGCTGAGTCCCCGTGACTCATAGATACTTCCAAAACCAGTTTGCAGGTGCCGATGATACCGTGCAGGTGATGCAACCAAGCTCAAGGAGGAGCTCGATGAAGATCTTGTCCTTTGTGTTGTTTCGTTCTAGTTGATCAGTAGTGGAGCCCAGTTGGGTTCGATCAGGGATCTATGTAGCATTTGGGGTAGTCTTCTTTTATTTTGGTTCCATAGTCGGACCTTGAGTGTATTTGGATGAATGTAATGACTTATTTATGTATTTGTGTTATGTGGCGAGTGTAAGCCAACTATGTACCTTTCCCCTTTATTTATTTACATGGGTTGTTGTGAAGATTACCTCACTTGCGACATTGCTTTCCATGCGGTTATGCCTCTAAGTCGTGCTTCGACACGTAGGAGATATAGCCGCATCGAGGGTGTTACAACCTTGTATCTTTTCCTTTGTTGTTCATGTACCTTGTGGATCTTGTGTGTTTGATTGTCTAGTGGATGTGTGATTGGACTTGTTCTTGAGTGTTTCCCCTTGTGATTTCTCTCCGTTCTTCCCTATGTTCTTCGTGTTCTTCGAGGAATCCCACTCCAATAGTGAAATATCGGCCTACACTGGGTTAGCCCCTTATCATATGGTATCATGAGCCACGTTGATCACGATTTTGGAGCCCCCCTCTTTGTTTTCTAGCTTGATTTTGTTGTGTTCTTCCCCAAATTCGAAAATCCCCACCAAAAATAGCCCCAAAATTATTTGTGATTTGTTGGTATGATGAAGTTTTGTTGATTTTGATCCATGGATTTGCTTGGTTTCGAGTGGATCTAGCATTTCCCCAAGTTTCCCCATCTTTCATCCATGAAATCTCTTCAATTTTGACCCCAAAATCCCAAAATTCCGCCCGAAATCGCGTCCCGAAACTCGCATCTCGCGTTGACCCCGACCCACCGGACAACCAACGTTTTACGGACATTCGGACCCCCCTCGAAGCACCGGACGTCCGACCTTTACCAGACGGCCGGAACCCCTAAGCCGAACCGAATTTACAGATTTCCGAGCCCGACCGGGCATCCGTCCTTTTACGGACGTCCGTAACCTGTAGATATCAACTTTGGCAGATTTTTGTTTTGCCCACAGCTAATTCATCCGAACTCCGATTTTGACGTTGTTTAGCTCGTTTTGAAGCTATTGACATCCCCCATCCCACAAAAATACCACCAACATCATTTGAGTCCATAAAATTTTGTGAATTTTGGCATCTTTGCCTAGGGCTTCCACCACATCATCTACTACACCACCTCCGACTTCCGCAACCTAACCCATTTTATTCACCATAGCATTAGTGGTTGCTTGAGTAGCGATTCGAGTCTCCTAATGTGTTTCGGCTACTTAGGGATGGTTTCTTCTTCATCAACCACCACCACTTCCGCGTTGCCGAGTGCAAACCACCACCGCATTCCCGCTACCACCATTTAACTTTTGTCCTTGAGATTTTGAGTTGTGATTTTTCCGTTTCCTAAGGTGTTTTGGCTACTTAGGGACAAGTCTCCATCACCTTGGTATCTACATCAAGAACACCGCCACTCATCATCGCAAAGGATAGTAACCTCGATGACACCATTCTATATTCCCTTGCCATTGCATTGATAACCCCTAGCCCATTTTGCGTCACTTGCCTATCGAGACTAGCCATTTGAGTATTGTTGGCAACGTTACTTGTGCACATTAGTGATCTACACCATCCATTGCATACATACCATATCATCTTGGTATCATCATATCATCTCTTGTGTCACAAGTTTGTTCCCGCATATATACAATTGCTATCTTGGTTTGTGCATTGTGCAAAAGTGGCCATACAAAAAAAGAGAATAAGCTTTTAAGAAAAAAGGGAGAGCAAAGAAGCTTGTAAGCAAGTGCCATAGCATCATACCACATTGCATAAGATTGTCATATCCGATCATGTTGGATCAAACACCGGGAACCATACATATATAGCATACTTGGGATAGAAAGTTTATCCATTTTGCATCTTATAGGTTGTGCACAAGTGTCGTATCTGCCTATAGAGCAATCATGCAAGCGTCTCTCTTGAGTTGTGCAACATGAGCGTTTTCCGTGGATTCCACATTTTGTGCTCATTCCTTGGTTGCATGACCCCATTTATCTATCTGTGTGTGTGTTTCCGTGTACCACATATTGCTATTGGTCTACTTGTTTCACTTGCGAATTTGTGAATCTCTTTCAACATTATTGACTCTTGCTAACATTTTGCATTAAATTTTTGTGCCACTATCCTCACCGAGCTACTCCATAAGCTTTAGTTTGTAGGTGTGAGTGAACAAGTTCGGTACCAATTCCACTATTCTTTCATCTCACATTGAGTGAACCGGGATACATCCTCAACTTTGGGAAAAGGTAACTTGGTATTATTTATCTCATTTCCTACTCACCTCTACTCGAGTCTTGTGATGGATAGGCAAGGCATTTCACCTTTGGTTTACAACAACAATGACGAGTTCGATGCCATGAGCAACTCCAACGATGCGAAGATGCAAGCTCGAACGGAGGAGATCAAAGCCCTCATCAAGTCCTACAAGCGATCTTCCTCATCTTCGAGAAGACGCTCAAGAGCACATGCTTCTGAGCTACCATCTCCGGCAAGATCACATCGGCATCGACACCATCACCACCGACAAGAACATGAAGGTCAAGAGCTCAAGACCAACAACCGCTCAACGACTTCACCATCTCCCTTGGCATCTTCACCAAGCGACTTCAAGGCATCTTCGCCTACGGACATACGGCATCTTCGCCCACAAGCACCTCAAGAGAAGCTCCCCAAGCTCAAGTCCGCGACTTTCATGAGCTACTGCGACCTCGACATTGACCACGCGATTCCTTTCTATGGGACTCAAGAACCCGAGGAGTATCTCAAGTGGGAGCGCTTAATGGACGACTACCTCAAGCTACATCAAGTTGCTCCCGAAGATCAAGTGAAGTGCGCCACAAGGAACTTCCACGACTACGCGTCCACATGGTGGATTCACACACCTTCGGAAGGATACGACATGAGTTGGCCCAAGACGAAGAGAGCTTTACGGCGAGAGTTTGTGCCTCCAACCTACATGGAACAACTTCTACGCCAATTGGAGAACACCATACAAGGATCCAAGTCCATCGACGAGTATTTCAAGGAGATGAAGATTGCCTTGCGACGAGCAGGCGTGGACGACCCCATTTCGATGAAGTTCCACTTCATGATGGGATTGAATAACAACATCTCCAAGACTATCTTCCTCGAGAACTACAAGTCCCTCGATGACAACTACATTGGTGCTCTAAAGGCGGAACAAGAACTCATGAAGGCCAAGGTTTCTCCACCCCAAGCTCACTTCGCGACGACCAAGCTCCATGAGAACGAGCATGAGGAAAACACCACCAAGATGTCCAACCCGATGATCTCCAAGACGATGCTCCCAAGTTCGACTTCACCGCCATCCCTCTTTATGGCATTGATGGTGCCGAGTCTACTTTGACTCTTTTTCAAGATGGTGTGGCGACAAGTACGACTATGGAGACCCTCAAGGATCAAGCTTTGGAGGCGAGCGACAAGGTGGCGAGCAAGGATGATGCTTCCATCTTAGGAGGCGAGAGTGATGATGTGCCATCTTCGGCCTCCATCCACGGCGACGGAGACGAGATGGTTGAGCATGGGATTTTCCCTTTGACCACGGCGACGTATGATGACTTGAGTGACTTGTGCCACCATATTGGGAGTGAGAGTGACTTCACCACTAGCTCCATATATGATGAGTTGCCACAATTACCATGCGAGGAGAGCCACAACCCCCACCACTTGAGTGAGATGAGTGACTCCACCATACGTGAGATTGAGTGCACCTATTTTGAGGGAGTGAGTGAACCACCACATAGAGAGAGTGATATAGTTGATAGGTCATGTGAGGCCACTTTCAACACTAACAACTTGACCTCTACCTCTATTGTGTCTTCTCATTTGGTGCTAGGTCCCATATATGATGACGCGCCGATCCTCGACGACTTCGTCCTTCCATTGGACATGACGATGGCCATGGTGGAATATGATGCACCCCCCACATGGTTCCATCAAGATGAAGATGACCACCATTTGTTCCTTCCCACCTCACCTACACCACTTGAGTGGAATGGAAAAGGTAACATAGGTGAAGGTGATGCTCTAGTCCCACTAGTGGACATTCTTGACATTGATTGCTTGCACGATGTTGATCAACCTATTTCCATGCTTCATGCTAGTGCGACTTCCTTATGTGATGATTTCTTGCCCATTTACGATGAGTGTGATGATTCTCATGTGGAGTCTATTAGTTGTGATGCTATGTTACATAGGATTTCTTGTGACAATTCTTTAGGTCATATCATGTTTGATAATCCGCTTGACTTGTCATATGCTATGCATGAGATCAACCACATGTCACACTTGCAATCTCATCGTAGTGACTATGCATATGCCATTAAAATTAACCCAATTTGCACATATGGCATAGATGACAAGCCCATGGTCATTGGCATTTGTTTTTCTTGTGATGATATTGATATGCTCCCTTTGCATCATTTATCTCATATGCCATGCCATGACTACCTAGCTTCGGATATGCATTGTTTTGGATGTTGTCCATTTTCTCCATATGTTGTTCCAAATATTGCTCATGAGGAGACCCCATAGTTTCCTCATACATGTTAGGAGATTTTGATCCATCCCATCCATTGCATGATCCCAATAATTATGTGCATAATATGTTGCCCATGAATCATAATGATATTGTTGTGCCATATACTAGTATGCTCAATTTGCATCCCCATCGTGTTATACATAACAACTATTCTTTCATGATGGATGACATGTTCTTGTACCATGCATCAAATTTCTTCGAGCATTTCTTATCTTATGCTAACTCACACGTGCACATACACATCATGATGGATGATGTGTATATTTACCACGCACACAATTTCTTTGGTTTGTGTCTTTTTTGTGTAGGTACCCATGAACACTTGTCAACCTCACAATCCCATGAGTTGACAAAACAAGCTCTAGAGAGCAATGATGACTTGGGATCCCACGGATTGCCTTTCCCACCGCTCTCTTTGCTCAAAGACTTCCCGGATTTCTTCTAATGGCCCTCACTTGGATATGGGTTATGGTCCATTACATACTCTATGCCCATCTTGCCATGTTCACTTTGCATGATATGCTCATTACTATGCCTTTGCCATGCATTTGTGACCCATAATTTGCATTACACATGATGATTGATTCTACTACTTGTATGTGTATTTGCAAGCTTGGTGGAGATATTGTTTGTTCTTGCCATATGTACTTCGTGCCCAATGCTTATGATCATGCTTTGATCTCGATTTGTGTTCGTGCTTGTGATATGTCACGTGTATTGTCTATGCATACTATTTGCTCACATGACATGATTGTCATGCCTTCTCCTAGTGTGTTGCATCTTCGCACTACTAGCTTGCACGACTTGATTACTATGATTGCTTGCCTTGTTGCATCACCGATGATTCATACTTGCTCCTTTCATGCGGTTGATGACAACCATCTACATGCCTTGCACATGATTGTTATTGCTTCTTGCCCTATATCTCCATGTGTTGCCTATCTCATGCTAAATGATTTGCCACATATTGAGTGCAACAATGCTTTTAGTCTTGCTAATGAGATTTCCCCCATAGCATTCTCACATATGTTTGGAGATTTTGACATTTTCGTTGTGAAGCATGGTGGCTACTTTAATACACATCTGGGTGGATTAAGGCACCTGGGGAACCCAGTGTTGCCTGTATTTTTGGAAATCCCGGGGTACCATGTGATTCTCCTATGGATTGCCACCCAGGCTCAAAGGGGTCATAAGATTATTCATGCTAGAAACTTCCGTGTGCAACCACATGCCATTATGGGCTCTGGCATAGTTGAGTAAGTTGTGGGAAACCTTTCCATGATGGGCTAGCAGATGTAGGGGATTGTAGGTGTACCGACCTATCTATCGGTTAAGGGGACCTCTTCGGAAAGACTGTGTCTCGGTCATCCGTTTCTCAAACATCATGTAGTGCGAGAAATTCAATGGAGGACATCGAGTCTTGTGGGGAAAAGTGTGCAAACCTCTGCAGAGTGTACAAACTAATCATGGTTAGCCGTGTCCCCAGTTATGGACGTTTTGAGTATCTAGTTCTTGGATTATCATGTGGATCTCATCACTCTTAATATAATTTGATTGGGTTTAATGACGATGCTTAATTGGGATTGAGTTGGGTGAACCTTCTCAATGTTTAACAGCCACCATGATAGTTAAATAAAATTTATTCCTTTGTTGTAGGAAAAAATTGGCTTTTCGCAAAACATATTAACCATACAGCCTCCACCAGCCAAATATGATAGCTATTATTCTGTTCATTACTCTTGTGTTACCTTGCCAACATATTCCATGTGCTGACCCGTTTTCGGGTTGCAACATTCATGTTGTAGATTTTTCAGACGACGAGTAAGGTGCCTTAGGTCATGATCTTTCACTCAGTGATGTCGTTGGAGTTGATGGACTCACTTTATCTTCCAAGCCTTCTGATGTTATCGTATTAGATGGCCTTAAGCCATATTTATTGTAATAAGTTCTCTTTTGAGACATCGATGTAATAAGTGTGTTATTGCTACTCTGTTATAAATCCTCAAGTATTGTGCGTGTCAGCATTACCGATCCAGGGATGACACTGATGCACAGAGATCACACTGTTTGAGGTCTGGTCGCTACAAGATGGTATCAGAGCACACGCTGACTATAGGACACGACCACTAAGCTAAAACCCTAGATCACTACTCTCTTCTCATTTCTGACTCCTCTCCCTTTTCTACTCTATAGGATGGTGGATGCAAGGATCAAGTTCACTCAACCGGATGAAGAAACACCGTTTGGACGACACCTGGAGGAAGTTATTAAATACCTTAACATCGGAATACCAAGCTTCACCGGGACCTACATTGCCACTTTACCGGAAGAGGAGCGCTGGATGATTCAAGTTCAGATTCCTGGAAGAACATTCACGCCAGTCACTAAGCCCATAGAGTTTTCCTTTGATGCCCCAACCTGGAGTTTAGGAAAGAGCATGGCAGCCCACATTGCTACGGGACGCATTGGAGAAGTTTACCACAGGGATCTCAAGGATACTATTTACTACATTTGTGGGCGCCGAGATGAGCAATGGGAGATGATCAGCACCAGGAAGGATAGATCGATTGCCGCTTTCATCCAGGAGTTAAACCAGCACATTCGATGCCAGGAGAACCAGATGTGCGCAGGCATGATAGATCTGAAGAAGGCAATGACCAACATCACGGAGCTGGAAGAAGAACTCAAGTCTACACGAGATGGATACGAGGAGGAAATGACGATACTCGTGGAGAAGAATGATGATCTGAAGAAGAAGAAGCTAGGAGTGTTCATGGGAGACCCCGCGCTAGGAGGAGAAGACGACGATTCCACTTGCTCGGAGAACTACATCATCATCGACGACACTGACTCGGACCCTGACGATAGCGATGATGACTATGTTGATGAAGCTGGAGCAGATATTATGGAGTCTTCTACCAATCAATTTTTCTAGTCGACCACCATATATCAGTAGTAGTATTTCCCCATGTACATAGTAGTAGTCCGAGCACTTTTAACGATAGTTCTAGACCGATTGTATGCCCTTGCTTGATTGATTGAATGATATGATTGTGGTTGTCTCATGTGCATATGGGTAGTGTTTTCTCACTAGACCCCTTTTCTATTCTAAATCTCTCCCCTCTAAACCCATCAAATGCCTTCGAGACGTGACACCGGATTTGTTTTCCCACCGGAGATCACCCAGTTGATCCAGCAGGAGAATGCATTGATGCAGATACTAGTCCAGAATCAGAATCAGGGGAACAACAATCCAACACCACCACCACCTGTTGATCACTTAGCCTGTTTTCTAAGGCTGAATCCGCCGGTGTTCTCCAGTAGCACCGAGCCGATAGTTGCAGATGATTGATGTTAAGGCATATCTCTCTCGATGTAGTTTTGGTGATTGATGACAACATATTTGCGGACTAACCTTGTGCGTTGAGCGTTTCAGAGATTCATCCTTTGGCTCGAGATGATTTCTTTCCCCTCGGAGTGTTTTTCAAGACGGTGTAGCTCTTTCGTTTCCTGTTGGTGGACTAGTTTCTTAGGAGTCACCGTACTATCAAGAGGGGGTCCGCTTTGGTATGACTAGGGTGGAATCATCATGTACACTTTTGTTTCGCACCCTCTGGGACTTCCCGCATCATTGGAGGTCTTTTTCCCTGCAGATTGAGCTGTCTTTAGCCCCAACGGTAGTACCGCGGTACCCAGCGGTAGTACCGCTTGTGCGTCCTCAGTGGCAGTACCGCTGCGGTACTGGGCCACTACCGCCTTGACTCGAGGGGGCACTTCTCATGTCGGGTTGAGCAGCACCTGCAGCGACAATAGGTGCAGTAGTACCGCTCGAGAGCGGTAGTACCGCCCTGCCACCATGGCAGTACCGCGCTGGGTCTGTCCGGCAGTATCGCGCCGGGACAGCCCCTCCTCTGCCTTCAAGCTCTCTTTGTCTGCGCGGTAGTACCATAAGGGGGAGAGGTAGTACCGCTGGGTCTAGCGGTAGTACCGCTGCCCACTATAGTAGTACCGCCCTCTGCGGGGCTATTTAGTGGGGTAACGATTGGATTGTTACCCCCACTATAAAAGGGGGTCCCCTTCTTCTTCGTTGACCTACATCTTCCTCCTCAAGCTCCATTAATGCTCCAAGATCCATTTTCGCCCGATCTATCTCTCTAGCCAATCAAACTTGTTGATTTGCTCGGGAGTGGTTGAGAAGGCCCCGATCTACACTTCCACCAAGAGATATTTGATTCCCCCACCTATCCCTAGCGGATCTTGTTACACTTGGGTGTTTGAGCACCTTAGACGGTTGAGGTCACCATGGAGCCATAGTCCATTGTGGTGAAGCTTCATGGTGTTGTTGGGAGCCTCCGATTAAGTTGTGGAGATTGCCCCAACCTTGTTTGTAAAGGTACGGTTGCCTCCTCCAAGGGCACCAATAGTGGAATCACGGCATCTCGCATTGTGTGAGGGCGTGAGGAGAATATGTTGGCCCTAGTGGCTTCTTGGGGAGCATTGTGCCTCCAAACCACTCTAACGGAGACGTACTTCCCCTCAAAGGAAGGAACTTCGGTAACACATCCTCGTCTTCACCGGGTCCACTCTTAGTTATCTCTTACCTTTACTTGTGCAAGCTTATTAGTGTTACTTCTCTTGCTTGCTTATATGTTCGTTGTTGTTGCATCATATAGGTTGCTCACCTAGTTGCACATCTAGACAACCTACTTTGATGCAAAGTTGAATTTGGTAAAGAAAAGTTAAAAATTGTTAGTTGCCTATTCACCCCCCCCCCTCTAGTCAACCATATCGATCCTTTCAATTGGTATCAGAGCCTTGTCTCTTTACTAAGGACTTTGGCGTCCGAAGAGTATGGTTGACACCGTAGACGGTGTGGAGGAGCACTCCGGTGTAAATCCGATCTCGTCTACGGGTGATGGGGGAACCTCGGTCTCCCGTGAGGAATTCAATGTAGCCTTGAAGACATTGAAAACCTCAATGATGACCGAGGTTGAAAGCATGTTTACTAAATTCATTGAAGGGCTTAAACTATCGACCGCACCGTTGAAAGTGGGTGATCCCACCGACAAGGTGACGGATGCTATCTCTGACAAGGGGGAAGCTAGTAGTGAAAAGGCTCCTTCTTCTAGTGGTAAAAATGGCACCGGCATCTTTGCCCATGTGGAACCACCACTTGTTTATGGTGGACCGATTCCTTCCACTCATTTGAATCATGCTGGTCCTCCCCCTAAGATTGTGAAAAATAAGGACTTTGATTCTTGGGTTTACCGCTTTAAGCGTCATTTAAATCATGTGAACACTAATCTTTGGAGAATCGTTGAAGAAGGTTTCCATCCGCATGATCCAAGCAACTTCACTCCTCGAGAAGCCGCGGATAATCAATTCAATGAGAATGCTCTCTTCATCATTCAAGATGCAATTCCACCCGAAGATCTACCTCATCTTCGGCCCTTCGCCTTGGCCAAAGATGCATGGCTTTGTGTTGTCTCTCTCTACCGGGGAAGCGCAAGCATTCAATTCTCCAACTATGCAGTAGTGCAAGATGAAGCCGATGAGTTTGCAATGAAAGAAGATGAAGAACCTCGTGAGCTTTATCGGAGAGTAACCAAACTCGCGGTCTCACTCCGAGATCACGGGAGCAAGGACACGGATGACAATTGGATCAAGCGCAAATTCCTCAAGGCAATGATGCCTTACCACAAGGCCATGTCCTCCGTCATTCATCAAAGGCCGGACTTCCACACTTTGACCTCAAGTGAAGTGTTGGATAAGTTTGTGGCTATGAACATATTGGACAAGACCGCCGACAATGCGGTGCTTCGCTCTCAAAGGGGAAAGAAGCCCAACCTTGCATTGAAGGCCAGCGTTTGCATTGAAGAAGAAGAAGAGGAAGAAGAGGATATCAACCCCGAAGATACAAAGTATGCCTATCATGAACACATGGAACTTGCTTCAAGGCAATTTTGGAGCAAGAAAAACTCAAGGCCAAACTTCAACAAGAACAACTCAAGTGGCACGAAGAGCAAGCAACGTGTAAGGACTTGCTACAATTGTGGCAATGTGAGTCATTTTGTTGCGGAGTGCCCGTATGAGAAGAGGGAAGACAATGGTGGCAAGCTCATTCGAAAGGACAAAGCCAAGTCTTTCCCCAACAAGAGCAACTTCACCAAGAAAACCCCTCACAAGGCGTTGGTGGTTCAAGAAGAGTACCATGAGGATGATGATGAAGATGGTGAGTCGGTTGCCATGGCCTCCATTGCCATTGCAAAAACTCCACGAATATCTCTCTTCGACTCACCCAATGAGAACATCACTGCCAAGTGCCTCATGGCTAAAGCCACCAACAAGGTAACTCCCAACATCAAAATTACCATCATTAATAATCCTTCCTTGACGGATTGCATTGATGAATGTGAGGGATCTAATATGGAGGAAAATGAGTTTGAGTCCTTTATGGGTAAACTCAAGGGTAAGTCCAAGAAGCATTTTGTTGCTCTCTTGGAACAACTTGGTGAAGCCAATGACATGATCGAGTCTCATGAAGATACTATCTCCAAGATGGAGGGGCATAGTCATGACTATGCCGATGAGATTTCGGATCTTTCCAATGCTCTTGAGGAAGAGCGTGGTCTTTGTTTGGCTCTTGAGGAGTCACACAACGTTGATCATGCTACGTTAAAGAAATATTTTGATCATGCTCTTGTTGTTTCTCGTGTGCTAAACTGCGAGAAGGCCAAACTTGAGGTTAATCTTGCTAGACTCAAAGAGGAGTTTGATCTACTTGACAAGGCTCACAAAGTCTTGAAGGGTGCTCATGCTAGCCTCAAAGAGTCTCATGATCAACTTCAAGTAAAGCTAACCAAGGAGAAAGCCACTTTTCCTCGTATGATGTTAATTGATAATGCAAATGCTACTAACCCATGTTGTGAGCATGTGCATCTTGTTGAGGAGAATGCTAAGCTAAAGGTGCAAATTGATAAAGGTCTTGTGTCTTGCATACAAGGTGAGAAGAGCCTCAACGACCTCTTGACCAACCAAAAGGGAGTTGTGGGCAAGGAAGGGATTGGGTACGTGCCCAAGTCCAAGAACAAGAAGAAGAATGACAAGGCCAGACGACCTCCACCTCTCAAGCAAACCTTTGTGAAGGAGGGTGAGGGTGCTACTAAGGATAAGGAGAAAAACTTCATGAGGAGTAGTGATGCCAAGAAGGGAAATGCTCCCCTTCCCAACAAAGCCGGCAACTTTAATCCTTCCTATGTGTTGTGCCGCGCTAGAGATGGGCATGTTTATGCCAAATTTGTTGGTTCTCCGTATGAGTACATTGAACTGTCTATTTGGGTTCCTAAGACCCTTGTTACTAACATCAAAGGATCCATTACAAAATGGGTACCTAAAACCAAGCATTGATTTCTTGTAGGTGTTTGCTTCCGGTGGGGGATCATGGTTGCTCGATAGTGGAGCTACTAATCATATGACCGGAAGCAAGGACTTGGTGGTGGACGTGCAAAAGATTCCATCCATGCCCACCAATGTCGAGTGGGGTGATGCCTCATCTTCTAAGGTATTGGGACTCGGCAAAGTTGTCATTTCTCATGATCTTACAATCAAGAAGGTCATGCTTGTTGAGTCCCTTGCATACAATTTACTTTCCGTTCGACAACTAGCACTCATGGGCTTTGCCACTTTCTTTGATGTTGATTCCGTGGCCCTCTTGTGGAGCAAGACTCTTAAAGTAGCCTTTGTTGGTCATGTCAAGAACGGTCTCTATGTGATTAACTTTTCGAAGCGACCCACTAAGACCGCGACATGCCTAATGGCTAAAGTTGATGTGGGATGGCTTTGGCATCACCGTTTAGCCCACGTTAATATGAGATCTTTGCAAAGTCTTCTCAAGGGGGACCATTTCCATGGACTAACAAATGTTAGTTTTGCCAAAGATCGTGCTTGCAGTGCTTGCATCGAAGGAAAGCTACATGAGAAGGCTCATCCTCCCACGACTATCATCTACTCGAAGAGGCCTTTGGAGCTCCTTCACTTGGATCTCTTTGGACCTCCATCCTTTGATAGTCTTGGGGGTAGAAAGTATTGCTTGGTGATTGTAGATGACTATTCAAGATACACTTGGGTATATTTCTTCAAGAGGAAGAGCAAGACCCAACAAACCGTCATCGACTTTGCAAATGAAGCTCAACGACAACACAATGCAAAGATCTTGACAATAAGAAGTGACAACGGCTCCGAGTTCAAGAACTACACCTTGGATGAGTTGTTGAGTGATGAGGGAATCAAGCATCAATATTCCGCACCTTATACCCCTCAACAAAATGGTGTAGCGGAGAGGAAGAACCGGACGTTGATGGATGCGGCAAGGACCATGATGGCGGAGTTCAAGTCTCCCTACAACTTTTGGGCTGAAGCCATCAACACCACGTGCCATGCATCTAATCGGCTCTACCTCCGCAAAGGCTTGAACAAGACTCCATATGAGATACTCACCGGTAACAAGCCCAACCTCAAGTACTTCTGGGTGTTCGGGTGTAAGTGTTTCATTCTCAAGAAAGGTGTCTGTTTGTCTAAATTTGAGGCTAGAGCTTATGAGGGCATATTTGTTGGTTATGCTACAAACTCTCATGCTTACCGTGTTCTCAATAAGTCCACAGGACTTATTGAGGAAAGGTGTAACGTGGAGTTTGATGAGAATAACGGCTCCCAAGTGGAGCAAAGTGGTACTTGTGATGTAGGTGATGAAATTCCTCCCCAAGCCATAAGAAGAATGGGTATTGGTCATATCCTACCCATTGAGGAACCCCTTGTGGCCGAAGGAGAAGGACAATGTTCTACTCAAGTGGAACCTTCACCAATCCAAGACCCACACGCTTCCGAAGAACAAAGTCAGGGCCCTCAACCTCAAGAACAAGACCAAGGGCAAGATCAATCTCAAGAGCAAGTTCAATTGGCTCCGCAAGATTGGAAGGGAGTTGACCACTGCAGGGTGCACAGATGCGGAGAGAGTGCATTTTGCCACACATCAGCTTGATGGACCCGCAGCATCATGGTGGGAGAATTTCACAACCACTTACCACGTCGACACTGTTACATGGGACCAGTTCCAGTAGGCCTTTCGCACTGCCCATGTATCAACAGGAGCTATGGCCATGAAGAAGCGTGAGTTTCGCAACTTACGCCAAGGAGGACGCAAGTTGGCCAGTATGTGGATGATTTTAGTATGCTAGCACGTTATGCCCCAGATGACATTGCTACAGATGCAACTAAGCAGGAGAAGTTTCTGGAAAGACTGAATGATGAGCTGAGCATGCAGTTGATGGTTGCAACTTTCAACAACTACCATGAGTTGGTAGATAGAGCTCTCATGATCGAAGGGAAGCAGCAACAGATTGACAGCTGCAAGAGGAAGTATGTACAAGGGAAGTATAATTCTGGAGCTCAGCAGAGACCCCGTTTTATCCCAAACTCAGGAGGACCTTTTCAGCATAACCATGGAGGTCACAATCACAATGGAGGAAGTTCGCACAACCATAGTGGCCCCAAGAACGGGAACGGTAATGGAGGAAGCAATGGCCAGAACCGTTCCAACCCAGCAACACCCGCCAAGAAAGATCTAGGCCACATTACTTGCTACAAGTGCCAGAAGACTGGACATTACGCCAATGAATGTCCTGAAGCTAAGAATGGAAATGGCAATGGAAGCTCTGAGAAGAAGCCCAACCCTTTCAATAGGGGACAAGTGAACCACGTTAGCGTGGAGGAGGTTGAAGCGCAACCCGATGCAGTAATAGGTAAGTTTTTGGTTAAGTCATTTACTATAATCATTCTTTTTGATACTGGTGCATCGCATTCATACATATCAAGGGGATTTGTGGATAAGTATAAACTGCCCACCAAAGTTCTTAGTACACCTATGTTAGTGAGCTCGCCAGGAGCGGAGTATATGGCAAGCCAAGGATGTTTTCGGATGCCATTGACCATAGGTAGGCATATTTTCCCCTCAGACCTGATAATTTTGGAGTCGCAAGGTTTGGATGTGATTCTGGGTATGGATTGGCTATCGATGTATGGAGAAAACATCAATTGCACCAGTAAGTCGATTTTGCTCACCACCCTAGAAGGGAGAAGGATTAAGTATGTATCCCGGCATGTGCCGAAGAGGACTCAAGTAAATTCCTTATCAGGAGTTGTACAGGAGGAAGTACCAGTGGTGAAGGATTTCCCGGATGTATTTCCAGGAGAGTTGCCAGGCATGCCACCGGATAGAGACATTGAATTTTTTATTGAACTTTTGCCAGGCACATGGCCAATATCTAAGAGACCGTACAGGATGCCCGCTAAGGATTTGGAGGAGATTAAGAAGCAGATTAAGGAGTTACTGGATAAAGGCTATATTCGCCCAAGTTCGTCACCTTGGGGATCACCAGTGCTTCTAGTGGAGAAGAAGGATGGACCATTGAGGATGGTTGTTGATTATCGTGGATTGAATGAAGTAACGATCAAGAACAAGTACCCATTACCGATGATCAATGATTCGTTTAATCAGCTGCAAGGAGCTAAAGTATTTTCTAAGATCGATCTTCGCGAGCTATGTTTGGAGATAGTTCCGAGAGGCTATGTAGCAGCATTGGAGATTCAGTCTACTTTGATGGATAAGATCAGAGAAGCTCAGAAGACGGACAAGGAGATTTCCGAGATAAAGGAAAAGATGAGCAAAGGAAAGGCTAAAGGATTTCGTGAGGATGAGCATGATACCTTATGGTTTGAGGACCGCGTATATGTGCCTAATAACCCGGATATCAGGAAGCTGATTTTGTAGGAGGCCCATGATTCGCCATATTCGATTCACCCAGGAAATACAAAAATGTATCTGGATTTGAAGGATAGTTTCTGGTGGACCGAAATGAAGAAGGATATTGCGGAGTATGTAGCAGTTTGTGATGTATGTCAGAGAGTGAATGCAGAACATCAAAAGCCAGCAGGATTACTACAACCATTGTCGATACCCGAATGGAAGTGGGACAAGCTAGGCATGGATTTTATCACGGGATTGCCCTGGACTCGTTCAGGCTATGAATCGATATGGGTTGTAGTCGATCGTTTGACGAAGGTAGCACATTTCATCCCAGTGAAGACCACTTACACCAGTGCTAAGTTGGCAAAGATATACATGACCAGGATCGTATGTCTGCATGGAGTTCTGAGGACCATTGTATCAGATAGAGGAACCCAGTTTACCTCAAAGTTCCGGAGTCAGTTGCACGAAACTTTGGGAACCAGGCTAGAGTTCAGTACAACCTTTCACCCGCAGACAGATGGACAGACTGAGAGAGTCAATCAGATTTTGGAGGACATGTTGAGAGCTTGTGCGCTAGATTATGGATCTAGTTGGTACGACAATTTGCCATATGCAGAGTTCTCTTATAACAGCAGTTATCAAGCCAGTTTGAAGATGGCCCCTTTCGAGGCTTTGTACGGAAGGAGGTGCGGGACACCGTTGTTGTGGGATGAAGTTGGAGACCGTCAGTTGTTTGGACTAGATTTGATTAAAGAGTCTGAAGAGAAGGTTAAACTGATTCGCGATAGACACAAGGTAGCCCAGTCCAGACAGAAGAGCTATGCGGATTCTAAATGCAAGGAGACAGTTTACAAAGTCGGAGACAGAGTGTATCTTCGTGTATCACCACTTCGAGGAGTGAAACGTTTTGGAGTTAAGGGAAAGTTAGCACCACGTTTTGTGGGACCATACAAAGTTTTGGAACGTATGGGAGAAGTTGCTTACAAATTGGAGTTGCCCGAAGGATTGTCAGGAGTTCACGATGTGTTCCACGTTTCTCAGTTGAAGAAGTGTCACGCAGAGATGGCTGATATTCCTTTAAGAGATACAGTGCCACTGGAAGCGATTCAGTTGGATAGAGATTTGACCTACGAGGAGAAACCAGTCAAGATTCTTGAGTTTGCCAGCCGAGTTACACGCAGCAAAGTTATCAAGTTTTGTAAGGTTCAGTGGAGCCACCATACCGAAGATGAAGCCACCTGGGAACGAGAGGAAGACCTACGGAAGGATCACCCTCACCTATTTTCTAGCCAACCTGAATCTCGAGGGCGAGATTCATCTTAAGGGGGGTAGGTTTGTAACATCCCAAATTTTCAATTTGGAATGTTATACATTAGGTCATCATTGCATATCATATTTTATTGCATTTTGGCTTGATCCTAGAAATTCTACGCAACTCAAGGATCCACGGAGAGAGTTGGGAATTTCGTTATTTTCATATTTGAGTTTTCTCAAATTTTGAAAAGAGGATCATTTGATTTTAATTATTTTCTCTTTGAAATATTTCTTTTATGAAAATAAAAGCGAGAGGATAAAAGGACTTCCTCAAAATAAAGAAATATTGCCAAGTATTGGCTGACTTCGTCGTCGAATGGACAGAGGCCGAACTCCCTAAAGAGTACGGTACATATTCCAGCTGGGTCATGCACTTCGATGGCTCCAAAATGCTGGCCGGTTTAGGAGCGGGCATTTTCTTAATGTCCCCCACAGGAGAATAGTCCAGTATGTACTCCAAATATTATACACAGACTCCAATAACGCAGCCGAATACGAGGCCTTATTGCACGGTCTTCGGATGGTTATCCCTATGGGCATACAACGCCTGGAGGTGCATGGGGATTCAAACCTTGCAATATCCCAAATAAACGGAGACTTCGATGCTAAAGATCCGAAGATGGCGGCCTATCATAACGTCATACTCAAAATATCAGCTCGGTTCGAGGGACTCGAGTTTCATCATGTGGCTTGAGAAAGTAATCAAGCGGCGGATGTCCTTGCTCGCATGGGGGCCAAGCGTGACCCCATCCTGCCTAACATCTTTTTCAAAAGCCTCTTCAAGCCATCCGTGGTGTGGTAGGATGAGAGCGGCAATACTAGTCCGGATCCGATCATACCCCAAGATTCTGAACACAATACCAATATCATCGGGGGCTCAGCCACCGAAACAACACCATCGGCCCATCTAGTAATGGCAGTAATTGCCCCATGGATCGAACCCTTCCTGACCTACCTTAATAGGCGAGAGCTCCCCGAGGACCAGAATGAGGCTCGATGCATCGCTCGGCGCTCGAAAGCCTACAAGGTTCATGAAGGAGAGCTCTACAAGAAGAGTGTTGCCGGAATACTTCAAAGATGTATCTCCGAAGAAGAAGGATGGCAGCTCCTGGCCAAATCCATGCTGGTCTTGGCGGTCACCACGCCGCAGCCCGGACTCTTGTAAGCAAGGCCTTCCCTACCGGTTTCTTCTGGCTGGCGGCCCGAGCAGATGCACAGGACCTTGTCCAATGTTGTGTGGGATGCCAGCTTTTCGCCAATCAAAGCCATATGCCGCATACCGTCTTACATACAATCCCCATTACTTGGCCTTTCGCGGTCTGGGGGCTTGATATGGTCGGACCCCTTAAAGGGGGAAGCCATAAGAAAAAATATTTGCTGGTCATGGTAGATAATTTCACTAACTGGATAGAGGCCGAGCCAGTTAAAACGGCTGAAGCCGGACCAGTGATAGACTTTATATCCGATGTCGTACACCATTATGATGTCCCACACAGCATCATCATCGATAACGGCTCCAATTTTACAGCCGACGAAGTGAAAACATGGTGTGCTAACCTGGGCATCAAGCTCGATTACGCCTTCGTCTATCACCCCCAAACAAACGGTCAGGTCGAACGAGCTAATGGTCATATCATGAGAGGCATTAAGCCTAGAGTAGTACGATCTTTAAAAGAGTCAGACAAACACTGGGTCGAGGAGCTCGACTCCATACTCTGGGGGCTGCGGACCACGCCCAATCGCACTATTGGTTACACACCATTTTTCATGGTGTACGACCCGGAGGCTATTTTTCCCTGCGACATTATTCATGACTCACCTCGAGTGCGCATGTACGAAGAGAGAGAAGCCGAGCTAGATCGACAGGACAGTCTAGATGCCCTGGAGGAGGAGCACGATGTTGCAAAAGCCTGTTCCGCATTCTATCAACAACAAGCTCGCAGATACCAAAGCAGAGAGGTGCGGGCCAAGACTTACAATGTTGGTGAACTCATTCTATGCTTGCCAGAAAATAAAAAGGACAAACTCAAGCCCAAGTGGGAAGATCCCTTCATTATAGATGAAGTTCTCACTGGAGGTGCGTACCGTCTACATGATGCATCGGATAATCGCTTAGAGCCGAACCCGTGGAATGCCGCCAGAATCCGAAGATTCTACGCTTAGAGCCAGACTCATTGTTCGTTTTCTTTTTCTCCACTTTTCATTTTCTCTCTCTTTAAATATTTTTCTTTAGCTTTATAGCTCTTGTGCGGCTAGACCGCACACTTATGAGGTCCACATCCTTAAATGTATACGCCCATAACACCTGGGGGCTTCTTTTACATAAGCTTATTATCATTTTTCGAGCATCAAGCTCGCCACATATATGTCCTTTTCTCATATATACCTTTTCTTCGCCATGATATGCACCTTTATGACTTAAGTTTTTGCCAAGCTGGGTTGCCTGGCTCCTGTGCTTATGCCCTACGTTCCCGTTAGTTCGGCTAGGGCATAAAGGGAGCACCTCTGCGGTTGTTATAGTCGGGTCATCCGGACTTGTACCTCAGACTGGGTGAAGCTGAAAGCTAGCATTCTTAAGGGAATAATCGGTCGGCGGACTAAAGACGTTTTACCCTCATTGCACTATGAACCCCCAGATATTATGTATACTATGATTTTTCGAATCACAGTTTGGGCATGCATACTAATGCATGTTCACCCAGGGAAAGGAACCCTTAACGGAACTATTCTCTCTGGAAGATGTTTCTTACAATCAATAAGTAATATAACATAGGTAGCCAAATACAACTTGTCTGTTCAAGCAACTATGACCCCTACGCCTGGTTTCCACGCATGCCCCGGTATTTATTGCCGGTCCTGTATTCGGAAACACTTTGCACCTTCGGGTCCGGAGTTCGAAGCGAAAAGGCCTGCCATGACAATCGTTATACAATTCGGCTAGGGACAAAATTGTTAATTGAAGTACATAGTCACTTAGACTCAAAAACTTCTTCCTCTATACCGTCTAATAGGCTATCTAGCTTACAGCCCTGTTGTGAAAACTTGGCGGCTATCTTTACTTGGTCATATACCAAGCTCACTGGAATCTCTTGTCCATCTGACCGCCGAGGTCCGACCTGGGCCATATGATTTGGATCAAGTCCGGTATATCGTGTTTTCACCATGGCCCAGGCCTCTCGTGCGCCTTCCCGGCAAGTAGATATATTCCATAATCTAAAGCGGCGCCGAGCTCCCTTGAACAACTTCACAAGCTCCTCCATACTTCCTGGAGGGGATGCGGATGGCCATGAAGCCTTGGCAACGCTCCGCTTCACTTTCCGAGCTCGCTCATACACTTCAGACAGCTCTTGTAACAAATCGCCTTGGAAGCTGGATGCCTCTTCTTCGGGCCGCCCAGTCAAAATACCTACAGGAGTAATCTTATCAGAATTCACCTCAGCAAACTGTACGACATTAAGTTGAAAGGCATACTGAATATGCCACCTCGTAGCTTTTTGTTCCCCTTTAAAGCGTCCACTATTTGGGCTCGCACATCCTCCAGCTCTTCGCTGAGCTGGGTATTGGCATCCTGCAGCTTGTTCTTTTCGTTCCTGGTCCGTGTCAGTACACGTTAACCAGTGGCCTCTTGCCTTTTGGCATGTTCCTTCTCCGCTTGTGCGGCCTTTAGCTTCTCTTCTATCTGAGCCAACGAGCCTGCCATCGTATAATACAACAATGTTTATTCGTATAAACATGATTGGCACATGATTACATTTTCTGAATAGAAGGGAACCTTACCAGTCGGTGCCTCCTTGGACATCCCCAGTTCAGCGGTAACAACAGTTAGCTGGGTCCGGCGCTGTTCCAGCTCCTGAGATAGCAAGTTGTTCTTCTCCATGAGTGCCTGATTATACAATGATCCTTAAATCAGTTGTTTCAACTGCTTCAAGTCTCGGGGGCTACTGGTATATGGTTACCAGATCTATACAATGCATACTTACCTGCACATCTTTCAAATACTGGTCAGTGGCTTTGGCAAGCCCATCCCAAGCAGCTCGAATGTATGCACCAGCCGTGCTGAAGGCATTGAACGCTTCTTTAGTAAAGCTGGGGTCGCGAAGAGCGGCCCTCCGTCGCCAATGAATCATGGCGCTCTCTACTTCAGAGTTCGTGACGGACACATCATCCTAATCCTCTGAAGGAGGACAATCCGCCGTCACTCCCGTATCAGCCCCCGCCCTAGTGGCAGGGTCTGGAACCTGATTGGTAGAGGCGCGACCGGCAGGATCCCCAGACATAGTCCAGCGAACACTCTTCCTGATAAAACACACTGGACAATGTCATAGTTCGATGTGACTGCCAGGGGGCGTATTCGAATCCATACCTCTTTGATGAAGGCTCGGTCGTGTTTTCATTTGCCTTCCTCTTTGAAAACCCGCCCGACGCAGGCGCCGCTCTCTTATGAGATGCCTCTGGTGCAGCATGGCGTGCCGAGCGCCTCCCCTTTCGAGCACGAGATAGTGCGGTGGGTGAGGCATAACGAGGAAGCTCTTTTGGAGGAGATTCTCCCTGGGCACTTACGTGGGAAGATGGCAGAGAGACCGGGGTAATCGGCCACAATGGCCACTTATGTGTCATCGTAGCTCACCTGATAGAAGACCCCCTCCTTAAGCTCTACAAACATATCCGGATCCTCCTCAAATCCGGGATCTAGGTCCCGAATATGATTTTCCGGCTATGGAGCAGGGCTATAGATCCCCGTAGTGGTCTTCCGCCATTCCTGTTAAAGATGGTCAGTTTGAGTCCAACTAGTTGCGGCTTAAGATGAGGATTGAATACGATTCTGGATTGAAAGCTTACCCAGCTAGGGGGTTGTACATGGAGAATCCGTCCCGGCACTTAAGGCGGGCGAATTCTTCTTTCTCCCCTTTATAAAGATCCACCAGCATGGCGACCAGGGCGGCAAAGTCACCCGGACCCTTGCGCCCATAGCGAGATGTATCATCCTCCCCGTTGTAGTTCCACATGGGGAGTCCTATAGATTGGAGTGGCTGGATGCCTCGCGTTATGGAAATTGTCATGACCTCAATCGTGGATAGTCCGGATTGGGCGAGTATTTTTATCTTGTCCATTAACATCTTGACTTCCGCGCTATCTTCCTCCTCGAGGCTCCGAGGGCGCCAGCTGTGGCATTTCTTCAGTGGACTGCTGGAAAATTTGGGAAGGCCCATTCGGACTGGGTTGGGGAGAGCGTCGTCTTCAATATAAAACCACTCTGAGGGCCACTCCTCGGACGCCTTCTTCAGTGTGCCAGACAAGTATCCGGTTCCGGCTATGCGCCATATCTCGGCGCCACCCACCTCGAATATGGACCCCTTTTGGGAGCGAGGGACGAGGCAGAACAGTTTCCTCCATAACTCAAAATGAGCCTCGCAGCCGAGGAACAGCTCGAAAAGAGCGACGAAGCCCGCGATGTGCAGAATGGAGCCCAGCGTGAGATTGTGCAGTTGGAGGCCATAATACTCCAAGAGACCTCGAAGGAAAGGATGGATTGGAAATCCAACGCCTCTCAAGAGAAAGAAACAAAGCACACTCGCTCCCCTTCTGAAGAATTCGGGAAATTTTCCGTCAGAGCTTTGCCCGTAAAAGAAGTTAATCCCACTCGCACCGGGACTAGATCCGTAGGGGGAAGGAAGCCTTGTGCTTAGAGCTTGGTCAGCTGGGCATGGGATACTGAGCATCTCTCCCAATCGCCTTTTTCAGAGCCATGAGGGCGGGAGGAAGAACTGGGAGCGCTAGCCATGTTTGAGTGGTTTCTCCTAGCGAGCTCTAAGGATTTTCCGCCTGGTGTGGAATGGCATCTGAGATCCAATCCCTTTAAATAGACGCCTTTTTTATGGCCATGGTGTTATGTGAAAAAAATACTCTGACCTTTTGTATTCGTTCGACACGTGGAAGTAGAAGAGACGGAGGCGCGGGAGCCAAAGGGTATGACATTAAATGAAAAGCCGAATATAACTCTTCGGGTCAGATGCTTTGAAGTATTCGGAGGAGGAACCCGCCTTGCAATGCCGAAGACAACCTGCGCGCCGGACACATCGTCATTGAAGCTTGGTTCGGGGACTACTGAGGGAGTCCTGGATTAAGGGGTCCTCGGGCGACCGGGCTATGTGACTGGGCCGGACTAATGGGCCATGAAGATACAAGACAGAAGACTTCCTCCTGTGTCCGGATGGGACTCTCCTTTGCATGGAGGGCAAGCTTGGCGTTCGGATGTGAAGATTCCTTTCTCTGTAAACCGACTCTATATAACCCTAGGTCTCTCCAGTGTCTATATAAACCGGAGGGTTTAGCTCGTAGAGGAGGTCATAATCATAATCATATAGGCTAGACAATTAGGGTTTAGCCATTACGATCTCGTGGTAGATCAACTCTTGTAACCCCTATACTCATCAAAGTCAATCAATTCGGACGTAGGGTATTACCTCCATCAAGAGGGCCCGAACCTGGGTAAAACATCGTGTCCCTTGTCTCATGTTACCATCAATCCTTAGGCGCACAGTTCGGGACCCCCTACCCGAGATCTACCGGTTTTGACACCGACACTAGCCACTTGGGCTTCTCCTCGGTCGTATCAACTTCATCTTCTCAGATTAGTATGTCAATTTCATCATCCTACAGATGCAATCGTTACAGGACCTTGCTTGGATCTTCATCCACCAGGCCCTTCAATCCCGATCCTTCCGCAGAGAAAGCCATCTTACACGAAGTCTTGATCTATCATCTATAGGGGAACCTTCAGCCTCAGCAACCAAAGACAGAAACAAGGACTTGGAGCAGTCCTAGTGATGCGAGGAAGTCGATGAGGATTGAAGGGAGTGCGATCGGCTGTCTTTGCCGGCAGGAGGAATTCAGGGCGGCTGGCCGCCGAGAGGACTAGAAAATCCTAGGTAAACTAGGGGACTTTTTTACTAAATTAAACCAGTCTTGTTTGGTGTTTATTTTGACAGCAGCTTATTTCTACATAGCTACTCAAAAAAATGGCCCTAATCTAGCTGCTTAGAGCATGTCTAACAGAGCCCTCAAACTGGTCAAACCCTCAAAATAACTGCCAGTTTGAGGGTTGAGCAAAAAAAGGCGCAGATCAGTACCCTCAAATCCCTAAACCCTCAAAAAAATTCCAGGCTGAACCCTCAAGTTCAAGGCCAACCTGCACTAGTGAGGGTTTGGGGCAAGTTGACGGCCCAACCCTCACTTGGTCAACTCTGTGCACGGGAGGGAAAATTCCCAAGCCTCCTCTCCCCGCCGCTGGCTTCATCCGCGCCGCCGCCGCCCGTTCTTGTCGCCGCTGCCAGCCATGGAGCCCCTCCAGCCCTCGGCCACCCCCTCCACCTCTCCTCCACCGCTGGCTTCATCCGCGCCTGCACTCGTGGCCGCGCCCGCCTCCCGCCTCCGGCCACCTCGACCAACGTCGTCGTGGCGGAGATGGTGGCGGCCACCCACATCGGCCAAAAACGGAGGCGGGCGAGCACCCACGTCGTGTCAAGCAAGCCGCCTGTGCCCGCCCCCGTGGCGAAGGCGGCGAAGGCGGCGAAGCCCACCAAGCCGGCAACCTCCACCGCGGCTGCTACCAAGCGCAAGGAGAATCAGCTTGCAAACTGTTGTGCCAAGCATACCGCGGCACCGCCACCGCCACCGCCGAGCACTGCTGCTCCAACACCGCCAACCGTGGCCGACGTGTTCGATGAAATGTCCGCACCAACCGTGTCATATAGGGCCTTGCTCGAGGACGAGGAGGTGAACATTGGGTCTCCTCCACTTGCTTCCTTCGACTTCCATGTTGAGGAGCCGACGGGTGAGGAGGAGGATGCAGGTGAGGAGGAAGAAGAAGATGAAGATGTCACCGAGATCGGAGAGGAAGTGTTTGAAGCGGGAGGTGGTGCTCGAAGGCCAATTCGCACGGCGAACTACATGGAGGTTGAATATGTCCTCTTGGTCAAGGCTTGGTCGCAAGTGAGGGTGGATGCGGTCACCGGCACCGATCAAAACGGGAAACGTTATTGGCAACGCATTGAGGACATGTATTGCAAGCTGAAACCCAAGACTGCCACATTGAGAGCTCGTTCTTACAGGTCGCTTCAAGGCCGGTGGGAGTTGATGAAACCCGCTTGTGCTCGTTGGAGTGCGGCTATGGATCAAGTGAGGGATCAATCCCTGATACGTCCATTTTGCATCATGCTTTTATATCGATATTTATCGCATTATGGACTGTTATTTCACTTTATATCACAATACTTATGTCTATTCTCTCTTATTTTACAAGGTTTACATAAGGAGGGAGAATGCCGGCAGCTGGAATTCTGGGCTGGAAAGGGAGCAAATATTAGAGACCTATTCTGCGCAACTCCAAAAGTCCTGAAACTCCACGGAACGTCTTAAAAGAAATAAAGAAAAATCCATGCCAAAGATGAAGGCCAGGGGGCCCACACCCTTCTCACGAGGGTGGGGGCGCCCCCCCCCCCCCAGGGCGCGCCCCCTACCTCGTGGGCCCCCTGGTGGGTCTCCGACGTCCATCTTCTCCTATATGAAGTCTTTCGATGAGAAAAAAAATAAGAAGAAACCTTTCGGGATGAGACTCCACCGCCACGAGGCGGAACCGAGGCGGAACCAATCTAGAGCTCGGGCAGAGCTGTTCTGCCGGGGAAACTTCCCTCCGGGAGAGGGAAATCATCACCATCGTCATCACCAATGCTCCACTCATCGGGAGAGGGCAATATCCATCAACATCTTCACCAGCACCATCTCATCTCCAAACCCTAGTTCATCTCTTGTATCCAATTCTTGTCTCAAAGTCCAGGATTGGTGCTAGTAGGTTGCTAGTAGTGTTGATTACTCCTTGTAGTTGATGCTAGTTGGTTTATTTGGTGGAAGATCATATGTTCAGATCCTGTATGCATATTATTACCCCTCTGATTATGAACATGAATATGCTTTGTGAGTAATTACATTTGTCCCTGAGGACAAGGGAGAAGTCTTGCTATTAGTAGTCATGTGAATTTGGTATTCGTTTGATATTTTGATAAGATGTATGTTGTCTAGCCTCTAGTGGTGTTATGTGAACGTCGACTACATAACACTTCACCATTATTTGGGCCTAGAGGAAGGCATTGGGAAGTAATAAGTAGATGATGGGTTGCTAGAGTGACAGAAGCTTAAGCCCTAGTTTATGCGTTGCTTCGTAAGGGGCTGATTTGGATCCATATGTTTCATGCTATGGTTAGGTTTACCTTAATACTTTTGTTGTAGTTGCGGATGCTTGCAATAGAGGTTAATCATAAGTGGGATGCTTGTTCAAGTAAGAATAGCACCCAAGCACCGGTCCACCCACATATCAAATTATCAAAGTATCGAACGCGAATCATATGAACGTGATGAAAACTAGCTTGACGATATTCCCATGTGTCCTCGGGAGCGCTTTTCCTATTATAAGAGTTTGTTCCAGCTTGTCCTTTGATACAAAAAGGATTGGGCCACCTTGCTGCAACTTATTTACTTTTGTTACTTGTTGCTCGTTACAATTTACCTTATTACAAAACTATTTGTTACCACTTATTTCAGTACTTGCAGAGAATACCTTGCTGAAAACTGCTTATCATTTCCTTCTTATTCTCGTTGGGTTCGACACTCTTACTTATCAAAAGGACTACGATAGATCCCCTATACTTGTGGGTCGTCAACTCCCAAGTGGCTGTGTTGAGAGTGATTATGTGAGTTCAAATATCGTGCTTATTACTTGTTTGTTCATGCTTTATTTACTTGTTGGTTATGCTTGGTTGTGATTTTGATATGCTTCCAATGATGATATGTTTTAGGAGAAATATGCCGACTTGAGGTACAAGGACATGGCCGGTTCCAAGGGCAAATCCTTCCCATTCAAGCATTGTTGGGCATTGCTCCAACATCTTGCCAAATGGAAATTGAGGGATCAAGAGAGTGCACCGAAGAAATCGGATATGCTCAAAATGGATGATAGTGATGAAGAAGGAAGAAACCATGACAAGCCCGACAGAACCAAGAAGGGAACAGAAAGGATGAAGATGGAAGCGGAGGCATCAAACTTGAGGGAAAAGATTGATCAAATGATTAAGTCAAAGGAGACATTGACAACGAAGGCATTGGAGACAAAACTTATTATCACCGAGAGAAAGAAAGAGGTGAAATTTGCACAATTGGAAGCAAGGCGAGAAGATGCCAAGCGCAAGGCCGACATGGAGGAGAGGATGATCAAGCTCAAGGAAGCAAAAGCATGGAAGGAGCTCATGGCCGAGGAGAAGGAGCACATGATGATGTCTAGAAAGGACATGGATGAAGAGCAATTGGCATGGTGGAAGGAGTACAAGGAGAACATCGCGGACAGGAAGAGGCTACTGCGTGGTGCTGGTGGTGGTGCGTCGTCTACTCTCCGAGGTGAGTCTCCGATGAGTGGTGGAGGCGATGGAGGTGTGGACAACTTCACCGGTGCTTGAGTTGTTCGTACGTTTTATGTTTTGCAAATGTTAGAGACCTATTCTGCGCAACTCCAAAAGTCCTGAAACTCCACGGAACGTCTTAAAAGAAATAGAGAAAAATCCATGCCAAAGATGAAGGCCAGGGGGCCCACACCCTTCTCACGAGGGTGGGGGGCGCGCTCCCCTACCTCGTGGGCCCCCTGGTGGGTCTCCGACATCCATCTTCTCCTATATGAAGTCTTTCAATGAGAAAAAATAAGAAGAAACCTTTCGGGACGAGACTCCGCCGCCATGAGGCGGAACCAATCTAGAGCTCCGGCAAAGCTGTTCTGTCGGGGAAACTTCCCTTCGGGAGGGGGAAATCATCACCATCATCATCACCAACGCTCCTCTCATTGGGAGAGGGCAATCTCCATCAACATCTTCACCAGCACCATCTCATCTCCAAACCCTAGTTCATCTCTTGTATCCAATTCTTGTCTCAAAGTCCGGGATTGGTGCTAGTAGGTTGCTAGTAGTGTTGATTACTCCTTGTAGTTGATGCTAGTTGGTTTATTTGGTGGAAGATCATATGTTCAGATCCTGTATGCATATTATTACCCCTCTGATTATGAACATGAATATGCTTTGTGAGTAATTATGTTTGTCCCTGAGGACAAGGGAGAAGTCTTGCTATTAGTAGTCATGTGAATTTGGTATTCGTTTGATATTTTGATAAGATGTATGTTGTCTAGCCTCTAGTGGTGTTATGTGAACGTCGACTACATAACACTTCACCATTATTTGGGCCTAGAGGAAGGCATTGGGAAGTAATAAGTAGATGATGGGTTGCTAGAGTGACAGAAGCTTAAACCCTAGTTTATGCGTTGCTTCGTAAGGGGCTGATTTGGATCCATATGTTTCATGCTATGGTTAGGTTTACCTTAATACTTTTGTTGTAGTTGCGGATGCTTGCAATAGAGGTTAATCATAAGTGGGGTGCTTGTTCAAGTAAGAACAGCACCCAAGCACCGGTCCACCCACATATCAAATTATCAAAGTATCGAACGCGAATCATATGAACATGATGAAAACTAGCTTGACGATATTCCCATGTGTCCTCGGGAGCGCTTTTCCTATTATAAGAGTTTGTTCCAGCTTGTCCTTTGATACAAAAAGGATTGGGCCACCTTGCTGCACCTTATTTACTTTTGTTACTTGTTGCTCGTTACAATTTACCTTATTACAAAACTATTTGTTACCACTTATTTCAGTACTTGCAGAGAATACCTTGCTGAAAACCGCTTATCATTTCCTTCTGCTCCTTGTTGGGTTCGACACTCTTACTTATCGAAAGGACTACGATAGATCCCCTATACTTGTGGGTCATCAAGACTCTTTTCTGGCGCCGTTACCGGGGAGTGTAGCGCTTCTGGTAGGTGGAATTTGGTAAGGAAAAATTTATATAGTGTGCTGAAATTTACTGTCACTTGTTACTATGGAAAGTAATTCTCTGAGGGGCTTGTTCGGGGTATCTTCACCCCGTCCAGTAGAGCAAAGAGTTGCTCCTCAACCTACAGAACCTATTTAAAATGAAACTCCTTTTATATTTCCTTCGGGTATAATGGAAAAACTGCTCGCTAATCCTTTTACAAGAGATGGAACAAAGCATCCTGATGAGCACTTATTATATGTGGATGAAGTTTGTGGATTATTTAAGCTTGCAGGTGTATCCGATGATGTTGCTAAGAAGAAGGTCTTCCCTTTATCTTTGAAGGAAGACGCATTGATATGGTATAGGCTATGTGATACGAGATCGTGGGACTATAAAAGATTGAAATTGGAATTTCATCAAAAGTATTACCCTATGTATCTTGTTCATCGTGATCATAATTATATATATAATTTCTGGCCTCGCGAAGGAGAAAGCATCGCTCAAGCTTGGGGGAGGCTTAAATCAATGTTATATTCATGCCCCAATCATGAGCTCCCGAGAGAAATAATTATGCAAAGTTTTTATGCTCGCCTTTCTCATAATAATTAAACCATGCTTGATACTTCTTGTGCTAGCTCTTTTATGATGAAGACTATTAAATTCAGATGGAACTTATTGGATAGAATTAGACGCAACTCTAAAGATTGGGACCTCGACGAAGATAAGGAGTCGGGTATGACACCTAAGTTTGATTGTGTTAAATCTTTTATGGATACCGATATTTTCCGTAAGTTTAGCACTAAATATGGACTTGATTCTGAGGTAGTAGCTTCTTTCTGTGAATCTTTTGCTACCTATGTTGATCTCCCTAAGGAGAAGTGGTTTAAATATCATCCTCCCATAGAAGTAAAAGTAGTTGCACCTATTAAAGTTGAAGAAAAGACTGTCACTTATAATGATCCTATTGTTCCTACTTCTTATATTGAGAAACCACCTTTCCCTGTTAGAATAAAAGATCATGCTAAAGCTTCAACTATTGTTCGTAAAAGCAATATTAGAACTTATACACCTCCTGAGCAAGTTAAAGTAGAACCTAATATTGCTATTGTTAAAGATCTCTTGTCTGATAATATTGATGGGCATGTTATTCAGTTCGAAGGTGAAACTGCTAGAATTGCTAAACCGTGTGATAAGGATAAACATAGACTTGTGGTAGGCGTGTCGGTGTTCTGGGAACGGGGGTCCCCAGACTTGCCTGCCTGCGGCCTGCGGCGTGGCTCAAAAGGGGGCCCAGCGCGGCCCATCTTCATCAACACAGACCCAAGACCCTCTCGAGGGGCCAAGCCTCGCGGGGCGGACGACACGGAGCTTCCTCAGGCACAGCCTCATCAGGCTGGCTTGCGAGGAGGCGGAGAGATCAAGGCGGGGTACCTCACGAGGTGCCCGTGAGGCAAGCCATGACGACCAAGGGTGCCAGGCGGTTGCCAGCCCGCACAATGTCCTCCTTTCCTCTTTGGTGCAAAGGGAGCAAGCGCAGGCGAGAGCATCAAGCAAAGGCACCCGTTTCGGTGCAACGAGACCAAGACCAGTCCAACGGCAGGGAGGAAGTCATTGTGGAGCCCAAGCCAGCGTCACCACCAGAGCCTTTGACAGGCGAGGACCAACTTTAGTCAGGATAAGTGTACCAGATGTTCCCCTTCAAAATGGCCAATTGTTGGCGCCCTTCCCGCTCAATATTTGGGAAGAGGCCCAGGGCCTTTGCCTATAAATAGGACTAGCCACCCTCGGGGTAGGGGGATCGAGAATCGGCCAACCCAAAAACAAGCTGGGATCGAAATCAGGGAGAGAATCAAGAAGAGAGAGAGAGAGAGAAGGGTGACTGAACTCCTCCTAGCAGTTCATCCCCTCAGCCAAGAACAGACCCTCGCGAGGCTGTTCTTCCTTGTATTGCTCATCATCATCAGCCCAAGAGGCAATCCACCACACCACACATTGGAGTAGGGTATTACACCACAACGGTGGCCCGAACCAGTATAAACCCTGTGTCTCTTGTGCTGTTCTTTCCATAGCTTAGATCTTAGCGAGGTGGAGGGGTGCAGGTAGGTAGAAGGAGAAATCTCCGCGCGCACCCCAGTGTTCGAACCTCAAGGGTCTGCCCGAACCCGAAATCCGACATTTGGCGCGCCAGGTAGGGGTGCGCCGGAATCCACCTTCTACCGCTTCGTGTCCCGTCGCGTCATCATCACCATGTCCGGCGACCAGGCGGGCAACCCAGATCCATGGGCGGTGTGGCCCGCCCGCGCAGAGCCGCTCGCCTCGGGCGACCCCATGCCCCAGGCAGCTCGCGGTCCGCAGGGCGCTGCGGGCCGCGGGCGACGCGGACAGGCTTCGACAGCTCTCACACCGCGGCAGGCGCGGTCGGCAGCAAGGGCCTCCAATCACGCCGCGACCACGACACCGTACACCCGCCGAGAGCAGGCAAACTCGAGGGCCGCGCTCATGGTGGCCCGAGAGCTACTGCAGTGCAGGCTGCTGGAGGGCGGCCGCGACGTGCTGCTGGAGCGGGTGGCAGAGCTCCTGGGCTTCGCCGCCTCGGGGGCTCACCCCTTCTGTACCCAGCTCCCATCTCAAGCCCAGGGCGGCCCGCGCGGGGGCTCCGCGCGCGCCCGCGGGCTCCAAGGCTACTCCAACGCCAGCGAAGCTGTCGGCACCGGACCGGTGGCGGCGCTGCCCCCGCTCCCGGTCCGCGAAGAAGAAGGACTCGACGTGCCCCACGGCCCCAGTGGACAGCCGCGCTACCAACCCACGGTGGGCGCATCAAGCAGGACTGCGTGGCATGCGGAGCACTACAGCGTGGCCTTCGGGATGACGGCGCCAGAAGAATACGTGCCCCTCATGATGGACCAAGGACACCCTCATGAGGGCGAACAAGGCTCGCTCCTCAGCCCAAGCTGGGGGGACGAGGCGCCAGAAGATGAACCCTTCCAGGAGCCCCGGGACGGTCCCACTGGCCACGCCGGAGGCAACGATTATCGGGTACCGCTAATTCCTCAGGAGCAGGCATACGCTAATCTTGGATCGCAGGAGGTGCAGGTCGCCACATCGAGCAGCTGCCCCACTCCCACAGTCTCCTACCCCTCGGGAGGAGGGCGCAGGGGGCAGCAGGAGAGGGGCCGAGATCCGACATCACCACCGCGGCGTTCAGAGCAAGGTGTTCTCAGGAGGTAGGCCCTCTGCTGGGGAGGTGCCTCAGGGCCTGCCCCTGGCAGAGGACCCGTGGTCGTCGGGGGAACTGCCGGCGACCGCTCTACCCCATCGGCGGCGTCCTGATTTCCGGTCGTTGTTGATGGCACTAGAGTGTGGCGCAAGGCGGGGCCCTTGTCTGGCGATATGAAGCAAGGCCGGTACCTGTGAAGAAGGCCCAGTGCCTGTGAAGCTCGCCGCCCCGTGACACTCTCACGTAATAACGAGTGGGGCTGTACACGCCCCGAAGTCTCAGGGGTGCCGGCCTCAGGCCCTGGGGCTCCCTCCCACGCCCAGTGGCAGCACTTAGCTCCGCGCTGGTGAGAAGACGTCCAAGACTAGATTAGGTGCCGGACGCGGCCTTTTGTCTGCTTTCATTGCTTTTCCCTTTGGTTGTCACTTTCCCCCGCTGGATTTAAGTTGGATTTGAATTTGAGATTTGCGTGTGTTCGGGGAAGGGGTGCTTAGTCTCGTTCGAGCAATTTCTCATGTTTTGATTGCCACTTCACCTCAGCTGCCTCCCCTCTTGAGCCCCTCGCGAGCCGGGTCAGGCCCAGCTTGCGCGCAGCCCAGACTGCCGCCGCCGCGTCCTCTCAGGAGGGTTTTTACTGCAGATCCTACGGATTCGGTCAGGGAACACTCGGGACACCACAGCCTCCCACAGGCTACCTCAGGGCCCGCACGGGACAAAGGTAAACTAGCCGACCAGCGCGTCGCTTAAGCCGACCACTTGGCGCGGGCGCATGGGCAATGTAATGTCTACTAATACGATGAACACAAGTTTTACATGAGGGGCTCCCCCTCCAAAATGCTCTCACAGCCATCAGGCCAAAACCTGAGCTCTATTCATGCAGGGTAAGGAAGCAGGAACGATGCACAATCAGTCGGATAAATCCCCCAATGCGTCCTCAGGAGCACCACCCGAACCGTTGCTGGCGTCGCTGGACTCGCCATCGCTGTCTGCGTCGCCACCAGCGGCGGCAGGGCCGTTCACCACACCACCCTCGTCGGCAGCCACGATCATGCCGTCGTTGTCTGAAGCGAAGGCCCTGACAAGAGCATCCACATTGTTTTCCACCCAGTGCGCTAGGTCGTCTCGGACGGCCTGGGGGACTAGGGCGATGGCGGCGTCGAAATCGAAGTGGGGATCCATGTTCCGGAGATGGCTGAAGACGTGAGAAAAGGCGCGCCCGAGCAGGGCGCGGCTCCTCTCCTCCACCAACCTGTCAGCCCTGACCGACCGCACCTCCAGCTGCGTCACCACATTGGTGAAGAACTGAAGGTTGCCGGTGTAGTTGACTGCGTGCAGTTCGCCAACAGGCGCCTCGCAGATGTTGCCCAAGGCTGTGTTGGCTCTCTCCCGGAGCGTGGTGAGCATGGGGCCGTGCTCATGCTCCAGGATCCGCCGCTAACGTATCTCGTCCGCATTCTGGCGCGCGACAACCTCAGCCTCCTCCACCCGCTGGCGAAGAAGGAGCACCTCGGCCTGGGAGGTGGTTGACTCCCCTTGCGCTACCTCAAGGGCGGCCCGAAAAGCATCGGCCAGCAGCGTCGCTTCCTCCAGCTTGCTCCTCAAGGCAGCAGTCCTACCTTCAGCCTCGGCCCGGATCAACCCGAGCCTCTCCTCGAACTCGTGCTCGAGGTTCAAGTGCGCCATCGCCACCCAACGTCCGACCTCCTCCAGGACACGGGCTTCCTGTGCAGCGACATCATCCTCCGCCTGCGTCACCAAGCGCTCCCTTGTCTCTAGACACTCGTACTCGCGGGTACGTTCGGCGGCTTCTAGCGTCAGCGCCTCCTCACGCTTCTGGAGCTCTGCTGGGTCGCCAGAGGCCACCTTCATCGATGCGAGGGTTGCCTCGCGCAGCTCCACTTGCTCCTCCAGTGAGTGGCACCAGGCCAAGAGCTCCCGAGCCCGCTCCTCCGCCGCCTCTCGTCGCCGGTCGGCTTCCCGGGCCTCCTCAGCGGCCCAAGATCGGGCCTCCCGAGAGGCCACCAGCGACGCCTTGGCCTTTGCATCGTCAAGATCGCACTGACGACGTGCAAGGGCGATGGCGCCCTCCAGCTCGTGCCTCTCTACAGCCAGGCGTAGGCCCTCGGCCTCAAGGCGCGCGTCTTCATCAGCAAGCTCCTCACCAAGCAGGCTCACCGCGTCAACCGCCCTTCGAAGGAATCCTTGGCGAAGAGCGCGACGCTCCCGGAGGCGCTCGAGCACGTCTTCCACACCATCATCTGCCCCAAGCAAGTGCCGAGGGCCACGAATCAGCACTCCCCCTCCGGACAGGGGGCTGGGGGCTGGCACCCTTGCGACGGCCGGGCACGCCACGCCAGAAGCCCGGCCTGGAGCCAGCCCGTCCCCAGATGAAGAGTGCAGGGAGCACCTCAGCCAATCGCAGTCCACGACCAGGCGAGAAGCCCATGGCAGGCTGGCTATGCCACGAGAAGGCCCGCGAAGGAGGATCACAGGGTGCGCAGGGCCACGATGCGCCTCGGGACGGTTCGCCTCTCCGATCGCCCTCACCACAAGGGCTCTGCTACTCGGAGCGCTTGAGGACAGTGGATGGGGCGAAGCCAAGGGGGACGGCACCTCAGCCATCTCCGCGAGCTCGGTTGGAAGGGGCCTGCGGAGCAAGGATCAGTAAAAGCAACAGAAGTACCGAGAGCTGGGAAAGGAGAAGGCTTACTCATCAGTGGCGAAGTACTTCCTACACTTCAGCAGGCGACAAGGGTAATCGTCGCCCAGGGCCTCCCTTCTCTTCCGGAGGGCCTCAAAGTCCACGCGAAAGCGGCCCAAGAGTTGAGCGCAGGGATCAACCTGCGACGAAGACGGAGCGTCAAGGCGATCCGCTCAGGGGCGCCTGCCTGATGCGCGCTGCCAATTCCCTCGCCAAGAGAAGTGGCTAGAGCCTCAGGGGACTCGGTCGCAGGCGCTGAGGGCAGCTGCTTGCCACCCTCAGCCTCAGCGGCACGGGCCCCAAGAGCTGCTCCCTCATGAGCATCGTCCGGCGCTATCACCCCGCCGGGAGCCCCCTCGGCCTCTGGCGCCTCATGCCTCCCTGCTCCGCCACTTGAGGAAGAGTCGCCTTGGCCGACTGGAAGGGCAGTCACCATCACTGGGTTCTCGCGAGGCCCCCGGAGGCCGGCGGGGCGCGGCCCCCACTCATCAAAGATAGGCATCTGATTCACAAAATCGCCCCTGTTCTGGCAGAGGTACAGCAAGGCCCCTCCCTGCTGGATGCTGCCAGGGTTGGGGTCCCCAGTCAGGGTCAAGAGCACTGTCCTCAGCACTTCAGGCGTCAGGTCCTCTTCCTGGAGCCTCATACGATCATCACGCCCGCTGAAGGCCCACATCCAGCGGGAGTGGCGTTGGAGAGGAGCAATGCGGCAGAGCAGGAACTCCTTCACCACCTTGGGCGCTGTCACGCCAAGCAACCTCAAGAACGCGAAGCGGTGCCAGACGAAGACGAGCCGGGGGCTCTCAAGCGTCTCCTGGGCCCAGCCCGAATTGGAGACGGCAGGCGAAGTTGGCTCCGATAGCAGGGGGCTGGGCACCCCTGCATCCACATACAGCCACCGCTCGCGGAACCCAGCCGCGGGTAGAGGGAGCCTGAAGTCAATCCCTGAGGCCGCTGTCTCAGACGCGGCAACGAAGCTCACGCACGCCCAGCATTGGGTAGGGTCGACAAGACACAGAGAGAAGAAGTGGCGCAGCAAGGCAACCGAAGGAAGGATGCCCATCATTGCCTCGCAAACAAAGGCGAAGACCGAAAGAAGGGTGATGGATTCAGGACCCAGATGCATCATGTGGATCTGATAGTGGGAAAGCACGGCATTAAAGAAGTCAGAAAAGGGGGGAACCAGACCTGCCCACAGGGCGTCGGCGAAATACTGGACGTCGGTGACTATCCTATCGATGGAGAAGTGAGACACGGGCCAGGCCGCCGTCCTCCCGCATTCGTTGAAGATAGTGGCCAGAGCCGAGCTGACTTTCCCAAGCCCTCGGCGGGGGCCACCAACGGTGGCGAGCAAGGCGGAGGCATGGGTTTCTTCCCTCTTCTCTTCTTCGTCGGAGCCATGGCGATGGGAAGGGGGGGAGGTTCGAGATTGGGTTGAAAACAGAAGCTGGAGTTCGAGCGGAGGAAGGACAGAGGGTGCTAGAGCAACAGAAAGGGGAGCGGTTGTGTACGACTACGAGTTCGCCTAGCATGGTGCAAAATAAGGGGGGCGTGGGGGAACAGTGCCGCCCACGCCCAATCAACCGCCACGCGGCGCCCGAGGCCGCAGGCTGTTAGGGCCCGCGGCGCTTCGCCCTTGCCCTTTCGCCTCCCTGCACGGCCAAGTCCGGGCGTGCCTTGGGCCCGGGGGCTACTGTCGGTGTTCTGGGAATGGGGGTCCCTAGACTTGCCTGCCTGCGGCGTGTGGCGTGGCTCAAAAGGGGGCCCAGCGCGGCCCATCTTCATCAACACAGACCCAAGACCCTCGCGAGGGGCCAAACCTCGTGGGGCGGACGACACGGAGCTTCCTCAGGCACGGCCTCATCAGGCTGGCTCGCGAGGAGGCGGAGAGATCAAGGCGGGGTACCTCACGAGGTGCCCGTGACGCAAGCCATGACGACCAAGGGTGCCAGGCGGGCGCCAGCCCGTGCAGTGTCCTCCTTTCCTCTTTGGTGCAAAGGGAGCAAGCGCAGGCGAGAGCATCAAGCAAAGGCACCCGTTTCGGTGCAACGAGACCAAGACTAGTCCAACGGCAGGGAGGAAGTCATTGTGGAGCCCAAGCCAGCGTCACCACCAGAGCCTTTGGCAGGCGAGGACCAACTTTAGTCAGGATAAGTGTACCAGATGTTCCCCTTCAAAATGGCCAATTGTTGGCACCCTTCCCGCTCAATATTTGGGAAGAGGCCCAGGGCCTTTGCCTATAAATAGGACTAGCCACCCTCAGGGTAGGGGGGTCGAGAATCGGCCAACCCAAAAACAAGCTGGGATCGAAATCAGGGAGAGAATCGAGAAGAGAGAGAGAGAGATAAGGGTGACTGAACTCCTCCTAGCAGTTCATCCCCTCAGCCAAGAACAGACCCTCGCGAGGCTGTTCTTCCTTGTATTGCTCATCATCATCAGCCCAAGAGGCAATCCACCACACCACACACTGGAGTAGGGTATTACACCACAACGGTGGCCCGAACCGGTATAAACCCTGTGTCTCTTGTGCTGTTCTTTCCATAGCTTAGATCTTAGCGAGGCGGAGGGGTGCAGGTAGGTAGAAGGCGAAATCTCCGCGTGCACCCTAGTGTTCGAACCTCAAGGGTCTGCCCGAACCCGAAATCCGACAAGGCGTGCCTGTTATTTCTGTTAAAATAGGAGATCATTGTTATCATGGCTTATGTGATATGGGTGCTAGTGCTAGTGTTATACATCATGACTTATACAAAGAAATTAAGAATGAAATTGCACCTGTTGAGTTAGAAAATATTGATGTTACTATTAAACTTGCCAATAGATATACTATTGCACCAATTGGAATTGTTAGAGATGTTGAAGTCTTGTGTGGGAAAACTAAATATCCTGCTGATTTTCTTGTTCTTACTTCCGCACAAGATAGTTTTTGTCCTATTATATTTGGTAGACCCTTCTTAAATACTGTCAATGCTACCATAGATTGCACAAAGAATGTTGTTACTGTTGGCTTGGATGATATGGTTCATGAGTTTAATTTCTCTAAATTTAGTAAATAACATCGTGAGGAAGAATTACCTAGTAAGGATAAAATTATTGGTCTTGCTTCTATTGCCGTACCTCCTAGTGATCCTTTAGAACACTATTTGCTAGACCATGAAAATGATATGTTCATGAATGAAAGAAGGGAAATTGATGAAGTATTATTTAAACATGAACCTATTCTGCAACACAATTTGCCTGTTGAAATTTTAGGAGATCCTCCTCCACCCAAGGGTGATCCCGTGTTTGAGCTTAAACCATTGCCTGATAATCTTAAATATGCTTATCTTGATGAAAATAAGATATATCCTGTTATTATTAGTGCTAACCTTTCAGAGCATGAAGAAGAAAGATTATTGAAAACTCTGAAGAAGCATCGTGCTGCTATTGGATATACTCTTGATGATCTTAAGGGCATTAGTCCCACTCTATGTCAACATAAAATAAATTTGGAAGCAGATGCCAAACCAGTTCGTGATCCTCAACGACGTCTGAATCCTAAAATGAAAGAAGTGGTTAGAAAAGAAATACTTAAGCTTCTGGAGGCAGGTATAATTTATCTCGTTGCTCATAGTGAGTGGGTAAGTCCTGTCCATTGTGTCCCTAAGAAGGGAGGTATTACCGTTGTTCCTAATGATAAAGATGAATTGATTCCACAAAGAATTATCACAGGTTATAGGATGGTAATTGATTTCCGCAAATTAAATAAAGCTACTAAGAAAGATCATTACCCCTTACCTTTTATTGACCAAATGCTAGAAACATTATGCAAACATACACATTATTGCTTTCTAGATGGTTATTCTGGTTTCTCTCAAATACCTGTGTCGGCTAGAGATCAATCAAAGACTACTTTTACATGCCCTTTTGGTACTTTTGCTTATAGACGTATGCCTTTTGGTTTATGTAATGCACCTGCTACCTTTCAAAGATGCATGATGGCTATATTCTCTGACTTTTGTGAAAAGATTTGTGAGGTTTTCATGGACGACTTTTCGGTCTATGGTTCTTCTTTTGACGATTGCTTAAGCAATCTTGATCGAGTTTTGCAGAGATGTGAAGAAACTAATCTTGTCTTGAATTGGGAAAAGTGCCACTTTGTGGTTAATGAAGGTATTGTCTTGGGGCACAAAGTTTCTGAAAGAGGTATTGAAGTTGATAAAGCCAAGGTTGGTGCTATTGAAAAGATGCCATGTCCCAAGGACGTCAAAGGTGTAAGAAGTTTCCTTGGTCACGCTGGATTTTATAGGAGGTTCATTAAGAACTTCTCAAAAATTTCTCGGCCTCTGACTAATTTATTGCAAAAAGATATACCATTTGTCTTTGATGATGATTGTGTAGAAGCATTTGAAATACTTAAGAAAGCATTAGTCTCTGCACCTATTGTTCAGCCACCTGATTGGAATTTACCCTTTGAAATTATGTGCGATGCTAGTGATTATGTTGTAGGTGCTGTTATAGGGCAAAGAGTTGATAAGAAATTAAATGTTATTCATTATGCTAGTAAGACTCTAGACAATGCTCAAAGAAATTATGCTACTACTGAAAAAGAGCTTTTAGCAGTTGTATTTGCTTGTGATAAGTTCAGACCTTATATTGTTGATTCTAAAGTAACTATTCACACTGATCATGCTGCTATTAAATACCTTATGAAAAAGAAAGATGCTAAACCTAGACTTATTAGATGGGTTCTCTTGCTACAAGAATTTGATTTGCATATTGTTGATAGAAAGGGAGCTAAGAACCCCGTTGCAGACAACTTATCTAGGTTAGAAAATATTCTTGATGACCCACTACCTATTAATGATGACTTTCCTGATGAACAATTAAATGTTATAAGTACTTCTCGTAGTACTCCATGGTATGATGATTATGCTAATTATATTGTTGCTAAGTCTATACCACCTAGCTCACATACCAGCAAAAGAAAAAAATCTTCTATGACTTGAGACATTACTTTTGGGATGACCCACATCTTTATAAAGAAGGAGTAGGTGGTGTTATTAGACGTTGTGTACCTGAGCATGAACAGGAACAGATCCTACGCAAGTGTCATTCCGAGTCTTATGGAGGACACCACGCTGGAGATAGAACTGCACATAAGGTATTGCAATCTGGTTTTTATTGGCCTACTCTCTTCAAGGATGCCCGTAAGTTTGTCTTGTCATGTGATGAATGTCAAAGAATTGGTAATATTAGTAGACATCAAGAAATGCCTATGAATTATTCTCTTGTTATTGAACCGTTTGATGTTTGGGGCTTTGATTATATGGGACCTTTTCCTGCCTCTAATGGGTATACACATATTTTAGTTGCTGTTGATTATGTTACTAAGTGGGTAGAAGCTATTCCAACTAGTAGTGCTGATCATAACACTTCTATCAAAATGCTTAAGGAAGTTATTTTTCTGAGGTTTGGTGTCCCTAGATATTTAATGACTGATGGTGGTTCACACTTTATTCATGGTGCTTTCCGTAAAATGCTTGCTAAATATGATGTTAATCATAGAATTGCATCTCCTTATCACCCACAGTCTAGTGGTCAAGTAGAGTTGAGAAATAGAGAGCTCAAACTAATTTTGCAAAAGACTGTTAATAGGTCTAGAAAGAATTGGTCTAAGAAACTTGATGATGCATTATGGGCATATAGAACTTCATACAAAAATCCTTTGGGTATGTCTCCATATAAAATGGTATATGGAAAAGCATGTCACTTACCTCTCGAACTAGAACATAAGGCATATTGGGCTATTAAAGAGCTCAACTATGATTTCAAACTTGCCGGTGAGAAGAGATTATTTGATATTAGCTCACTTGATGAATGGAGAACCCAAGCATATGAAAATGCCAAGTTATTTAAAGAAAAAGTTAAAAGATGGCATGACAAAAGGATACAAAAGCGTGAGTTTAATGTAGGTGATTATGTATTGCTATACAACTCTCGTTTAAGATTTTTTGCAGGAAAACTTCTCTCTAAATGGGAAGGCCCCTATGTTATCGAGGAGGTCTATCGTTCCGGTGCAATAAAAATCAACAACTTCGAAGGCACAAATCCGAAGGTGGTAAACGGTCAAAGAATCAAACATTATATCTCAGGTAATCCCATAAATGTTGAAACCAATATTATTGAAACCGTAACCCCGGAGGAATACATAAGGGACACTTTCCAGAATGTTTCAGACTCCAAAAGGGAATAAGTATGTGGTATGGTAAGTAAACCGACTCCAAAACAATGTCTAAGGCAATATTTCTCCGTTTTGAAATATTTAGAAAAATAGAAAAATAAGTAGCAGTCCGGGAAGGACACGAGGGCCCCACGAGGGTGGTGGGTGCGCCCTACCCCTCTGGGCGCGCCCCCTACCTCGTGAGCACCTCGTGTGCCTTCCGGACTTTTTTTCTTGTACGATACGTATTTTGGTTGGTAAAAATTCATTATATATTCTCCCGAAGGCTTTGACTCCCCTATCACGCAAATCTCCTCTGTTCTTGTTTCGAGCTGTTTTCTATCAGGGTTTTCAAGGCCAGGCATCATGTCGTCCCCCTCCTCCAACAATGGTGACAACGATGCTTGGCTAATGAGGATAGATCTGAAGGGGGAAGAACCCACGAAGGTCAACAAGGATGAAAGGATCAAGAAGGCCACGGAGGATCAAGCTCCGGCAGTAAAAGACATCCTTCAACTTGATCATAACCTTCTTACCCCAACTGAGATCGAAGCTTTCAAGATGATTTAGTTATCTCGTATACAGAATAAGTATCTCACACAAGAAAATATTTTGTTGAAGGAGCATATTGTCGCACTCAAGGGCATTATCCGCAAGCTGGAGGACCTCTTACGCTCGATGTGCGATTATCCATCACCACCACCTTCTTCACCGACCAAAGAGATATAATACATGGGTATGGGCACTCCCCTTGGCAACTGCCAAGCTTGGGGGAGGTGCCCCGATATCGTATCACAATCACATCTCCTATCTTTACCGTTTTTCTTAGTTTGATCCTATTAGTAGTATCTTGATCTAGTAGAATAAAGTTTATGGCATGATCTAGTTTTGAGTTTTGTTTTATGACCTCTCTATGTAATCGAGTCCGTGAGCTATATATAATAAAGATTAGTGTTGAGTTAAGGGCCTGATTATTTTGTCATGATCTTGGGTGAATAAAAGAAAAGAGAAAAAGAATAAAAAGAAACAACAAGTTCATATTGATCTTATTGAGAGTAATGACTTCACATAGAAAGAGTATGATGATTAAAAGTTGTTGGGAGTTGGCAGACATAGCTTTGGTCATTGTTGCAATTAATAGGAAGTAATAAGGAAAGAGAGGCTTCACATATAGATATATTATCATTGACATCTTTTATGATTGGAAGCACTCATTAAAATATGACATGCTAAAGAGTTGATGTTGGACAAGGAAGACAACGTAATGAGTTATGTCTTTCTTACATCTGAGATAAAGTATGTTGTCATGGATCCTCTAACTTGTTGAGCTTGCCTTTCCTCCTCATTCTAGCCAAATTCTCAGCACTAAGTAGAAATACTACTTGTGCTTCCAAATATCCCTAAACCAGTTTTGCCATGAGAGTCCACCATATCTACCTATGGATTGAGTAAGATCCTTCAAGTAAGTTGTCATCGGTTCAAAGCAATAAAAATTGCTCTAAATATGTATGATTGATTGGTGTAGGAGAAATAAACTTTATACGATCTTGTGATGTGGAAGTAATAAAAGCGACGAACTGCATAATAAAGGTTCACATCACAAGGGGCAATAAAAAGTGACGTTCTTTTGCATTGAGATTTTATATATCCAACCATAAAAGCGCATGGCAACCTCTGCTTCCCTCTGCGAAGGGCCTATCCTTTATTATTATCTTCTACCTTATGCAAGAGTCACGGTGATCTTCACCTTTCCTTTTTCATTTTATCCTTTGGCAAGCTCAGCATGTTGGAAAGAACATGATATATATATATATATATCTAATTGGATGTAGGGGAGCATGAACCATTATTGTTGACATTACCCTTGAGGTAAAAGGTTGTGGGGCAAAACTATAAGCCCCTATATTTCTCTGTGTCCGATTAAAACTCTGTAACCACAAGTATCGCGTGAGTGTTAGCAATTATGGAGGACTAAATGATAGTTGAGTATGTGGACTTGCTTTTTAGCTCTGACATAGACTCTTTCTGATGTTATGATAAATTGCAGTTGCTTCAGTGACTGAGATTATAGTTTGTTGGAACCCAATAAGTTTTATGATTTATACTTTTGCATTGTGAATAGATCATCGCTTGAACATAAGTAATCATATGAAAAAACCTATATATGTTGCTGTTATAAGAATAATCATGATGCATGCATGTCCGTATTTTATTTTTATCGACGCCTCTACCTCTAAACATGAGGACATATTTATTGTTATTGGCTTTTCGCTTGAGGACAAGCGAGGTCTAAGCTTGGGGGAGTTGATACGTCCATTTTGCATCATGCTTTTATATCGATATTTATCGCATTATGGACTGTTATTTCACTTTATATCACAATACTTATGGCTATTCTCTCTTATTTTACAAGGTTTACATAAGGAGGGAGAATGCCGGCAGCTGGAATTCTGGGCTGGAAAGGGACCAAATATTAGAGACCTATTCTGCGCAACTCCAAAAGTCCTGAAACTCCACGGAACGTCTTAAAAGAAATAAAGAAAAATCCATGCCAAAGATGAAGGCCAGGGGGCCCACACCCTTCTCACGAGGGTGGGGGGCGCGCCCCCCTACCTCGTGGGCCCCCTGGTGGGTCTCCGACATCTATCTTCTCCTATATGAAGTCTTTCGATGAGAAAAAATAAGAAGAAACCTTTCAGGACGAGACTCCGCCGCCATGAGGCGGAACCAATCTAGAGCTCCGGCAAAGCTGTTCTGTCGGGGAAACTTCCCTCCGGGAGGGGGAAATCATCACCATCATCATCACCAACGCTCCTCTCATCGGGAGAGGGCAATCTCCATCAACATCTTCACCAGCACCATCTCATCTCCAAACCCTAGTTCATCTCTTGTATCCAATTCTTGTCTCAAAGTCCGGGATTGGTGCTAGTAGGTTGCTAGTAGTGTTGATTACTCCTTGTAGTTGATGCTAGTTGGTTTATTTGGTGGAAGATCATATGTTCAGATCCTGTATGTATATTATTACCCCTCTGATTATGAACATGAATATGCTTTGTGAGTAATTACGTTTGTTCCTAAGGACAAGGGAGAAGTCTTTCTATTAGTAGTCATGTGAATTTGGTATTCGTTTGATATTTTGATAAGATGTATGTTGTCTAGCCTCTAGTGGTGTTATGTGAAAGTCGACTACATAACACTTCACCATTATTTGGCCTAGAGGAAGGCATTGGGAAGTAATAAGTAGATGATGGGTTGCTAGAGTGACAGAAGCTTAAACCCTAGTTTATGTGTTGCTTCGTAAGGGGCTGATTTGGATCCATATGTTTCATGCTATGGTTAGGTTTACCTTAATACTTTTGTTGTAGTTGCGGATGCTTGCAATAGAGGTTAATCATAAGTGGGATGCTTGTTCAAGTAAGAACAACACCCAAGCACCGGTCCACCCACATATCAAATTATCAAAGTATCGAACGCGAATCATATGAACGTGATGAAAACTAGCTTGACGATATTCCCATGTGTCCTCGGGAGCGCTTTTCCTATTATAAGAGTTTGTTCCGGCTTGTCCTTTGCTACAAAAAGGATTGGGCCACCTTGCTGCACCTTATTTACTTTTGTTACTTGTTGCTCGTTACAATTTACCTTATTACAAAACTATCCGTTACCACTTATTTCAGTACTTGCAGAGAATACCTTGCTGAAAACCGCTTATCATTTCCTTCTGCTCCTCGTTGGGTTCGACACTCTTACTTATCAAAAGGACTATGATAGATCCCCTATACTTGTGGGTCGTCAACCCCCAAGTGGCTGCATTGAGATTGATTATGTGAGTACAAATATCATGCTTATTACTTGTTTGTTCATGCTTTATTTACTTGTTGGTTATGCTTGGTTGTGATTTTGATATGCTTCCAATGATGATATGTTTTAGGAGAAATATGCCGACTTGAGGTACAAGGACATGGCCGGTTCCAAGGGCAAATCCTTCCCATTCAAGCATTGTTGGGCATTGCTCCAACATCTTGCCAAATGGAAATTGAGGGATCAAGAGAGTGCACCGAAGAAATCGGATATGCTCAAAATGGATGATAGTGATGAAGAAGGAAGAAACCATGACAAGCCCGACAGAACCAAGAAGGGAAAAGAAAGGATGAAGATGGAAGCGGAGGCATCAAACTTGAGGGAAAAGATTGATCAAATGATTAAGTCAAAGGAGACATTGACAATGAAGGCATTGGAGACAAAGCTTATTATCACCGAGAGAAAGAAAGAGGTGAAATTTGCACAATTGGAAGCAAGGCGAGAAGATGCCAAGCGCAAGGCCGACATGGAGGAGAGGATGATCAAGCTCAAGGAAGCAAAAGCATGGAAGGAGCTCATGGCCGAGGAGAAGGAGCACATGATGATGTCCAGAAAGGACATGGATGAAGAGCAATTGGCATGGTGGAAGGAGTACAAGGAGAACATCGCGGACAGGAAGAGGCTACTGCGTGGTGCTGGTGGTGGTGCGTCGTCTACTCTCCGAGGTGAGTCTCCGATGAGTGGTGGAGGCGATGGAGGTGTGGACAACTTCACCGGTGCTTGAGTTGTTTGTACGTTTTATGTTTTGCAAATGATGTCTCCGATGACTATGTGATGATGAACATTTGCACATTGTATGTTTTTCTACGATATCCATGGGATTTACTATGTGATGATGATGATTTGCACGTTTGTTTCATGTATGTGATCATGATTATTTGCAAATTTGAGAGTGATTTATGTTGCTGTCCTGTTTTGAAGGTTTGAAGGCCGGGGCACAGATCAGTGCTCTCAAACCAACCCTTAAAACAGAATGCGCCAGGGATTTTCGGCCTTTAAATCGACATTTTTTTAGCCCTCAAACTGGTTTTGAAGGTTGAGTTTTTGAGGGCTCTGTTAGACCCTATCTATACCTATACTAATTACGGACTCCCCAGAAATTCCCATGTTAATCAGTAATTAGGAGCCGTTAATTAGGTGGGGCCGAATTTTTACGGTGTAGATGTTCCAAATATCCACGTTATTTACCACCTAGAAAATCCCACGTTCATAAAAAAATAGGAGCCATACAACTCATGGAATCAAGTTATACGTGTAGATGTCCCACAAAAATCCATGTTAGTTATTAGTAGAAAAACAACTAACTACTACTCCGTATTAACCACCAGATTATCATAGGAATCATCGCTGCAAATTAGATGGTCCCAAGAGAGAACGCCCCTTCTCCGCCTCTCACGCATGCGTCCTCTCCACCTCTCGCGGAATCTCTCACGTGCAGGGCATCTGTCCGCCATGGACGATCGGTACCGGTCGCCTCCTCCGTCTGCTGCCATTGTCCACCCATCCCCTCCCTCTAATCAATTCTCTTACCGGGGTCAATGATTCTGCAGGTCAGCACGTCCTCCTGCCTTCTTTCTGTAGGGTTTCGTAGTAATTTCAAAAAATTTCCTACGCACACGCAAGATCATGGTGATGCATAGCAACGAGAGGGGGAGAGTGTGATCTACGTACCCTTGTAGATCGACAACGGAAGCGTTAACTTGGTTGATGTAGTCGTACGTCTTCACGGCCCGACCGATCAAGCACCAAAACTACGGCACCTCCGAGTTCTAGCACACGTTCAGCTCGATGACGATCCCCGGACTCCGATCCAGCAAAGTGTCAGGGAAGAGTTCCGTCAGCACGACGGCGTGGTGACGATCTTGATGTACTACTGTCGCAGGGCTTCGCCTAAGCACCGCTACAATATTATCGAGGACTATGGTGGAAGGGGGCACCGCACACGGCTAAGAATATGATCACGTGGATCAACTTGTGTTCATGGGGTGCCCCTTGCCTCAGTATATAAAGGATGGAGGAGGAGGAGGCCGGCCAAGGCAATTGGTGCGGCCAGGATATGGAGTCCTACTAGGACTCCAAGTCCTAGTAGGAGTCCACCAAGAGGGGAGGAAGGGAGAAGGAAGTAGAGGAGAAGGAAAGGTGGCCAGCCCCCTTTTCCCTAGTCCAATTCGGACCAGAGGGGAGGGGGGGGGGCGCAGCAGCCCCTTGGCCCTTTCTTCTCTTCCCACTAAAGCCCATCAAGGCCCATTGCTTCTCCCGTAACTACCCGGTACTCCGAAAAATACCCGAATCACTCGAAACCTTTCCAATGTCCGAATATAGTCGTCCAATATAACGATCTTTACATCTCGACCATTTCGAGACTCCTCATCATGTCCCTGATCTCATCCGGGACTCCGAACTCCTCCGGTACATCAAAACTCATAAACTCATAATATAACTGTCATTGAAACCTTAAGCGTGCGGACCCTACGGGTTCGAGAATAATGTAGACATGACCGAGACACGTCTCCAGTCAATAACCAATAGCGGAACCTGGATGCTCATATTGGCTCCCACATATTCTATGAAGATCTTTATCGGTCAGACCGCATAACAACATACGTTGTTCCCTTTGTATCGGTATGTTACTTGCCCGAGATTCGATCGTCGGTATCTCAATACCTAGTTCAATCTCGTTACCGGCAAGTCTCTTTACTCGTTCCGTAATACATCATCTCACAACTAACTCATTAGTTGCAATGCTTGCAAGGCTTCATGTGATGTGCATTACCGAGAGGGCCCAGAGATACCTCTCCGACAATCGGAGTGACAAATCCTAATCTCGAAATACGCCAACCCAACATGTACCTTTGGAGACACCTGTAGAGCACCTTTATAATCACCCAGTTACGTTGTGACGTTTGGTAGCACACAAAGTGTTCCTCCGGCAAACGGGAGTTGCATAATCTCATAGTCATAGGAACATGTATAAGTCATGAAGAAAGCAATAGCAACATACTAAACGATCGGGTGCTAAGCTAATGAAATGGGTCATGTTAATCAGATCATTCACCTAATGATGTGATCTCGTTAATCAAATAACAACTTTTTGTCCATGGTTAGGAAACATAACCATCTTCGATTAACGAGCTAGTCAAGTAGAGGCATACTAGTGACACTTTGTTTGTCTATGTATTCACACAAGTATTATGTTTCCGGTGAATACAATTCTAGCATGAATAATAAACATTTATCATGATATAAGGAAATAAATAATAACTTTATTATTGCCTCTAGGGCATATTTCCTTCACTTTCTCCATCATCTCTCTCCCCAGCCCGGTTCTAAGCAACGTTTCCTCTTTTTGTGATCAATGCCGGCCTACCGGAACACGACTCTCCTGATCCCCTTGATATCGCCTTCTGTTGCTCCTCAGGTAATCTCATTCATCCCCGGATCAGTCCATGTCCGTTGCCGGAAAGATTTCTTTCAAACAGGTAAACTTTCCAGTCATGATATATCTTCTTTGATGATCTTCCTGCTATGGATGTTTATAGCTCCCTTAAAAAATTTCCAAGATCTTTTGACGTTGCATCTCAATTGTCAATGTTCAAATAGCCTGTAAAATATTCCGTTAAATCTATAGCAGACTCAAGCATGGCGACTCTTTCCATCCAGGAGCTACACACGCCACAGTTCCTTTCTCCCTCCTATATGATTGGACTCCCACGCTGATATACCTCAATCCCCCTCCCATGCGCACGTATTGGCTATGATTAACCCATAGCCTGGACCAATCAACGGCTGCATAGAAATTGAGCAAGCATCCATTGCTAGCCATCGCTTGCATCAGTCCATCCAATAAGGTTTGCAAGGAGAAATACTAATACTGGAGTAAGTTTTCCTTTTTTTTTATGTTGCGCATCCTGCAGCTTTAGACTTGGTCTATGATGATTATGTACAGTCTAGGTTTCTGTTTTGGGGAGATTCTAATGGCAGGAGTTCATTAGTTTCGTACGTTTCTTAGTCCTACGTATGTATTACTGCGATGGGTTTTGTAGCTGATATTTAATCTATTTAGGGGATTCAGTTGACGAAAGATGTACATGTACTTCCGTGCACTGAACTCAAGCATCCCTTCTAAGCTTATTGGATAGGGGATAATTTTTTTGGAGCATTACTTGGTTTGTTAAATCTACTTCTCTGTATTTCTTACAACCAAAACACTATGGTTCTATTAACCTGGATTTGTTCTTTCAATTTTATGGTCACACAATGATCTAAAATACACATGCATATCACAGAATCATAGAATACGCTGTTCGGATGGTATTCATTTTAATAGTGATCTTTGCCTAATGGAGCGTATATGCATTCAGGAGGTCAGGAAGGCTACGTTGCGGCAGTATTTATTCAATTGTCAATGTTCAAATAGCCAGTAAAATATTATATGAAACCTACAGCGGACGCGAGCATGATGACTCTTACCATTATGCTCACCTCCCAAAGACTCTTTCCATCCAGAAATTACACACGTCCCTCTCTCCCTCCTATTTGATGGGACTCCCACGATGATATACCTCAATCTCCTTCCCATGTGCATCGTATGTGCCACGATTTACCCATAGCTTGGACAAATCAACTTCTGCATAGAAATTTAGCACACATCTATTCCATTGCTAGCCATCGCTTGCATCAGTTCATCCAATAAGTTCTGCAACCGCAAGGAGCAATACTGGAGTAGATTTTTCCTTTTTTGTTGATTTTTGTGCTGTGCATCCTGAAGCTTCAGACTTGGTCTCTAATGATCATGTACAGTCTAGGTTTCTGTTCTGGGGAGATTCTAATGGCAGGCGTTCATTATTTTCATACATTTCTTAGTCTTACACATGTATTATCGCCATGAGTTTTGTAGTTAATATTTAATCAAATTAGGGGATTCAATTGACCAAAGAGGTACACGTACATCAGTGCACTGAACTTAAGCATCCCTTCTAAGCTTATTGGATAAGGGATTTTTTTTGGAGCATTACTTGATTCAATTGACCAAAGATGTACACTATGGTTCTATTAACTTGGATCCGTTCTTTCAATTTTATGGTCACACAATGATCTAAAATACATGTGCATATCATAGAAGCACAAAATACGCAGTTTGGATGGTATTCTTTTTAATAGTGCTCTTTGCCTAATGGAGCGTATAAGCATTCACGAGGTCAAGAAGGTGACGTTGCGGCAGTATTTATTCAAAGCAACAAGGGATGTTGAAAAATGATGCTCAAGTTGCCTTTTTAGAAGTTCTTCCTCATACGCTTTTTACTACTTGGTTAATTTAATGTCGTTCCTTTTATAAGTTCATGTACTAAATAATTAAGAACATATGTGAGTCGATTTAAGTACAGTCTATGTATTCTATAGTATGGAGCTGGTACTAGCTGCTATGTAATTAATATCTGATTAGTAACACCAAGAACATGCAAATAAATTTATATGTATTCATTGCTTCCATGTTAACTTTAATAGACAAGGAAAAAAGAACCCGCAATTTTTTTTACTAGCACGCATTGTGCGCAGATAAAGTTTAGTCTCTATTTCTTTCCTTCAGCAGAAAATATGGCCTTGCATGCGTGTATTTCCATTCTCATATAATCGTAAGAATCATTGATGTATATATGATCTAATACCTTATATATAAATGGAAGGTTGGAGGGTATGCCTAAATTAATTCCGACATCATCTTGGATAGCCAATGTCTTTCTTTTACAGAGACAGGATGATTATGTAACTATTCCACGTACTACGTCGGGTGCTACAGTTTTTGTTCGACAGAGAATCCAACAGTTGTGCAAAACTACTGTACAAGATGTGTCGCATGTGTAGCACCAGTCAGATGATTATGAAGAGATCCTTGGTATGTAAACATAGAATGCTCTTGAGTTCCTGTATGCCAGATTTGTCTCAGCTGTTTATATTGCATGACCCAATTAATGAAAATTTAATTTGATCAAATCAAAAAGTACAGTAGGGAAGTCATTTTTTTTATTCCGGTGATATTTTAATTAAAGGCCTACTTGGCTGAATTTTGGGCAACAGTACATTATTCATGGCAGCTCTTATTCTTTTCTATTTTCAGGTGAGAACAATTTATAATGGATGGAAAAATAGCATGTTTGTCTATAACTCTATATAGATTGTTGGACATGAAATTATAATGTCTTCGTATGAAATGATAATCTTTTGATGTACGTGCACATGCTAGATTAAATGAAATTATTTGTTCGTACACAGAAATTGGTTGGAATGACCATATGAGCCTATTTTTTTAGCACAATGTTATGCACTTCCGCTTCTACACTTCTGCAAGAATTCCTTGATAATGTATTGTCCTTTGTTTGCAAACATTGATTGATGCAAATAGATCAATTTGTCCTATCTAAATATGAGATCATTTATCAATATATTTCCAAAATTTCCAAGTTAACCCGAATCTTTTTGCTAATTTTTCTATATATTTTTTCTAGACAAATATTTGCTTATGCGAGTTATTGTGTGCTGAATGGACTAATTGGCATCGACCATTTGTACAGGATTTCTTAATGGCAAATGAAGTATCAACATATTGCGTGAATGTCCTAATGCTTCTACAAAATCTGATCAATATCACATTTGTCATGTTGAACCATTAATTTTCGTGATCTTTGAACTACTTTTCTATATATTTTCTTTTACGCATATGATATATTGAAATGAAGTAATATATTTGTTTACTCTTTCTGACGTTGAGTTAGTATATTTTGGGTGTTTGTACATTTTGTTCCTGTTATTTTGACTTCTAACCATTGTCCATAGAGCTTTGTATTGCAATAGTGTCTTGGGTTGTTTTGTCTATCAAAGTGCTATTTACTATTTTAACTGTGTGGTATTATCATGATGGTGCAAGGAGTAAAATCGTAGTCTGTCCCATATTCATTGCAATTATCCTTTTTAATTATTAGCTATAATGTCAATTGATTTGACATAGATAATGATTTTTAACTTTGTGTGACATGTGCAAATGCATCTTAAGGTATGTGTAACAGTGATCCATCTCTCCATGGAGCGTTAATGTTGACAGAATCAAGGAGAAATTACAAAAGGAAGACTTATGAGCATGCCTATGGTTGCTGCATAATCTTGTTGCATGGTATTCCTTCCGGTTGATTAAGCATTTCCATTCTAGCATTACTATGTGCTTAACTGAGTTCTTAAATAGATTCTTTTTTTTAATTACAAGTGCGTGTTGGCTTTGATTGTTCAAAATTTCCTTCCCATTCAATGTTAAAGTGTGCAAAGTCAGCTGAAAATTATTCAAAATACCAAATACGTGATATTGTCTTGGTTATATATTGTTGATAACAGATAGTGGAATTGTTGTTCGAGCAATAATTTTGATACACGTACTACAATTTCCATCATTAAAAGGATGCTCACAATATAACACTATTTTTTTAAAAAAACTAGCCCGTGCGAAAGCACGGGTTGACGACTAGTTTGGTTCAGTTTTTATCGACGGATTCCGCTGCCGCGCAACAGAATGTAAACCAAAGGGCAAATCCAGCAGAATCCGATTCCAGAAATCCGCTACCAAAATTTGAACCAAAAGCGGAAGCAGCCCAGGACGTGCTTTACAAAATCTGATTCCGCTGCGGGCCAAAATCTGAAAAAGCTGTATCAGCTGGTTTGTCAAATGACCTACATCTTTTTCACATCAGATTTTTCACAGCTTTTTTTTCACAGCTTCTTTTAAAAATTCACAGCCGAACCAAACAGGGCCTTAGACATGCTTTTAGCATTTTACAAGGCCTTATGGGCCTCTATAGGCACGGGCGCGGCGGATACGCCGGGTTGTCTAAGCTGGGCTTATCTGCACTTTGTAACGCACAACTCAGTCCCTTCTCCCCGCCCACTACCTCAAACCCTACCGCCTCGCCGCCGCCGCCATGGCCTCGTCGTCGTCTCCGGCGAGTAGCCACCCGCCTGGCCCGTTTGCTCTAGGGTTGGAGTCCTCGGCGAACAAGATTGGCATCGGCGTCGTCTCCATCTCCGGGCAAATCGTCTCCAACCCGCGCCATACGTACATCACCCCGCCAGGCCACGGTTTCCTGCCCCGGGAGACCGCGCAGCACCACCTCGTCCACCTACTCCCTCTACTCCGCGCAGCACTCGCCGAGGCCGATGCCTCTCCTGCCGACCTCGCCTGCATTTGCTACACCATGGGCCCCGGCATGGGCGGGCCTCTCCAGGTCGCCGCCGCATCGGCCCGGGCTCTGTCGCTCCTATGGGGGAAACCGCTTGTCGCCGTCAATCACTGTGTTGCGCACATTGAAATGGGCCGCGCGGTCACCGGCGCCGTGGACCCTGTTGTGCTCTACGTCTCAGGTGGCAACACGCAGGTCATCGCGTATAGCGAAGGGAGGTACAGGATCTTCGGTGAGACCATTGATATTGCCGTCGGGAACTGCCTCGACCGCTTTGCGCGGATCCTCGAGCTCTCGAATGACCCCAGCCCTGGGTATAACATCGAGCAGGTAACCGGTTCGTCAAATGCTAATTCTCTATATATGGCTTCCAGTTTACCAATGTTACTAGAAGCTAGGTGCGCTTTGCTGCGCAGTTGGTGTTGTTGGGTTTCTTAAAAAAAGTTTCAAAATATAAGGTCTTTTACTTTTCTGAAAAGTCAAACCTGTTAAGTTTGATCAAATTTGTAGAGAAATATATCAAAATTCATAAATCACATCAATATGATTAGATTCACCATGAAATGAATTTCCGTACTCATTTGTTATTATTGTGGATGTCGATATTTTTTGCTCTGAACTTTGTCAAAATTAAAGAAATTTGACTTCCAAAAAATAATACCCCTTATATTGTGGAGCTGATGGAATATTTAGTTTGACAGATGGGAGCGATGATGGAGTGCGTTTTATATTTATTTATAATGCGGTGATTTGATGGGCCTTTCGTGGTGCGGTTCTGTGTTATCCACCAACTAACGTATATTTATGTGGGGAAATTTTCACGTCAGGGGCTGCATGTACTATATTGGTGCCATAGTATCGCATGGTGACGATTCTTTTTTGTAGGTGGTTGGAGAGTGCACGGGATTGATGTGTTCTCATAGGCCGGTTGCTGCTGATTGATTTGAAAAATCGTTGGCCTGGTCAAAATCGTAAACCAAATCCAAAATTGAATACCTCAATTGAATGAAATTGTTTAAAATGGGAACATAGTGAATCATGAATGAGAGAGCCCTTGAGAAATGTTGACCAATTCTAAATTGAAGACCTCAGTTAATCGCGAGGCCTTAAAAATCGGAACCATAGTGTATAGTATAAAAGAATTGAATTAGAGAGCTTTGAGAAATTGTTGACCCGGTCAAAATCAGATGACCCAATCCCAATTGGAGACCTCAATTGAATGTGGGCTCTTTAAAACTAGGGAGCTTAGTGTTATAGAGTATTTGTAGCTGTATATGCACATATATGCTCATTTCTAGTTTCAATTGTGATTCAGGCCTAACTGCATGAGTTGTTTAGTTGCTTCAAGCACTTCGATCTGTATGGGTAATAACATAAATAGATTAATTATGAGATATATGAACTAAACTGAGAATGTGGAAAATTGGGATTTTTATCTGGTTGATCTGCGAATTGATTTTCAATGTGCCGAGCTGGTGATTCTTGCCTGTATGAGATAATATTTGCAAATGAGAGGACCATGTATTATTGCATATGACCAATGTAGCCATGTAGGATGATTGCATAACACAGAATAAACAATTGGATTTGTGATGCCATTTTGATATTCAAGTCCTTTGGACTGCCCTCTAGATTAGCTTATACAATACTCCTTCCGTTCCTTTATATAAGGTGTATTTGTTTTTTCAAAAGTCAAACGGGTGCATGTTTGACCAAGTTTTTAGAAAAATATATCAATACCCACAATACAAAATTTATATCATTTGATTCATCATGAAAAGTAGTTTCATATTTTATCTATTAGGTATTACAGATATTGTCCGCAATCGTGATTATCATGAATGTCATTAGTAAAGGGAGCACAATAATGATTTAATTGGGGGTGTGCACGACGGCCTTACAACGAACGTGGCTGTACACCGACAATATTGACACTTCAATGTTTCCTTAATAGTTTCAGTTGCCTTGAGGGACTGTGATCTAGCCCTATGTTAGGGAGGCATCGTGGGAGGTTTGGCTGGAAGCCCGACTTGAACAACGCTGTACACTCTCCAAACTTCTCTTCCTGAACGTCGGTCCTAGTCGAACGAGGCTCCTCGGACATGGCCCTAGAGCTCCCCGCATGAGGCTTGAACCTCCGTGCACTACACTTGATTCTCTTGAGAGTGACCGAGTTACATGCACATGGGGGCTTTATATAGCCTATGGGTCCTTCACAGATGAACAAGACTACCATTGAGATGGTAGGTGGAGCGGTAGTGGACCTAATCTTTGGTCCATGGGTCCATGGTGTACTAGGAGGGGACGTCCATAGCCTATGGTGGACCAATCCCTCTCATCCCTCCACCATGATGGGATTCTTCACTTAGGCTTCTTTGCCTTAGTTGGCCTCTTTGACTTGGTCTTATCTTTTTTTCTTTCATTTGACTTGTTGATCATGGTTGCTTGCTTGACTTGTATTGGCTTGGCTTCATGTGAATATCAAAAGCTGAAGCATATGTTTATGTGCACCATATAGGGTTTGAATACATGTGAATATCAAAGAAATTACCAAAAAATGCAGTGCTAGATTGTATACATGCATACATTTGTGCAATAATATAATTCCTTGTGCATTTTACAAAATATGTAGAGATATAGACATTAGAGATGCTTACATGGGCCCATAACCCACAGGTCTCGGGATCGAAACCCGACTTTGATACAAACGCCGTCGGACCCTAGGACCAAAATTACACAAATCTAGCTATAGAGAATGATGCATAAAGCTGAGATTCACGCTCGGACAACGACACCAATCTTTGATGGGCCATGAGCTCCTAATAGTCTTGGAGAGCTTGAAACATTCAAGCCACTACCCCACTACTGGATCACCTCGTCCGAGCGGGGTGGTCTCAAACATTCCTTCAATTGATCTAACTGAGCCGAAGCATCAATACATACCCAGCCACAACCAGTAAAATGGACACATGGTTGGAGTAGCGTGATATAGCTCCTAAGCTCTCAGTACATGAATTGCTTCACCCTGTATTCGATCATCCGCTAGCACATGCATAACATAGATTCCAAGACCCTACACAGAACGTGCACTTTATATCAATACTTGCATCATGCACGCCGTGTGTGTGAAAACAAGTAACACAACTCTACCCTTGAAAGCATATATATAACAAAGTCTCATAAGAGAGCAAAGATAGCAGGTATATTAAAAGCAGAGGTTGCATGACCCAACAGTACATCAAGCATCAGCGGAAACGAAATATGTCCGAGTATAAAACATGTTTAATGAAAGCCTAAGAGGGATGAACAAAATACAGTGACCCTTCCAAAGGCATAGATTGTTGTCTGGACCTCCAAACTACACGCCGACATTGAGATCCACGTAGTAACCACCATCGGGGTTGTAAGCCTACTCTGCAACAAGTTATTAATGAACAACAAGGGTGAGTACAATTGTACTCGGCAAGACTTACATCAGAACTAGCTACATCTATGTTAACCTCCACAGTAATGCACCACCTTGAACCCTCCCACGACCTATGTTGCAGGGATACGGCTGGGAGGTGCTGTATCAGTGCAAAAAACGTGGCCAGAACGGGGATACACATGGATACGCAGGGGATACACGTATCCCTAAGTATCCCCTTTTTCTGAATTAAAATAAAAGGAGCAAAATGCAAAACGGCTGGGATACGATGGGGATACCACATGGATACGTATAGGGCTGTTACGACTTGAACCAGAGCCCATCAGGAGGCCGATTGTGGGCTGCCTCATATGCAATTTTGATCGCTAAAACAAACCCTCACGCACGACACTTGAAAAATGCAGCAACTTCTTCACTGCTGATTTTATCATCCTCAAAAGATCAGGTTACTTCATTAACCTCAATTTTATCATTCTCAAAATATTTTCTATTAGTGCTGATTTTTTATGCATTTGTACAGATACTCGCCGTATCCCCGTAAGTCTATTTTCAGAAAATCCCATTTTCCCGTATCGCCGTACCCGTATCCCCATATCTGTATCCCCGTACCATGTAACATAGCCCATGACTCGCCTGCAAGGAAGCAATCCATGGCTTTCGCACTTATCTTGGCAATTTAAGGTAACCATTAAAGTTGTCTATGATCAAGCAACAATCTCCAAGTTGTCCATAACGGCATAACCACAGACATGACTATACAAATAGATTTAACCTTGCAGGGGTGTACCAATTTACCCACACACGTGTCAATCGGCTCTTAGCATCACATCACACCCGCCCATTGGGGTGCTGACAGAGGGTCATGGACCACAACACTTCCCCTATGCTGCATTTAGTCCAGCTAGTCACCCATCTGAGTTTTACCTGAATCGCGAGTCCGGCCAAATCTTTGATACAACATCAACTGTTGTATGGAGGACCCAAGCCTATCTCCCACAATATAGTTTTATCCACTTGGCAAGCCGTGCTACAATCCTACCATGTTGCCAATTATCTTTCTATGCATATACCAAATGGAAACCCTGAATTATGTGACTCTTGGAGTGGTCTGAGGTAAGGTACTACCGCACTAGGCCAAGGGGTGACCCATATAATCCCGTGTGGTTAGCACGCTCAGTCTCGGATCAAGAAAATGAGAGGTCAGGTCCTAATAGTGGCGTAAGTGAGACAACCCACCATGTTCTCCAACATGGCCACTCACCTTTGCCTTTAGTCATATTAACATAATTATCCCCAGAAGCAGACCACAATCCACTTATCATGTGTATGTACCAAACGTGGTTCATCTCCCAGATGGATCAAGACTCACAACCCTAAGCATAGCTAAGCACGACAAGAGTGTAGGGCCGACATGATGATAACACCAGCAATGATGCTTACATGCTTCACAAATAGAATCTTGTCTCTAGAAACCCTATCGCTTGTTCAATGAATACTAAGCTGATCTTTATCTCTAATTTTATCTCTATTCCTAATTGATAATGCCTAATTCTATGTTTATGCACATGCAATGTTAATTAGTTGGGCAAGATTAGAGATGCTCCATAATGATAAGATATTAATTGAGGACCAAGTAAACCATCTTTATATAAAATAAAGGGGAGCATGTATCTATTGCCAATCAAGCCGTGGTAAAGTGTTTATCAATCTAATCTCTTTCTTTGTCATCCTCCCAAATCTATGGTATATTCAATATTCTCCAATCCTCTATACCCTGCCAATTTGACCATCCTTATCCGACTATCCCTTAATGATTGAGCTATTTTCTACTCCCTCCGTCCCAAAATAAGTGTCGCTGATTTATTACAAGAGACAGTATTATTTACCTTGCATGGACGTGATGCCTGTTAGGTGAGATACACTTCATTGTGTAAAGAATAGATTAGGTATGGACTTGACTTAATGTATAGGTTCTCGTACTTATTTTTATTTTTTTTGTAATACTCTGGCCTACCCCAACTTGTTTGGGGTTGAAAGACTTTGTTGTTGTTGCTGTTGCAAAACCTGGGGTAGATCAGACTTCATAAAAGAGATCGGTGTTGATAAATTTGACGGAACTTTGAAGTTGTTGCTATATTGTTCTTTGTCAATTCTCTTCTTGCTTCTGTTGAAATTCAGAAGTATCACGTTACTTAGTCAGGTAATTTTGATTCAGTAGTAGCCATGACCTACAATATCATATTTCAACCATACAGTTCATATGGTATTTGATATATGGGCTTGTTTATTTGTGCCGTCAAAAATATATTTGCCTTTTACCAAGATTCCTTGCACATCAGTAGACCACAGGACCGAGTTTTCTTAAATTGTTAAATGTGCTCAAATCATAAACATTGTCCAATTTTCATTGTTTTGCAGTGTTAAGGATCTTGACTAATATCCTGCAATTTTTTTTGAAAATCCAGCCATGGGCTCAAAGTAGAAAATCTTGATCAAGTTAAGTTATGTATGATATGCAGAAATATTTAAGTGATGTTGGGTTTGAACTGTGGAAGCCTATTTCTTTTATTAACACTTGGGGCCTCTTTCATTCACGGGATTTCCAAAACGCATGAACAGGAAAAACACAGGAATGGAGTGGTATGCCATCTTCAATCCTACAGGATTAGTATGGGCGTTTGATTGTGCGCAGGAAAAAAGTAGGATTCTTCACTTGAGGTTGGAGTGGATGGAAATTTTCCTACGAAAACTTAGTGCAAATAATTCCTAAGGAAAATTTTCTGATTGTAATCCTACAAATGAAACAACCCACATAGGGAAAAATCCTAAGGATTTGAATCCTCCAAAATTCTCTAGTAAGTAATCATTTGAATCAAAGAGGCTGTATTGAGCAAATGAAAAAGAAAGGTGTTTTGGCTCCTAGGTGCATATGCACCCATTGTCTAAATAACACACTTTGAAAAGTTGAAAAATTCGGAACAAAAATCCCGCGGGTGTATCCGGACATTCTATGTGCATGCACAAAGTTTCGGTGAAAAACGACGTTTTTTGTGGCTTGTGTAAAAAAGATAAAGAAATGCAAAATGAATAGTTGTAATGAAGCATCAGAAATTGTCTTTTTTACACAAGCCACAAAAAACCTTGTTTTTCACCGAAAACTTTGTGCACACACATAGAATGTCCGGATATACACGCGGGATTTTTGTTCGGAATTTTTCAACTTTTCAAAATGTGTATTTAGACAATGGGTGCATATGCACCTAGGAGCCATTGCCAATTTCCGTGAAATGCAGGAGTAAATTAATGTTTGAAATAGAGTCAACGAATGAAGCAGATTCATTAACAACTCAATGTACAGATAAAAAATGAAAACGAACATACAACGTAAATGCTTTCTGCAACGGATGTGAGAAAAGAATGTTAAAACACTAAAAGCAGTTGTGCAATGCAAGTGTGATATTGGTGTGTACTTTCCATCTCATGTTGGCCTGTCCCTTCCATCCTTTCTTTTTGAAATAAAAGGTTATTCCCATTCCTGCGACAGATGTATGGTTGTGTCATGTAGTCTTCATCTTTCCCAGTGGCATGTTTATTCAGTCTACTCTACATGTCTTCCTCTCTTCCAGCTTGCAAAGAAGGGAGAGAAGTTCATCGACCTCCCTTATGTTGTAAAGGGTATGGATGTGTCATTTAGTGGCATATTGAGCTTCATCGAAGCTGCAGCGATTGAAAAGCTTGAAAATAACGAGTGCACACCAGCAGACCTGTGCTACTCATTGCAGGTATGATTTATTATTGAACTCCTTTAGTTTATCCTTGTACAAGTATTTAGGTAATGATTAAGCTTACTTTGATTGAAGATAAGTTGTATATGTTCTAATTAAGGCAGTTGGTGGCCATATCCAGGAAACTCTCTTTGCTATGCTTGTTGAAATCACTGAACGTGCCATGGCACATTGTGATTCGAAGGATGTTCTTATTGTTGGTGGTGTTGGATGCAATGAACGTTTGCAAGAGATGATGAGGATTATGTGCTCAGAGAGAGGGGGTAGGCTGTTTGCAACTGATGATCGATATTGTATAGACAATGGTGCGATGATTGCATACACTGGTTTACTGGCATATGCACATGGTGTGACCACACCCCTGGAGGACTCGACATTTACTCAAAGGTTCCGAACTGATGAAGTTCATGCAATTTGGAGGGAGAAGGAGGTTCCAGTATTAAATAACACAGATTCTGATGCAGCGGCTGAAGTATCCATAGATGGAACCTCTGGGCCGACTCCAATTGCTGTAGATTCCTGAGGTACAATTGATCTTTCCAATTTTATGCTACTGCTGATTGCTTTCTTGCGACAGTTAATGTAATTTAGACACGGTTAGCTGTTTGAACAGTCCTGTAACTTTTGGACCAACTACATGACATTACCATGTTCATTTTATATACATTTCCCTTGCATTGATTTCTAGTTGACTGATTCAGCGATAATTCAATTCCTGTAAAGTCGTAACTTTTATGTGTGCAATGAATTGTTATCCCTTTTTTTTGCTTTGTGCTGGTAATCTAACTGTATTACATATTTCCTGTTAACATTTAAGGACTTGGGAATATTGGTAGACACAAATCTGCAATGCATGCTTTGCACAGCAATGCTATTGTGCTGCTTTGGTTCCTATTTTATACTTTCCTTGGAGCAAAAACTGTTAGGTTATAATTTGAACTTGTGACATTCTTAATCTTTGATCCATCTAACGCATTTGGTGTATTGTTTGCTTTTGAATGAAGGTACTGTCATAATCCTGACCAAATGATTGCCATTCTCCATTCTGTCACAGGTGCTGGTGCCTTTTGTTGATTATTTCGGAAAGATTATGTTGCTGCAGATATGAGGCTTTGCTTGATGATTTGTAGAAAGCCTTGAAGGCTAATGGCAGAGTGCCTCGTACATTTTGTTCGTCATGACTGACTGGAATATCTCACCAGTTGCAAGTGATCTGCAAAAAGACATTGCTAACTCCTCTCCCTGTTCCAAATTATTTGAAGGTCTAGGTTTGTCCCAAGTTAAAACCTTGTTAAGCTTGACCAAGTCTATAGAAAAATGAACCAACATCTACAACACAAATTAGCTTCATTAGATTCATCATAAAATATATTTTCATACTATACATATTTGATGTTGTAGATATTAGTAATTTTTTCTATGAACTTTATCAAACTTGTAAGAGTTTGACTTAGGCAAAGCTAGAACTTTTGAGTAATTTGGGACAGATGGAGTATCTCGTAATATGGATCTGTTGATTGACGCTACCCTTCCGCTCCTATGTGTGTGATACTAGTATTTGATGAAAAAGTTAACTTAAAAGTTGAGAAAGTATGTTGGTAGCACTATTCCCATTTTGAAAGCTGTACCTTGCCCTGCTATGTGTGTGACACTAGTCTTTGATGTAGAAGTAAACTTAAAATTGAAAAATCATGTTGGTAGCACTGTTCCCATTTTGAAAATTGCAGTTTTGTTTTACCGATTGTTTACAAGGAGCAGCAGTATTATTCCTTCAAACGATGTTCGGAGCCTCCTGGGGCATCCGCGCCCTTGTGGGCTGTCTGATTCACGTGTGCCTCGCACTGGTTCTTGGCGCCTTGAGGATGCCCCAGAAGGTAACGGCTGCCTTGAGGATGTTTGCCTATGGCATGACCGTAGATTTGTGGGATGAGTACCTATGGATGTCTAAACCACATGTCTTGAAGCATGGCCAGGTTTGCTACTGAAGTGGTCAAGGCTTTTTGTAGCGGAGTACTTGAAAGAACCAACTGCATGGCACTGTTGGAACTTGGAAGCAAGAGGGTGGAGAGATATGCTCAGATCCCTAGATCGCGTACAATAGAAATGGAAGGATTGCTCGTATACTCTACAAGGGAAATATTAGTACCATTGCAAGACGTCCACCGTCATTCTTAAAGTAATTGCATCACAAGACCTTTGGATTTGATGCTCGTTCTTTGAGATGTCTGAGTCTCACAATGACATTGACGTGTTGTAAAAGCCTAGGGTTTTCTTAAAATTATAATTCTTTTTGCGTCATTAGTACTGCATTGGCAGCATGTTGTCTTCGTATCGGTTTGTTCGGGTGTTTCATTAAACCTGTAGCCCTATTTTAGTTCACCGTTTCTTTGGAAACACGCTAGCCACTTCCCTCTTTTCTCTAAGCCTAAAGCCCACCTAAACCTCCTCAAAAAACTAGCCCAAAAGCCCCCCAAACCCCATCTTATTTAAGAAGCCAATCTCCTTTCTAATTGAGCCAACCCCAAATTTGGAGAGACATCCCCCCCTCCCTAAATTTCAGTGCCAGCCATCACCTGGTCCGACCCCTCCAAATCTGGCGTCGCCACCCACAGGCAGCTAGCCCCAGTGCCAGATTTGAGTCGTCCGTGGCCAGATCGGATTACTCGCATGCCAGCCAGCACCCCCTACGTGGTCGCGGCCCGCCAGAAATAATAGTTCACACCTAACGTCTGTTGGTACAGTCGGGGTCTTATGTTCTCACTATCTTTCAAAATTTCCAAGTCTCCAATATGGATGACTTAACTCCTCCAGTGGTGTCTTCTCGACTTCTAGTCTTTCTAGGTGGTGAGGGTCAAATCACATACTAATCCTATTCACACAAGCATTTCATTCACACAACACACATCACCATCCAATGTAGGGCATCATTCTATGATCTCATTGGACTAATCATGAAGTGTTTGCTTCAGATAAACATAGTACTGCTGGTCAAATCTAAGCTTCACTCCTGCTTTAGCTGAGCTAATCATAGATCATCGAGTTGTCGCCTCCTCATTCTGCTTCCTCCTTGGTGCCACTCTTGCACTCTCTTGTCCAATTTCCTCCTTGAGTGTTTCCAGTTCCTCCTCTACTTCCACGAGGTACTTCTGGGTACTCTGCAGTCTGAAGCTAAATCTTTCTCCAAACTTCTTAGTTGCTTTCAATGCCTTGCTTCATGTTGAATCCAGGAATGACATAAGAGGCACTGAGTTCGTGAACATGTAGAGTCTAAACTACTTGTGGCCATCATCTCTGTTTTTCCTCAGATGCAGTTAACTCTACCAATACTCCTAGACTTCATTCATGATTGGAAATCCTTTATGCACAACTCCTTTGAGTCCCATGCTTAACTTGAATCCTTTAGTGCCCTTGAGAGCTTAGTCTTAAACTCCAATGTCATGGCGACCAATGATCCCTTCTGACCGATTCTATAAGATTGGTCATCCACGTTTGGAAGGGAGAGGATTGGAAAGGCCAAGAGGTAAGAAGTATGAGATCAAGGCATAATAAGTACAAGGAGGTGTCAAAATAGATTTTCATCCTATGAGTTTTCCTAGTCCATTTCCTAGGGTCATGACGTGTAGACAACATGTGCTCTGGTACCATATGTAACGACTCGGTCCCGGATAGGGGCCTGAATCTCCGTACTTGCCATTCTAATCCCTCAATTCATTGCTATAACACACAGTACACAATGAAATAACAAGAAATATCACATGCCACAGTATTACATCACATATGCAGTCTTTAATACATCACATACCTGCTTAGCTCATGGCTAGCTTATAATATCATGCAACGGAAATGCAATAATATTTTGTGGCATCCTTCTACTCACAAGCAGTAGTTGAGCACAACATCGTAAACCTACTTTGTATCTTTCCTTCGATACGGACAATCCCGCAACATGATACGTTGTAGCCACAAGGGTCAATACATTTAATGTATTGACAATGTTCCAACTAATGATATAGCAACCCTACAAGTTCTCAAGCATGACAAGGAGGGTTGTGGTTCTAAATATTTCTAAAACTTATTTCCTCTTGCTTCTGCTTATTAGTCAAGTTTCGACCAACCACAGTTGACTTGTGAACAACTTAGGTCTTCTCTAATTCACCTGACTATGAGAGCCCTCGGGATCACATCACCCAATCATTGTCACGAGAAACCTTCAGGATCGTCATTAGTCAAAACTGTCATAAGAGCCCCTCAAGATCATGGTTAAGAAAACAACTGCAATGAGAGCCCCTCAGGATCATGGTTACACAAACAACTTCCATGAGAGCTCCTCAGGGTCATGGTTACGCAAACAACTGTCATGAGAGCCCCTCGGGATCATGGTTCCACAAACAACTGCCATTAGAGCCCCTTGGGATTATGGTTTCATAAACAACTGCCGTGAGATCCCCCATGATCATGGTTTCACAAACAACTACCATGAGATCCCCTCCAGATAATGTTCACTCAATCACAACATGCTCGTACACACTTGTACACGATTCACACAAATGCTTGGTGGCAACAAGTGTAACCATAATTGAGGTAACGGCGAGTTCAATAACGCGGGGGGTTCAACCACTCCAATCCAGAGGACTCCCCATGTGGCATTACAACGGAGAAGACAACCCATCACGATGCGGACGTAAGGGTCCGGACAACTTCCCGCTTTGGCTGCCATGCTGGCTGTTCTTTTTAAGGGGGAGAAAGAGGAATTCACTCGCCTCAAGTGTCGAGATGACTTTTCCATGTACAATCCTCCCAGCTGGGTAAGCCTTCGCCCAATAATTTTACTTAATGCTCCTCCCGAGTCGTACCCAGCTGAACTTAACCCCACCATTTCTTGACAGGAATGGAGGAAAGTTGTCGCGGAGATTTATAGCCCTGCCCCGCAGCCGGAGGACCATAGTCGGGACCTGGATCCCGGATTCGAAGAGGATCCGGACATATCCGTAGAGCTCAAGGAGGGTTTTTTTCTATCAAGCGAGTTATGATGGCACGGAAGTGGCCATTATAGCTGATTACCCCGGCCTTCTCCCTTCCTCCCACGTAAGTACCCTGAAGGTGTCTCCTCAAAAAGAGTTTTCTTACTGTGCTTTACCCACTACAATGTCTTGTGTTCTAAAAGGGGTGGCACTCGTCTTTCCATGCCGCATATGGATCGTCCCTCAAGAAGGGTATGCCGTCACAAGGCGGATCTTCAAAAAGAAAGGTGGACAACGATTCTTCCAAGCCCCGACCTTCATCGAAAAGGTACAACTTTTGATATGCCCTGCGACAAACATGCCGAACTGTGATGTTTTTCTCCTTCCCCATATTCCAGGAAGAGCACTCATCGGACTATATCCAGAGACTTCACCGGACATACGTCCATCAATCCGACCCCGGACCCTGCCTCTAGGGCGAGAGTCGATACGAGTGCCATGTCGGATTGTCCTCTCTCCGATGATTCGGATAATGTATCCGTTACCAACTCTGAGGTGGAGAGTGCCATGAACCATCGGCGCCGGAGGGCAGCTATGTGCGATCCTAATTTTACTGAAGAGGCATTCAATGCCTTTAGTTTGACGAATGCATATATCCGGGCTACTCGAGATGGGCTTGCCGGGGAAACTCGCCAACTTTCAAAGGATATGAGTGTAAGATCATTTTGTGTAGATTTAATAGCCATATACTAGTAGCCCCCGAGACTTAAAAATAGTTGAAGCAACTGATTTTAAGGATCAACGTATAATTAGATACTTACGGAGAAGAACATCGTGCTATCTCGGGAGCTGGAGCAGTGTCGGACCCAGCTGACTGCTGTTACTGCTGAACTAGAGAAGTCCAAGGAGGCACCAACTGGTAATGTTTCCTTTTGTTCGAAAAAATAATCATGTGCTAGTCATGTTTATGCAAATGAACACTGTTGCATTTTACAATGGCAGGATCGGTGGCACAACTGGAAGAGAAACTGAAGGCCGCGCAGGCGGACAAAGAACATGCCGAAAGGAAAGAGGCCACTGGTCATCGTGTACTGACGCGGACCAGGGATGAGAAGAACAAGCTGCAGGACGCCAACACCCAGCTCGGCGAAGAGCTGAAAGAGGCGACATATTCAGTATGCCTTTTAACTTACTGTCCTTATAGTTTGCTGATGCGAATCCTAACAAGTTTATACCTGTATGTGAGTTGACTGGGCGGCCCAAAGAAGAGGTGTCCGAATTTCAAGGCGACCTGCTACAAGAGCTATCCAAGGTGCATGAGCGAGCATGGAAGGCGATGAGAAGCATTGCTAAGGCTTTATGGCCAGCCGATTCTCCTCTAGGAAGTATGGAGGACCTTGTGAATTTATTCAAGGGAGCTCGGCGCCGTTTTGGGCTATGGAAGATATCGACATGCCGAGAAGGTGCTCGGGAAGCCTGGGCCATGGTGAAAACAAGGTACACCGGGCTTGATCCCAATCATATGGCCCGGGTCGGACCTCGAGATTCCGACGAACAGGAAATTCCGGTCAGCCTAGTGTACGACCAAGTGAAGGTGGCCGCCAAGTTCTCCCAACAAGATTGTAAACTAGACAGCCTGTTAGAGGGTCTAGAGGAAGAAGAAGTTTTTGAGTCTAAGTAGCAATGTACTTTTGTCAACAAACTTGTCTCCAACCGAATTTGTAAAACGATTGTCATGGCAGACTTTCTGCTTCGACCTCCGAGAACCCTAGGTTAGGAGTGTTTCCGAATACTATACCATAGGTAAACACCAACGTATGTTCGGAAACCAGGCAGTCCGGTCATCATTGCTTGAACAGACAAGTTGTATTCGGGGAGTTATGTTATATTACATTTGATTGTAAGAAACATCTTCCAGAGAGAATAGTTCCGTTAAGGGTTCCTTTCCCTGGGCTGGTATGCGGTTCTCTGTGCATACCGAAGCTGTGATGCTGAAAAATCACAGTACACATTTATACTCTAGGGTTTTGTAGTGCCATAAGGGCAGTTCATCTTTTACTCACCGACAAATCATTCCCTTAAGAATGCTAGCTTTCGGCTTCACCCAGTCTGAGGTACAAGTCCGGATGACCCGGCTGTAACAATCGCAGAGGTGCTCCCCTTATGCCCTAGCCGAAAAAACGAGAACGTAGGGCATACGCACAGGAGCCAGGCAACCCAGCTTGGCAAAAACTTAAGTCATAAAGGTGCATGTAATGGTGAAGAAAAGGTACATATCATAAAAGGACACATATGTGGTGAGCTTGATACTCTGAAAAATGATAATAAGCTTCTGTAAAAGAAGCCCCCAGGTATTATGGGCGTGTACATTTAAGGATGTGTACCTCATAAGTGTGCGGTCTAGTCGCACAAGAGCTATAAAGCTAAAGAAAAATTTTAAAGAGAGAGAAAATGAAAATAGGAGAAGAAGAAAACGAACAATGAGTCCGGCTCTAGGCGTAGAATCTTCGGAGTCTGGCCGCATTCCACGGGTTCGGCTCTAAGCGATTATCCGATGCATCACACAGACGGTACACACCTCTGGTGAGAACTTCATCTATAATGAAGGAACCTTCCCACTTGGTCTTGAGTTTGTCATTTTTCTTTTCTGGCAAGCGTAGAACGAGTTCACCAACATTATAAGTCTTGTCCCGCACTTCTCTGCTTTGGTATCTGCGAGCTTGTTGTTGATAAAATGCGTAACGGGATTTTGCAACATCACGCTCCTCCTCCAGGGCATCTAGACTGTCCTACCGATCAAGCTCGGCTTCTCTCTCTTCGTACATGAGCACTCGAGGTGAGTCATGAATGATGTCGCAGGGCAAAATAGCCTCCGCACCGTACACCATGAAGAATGGTGTGTAACCGGTAGTGCGATTGGGCGCGGTCCGCAGCCCCCAAAATACGGAGTCGAGCTCCTCGACCCAGTGTTTTCCTGACTCTTTTAAAGACCGTACTAGTCTAGGATTAATGCCGCTCATGATAAGACCATTAGCTTGTTCGACTTGACCGTTTGTTTGGGGGTGATAGACGGAGGCATAATCGAGCTTGATGCCCAGGTTAGCACACCATGTTTTCACTTCGTCGGCTGTAAAGTTGGAGCCGTTATCTGTGATGATGCCGTGTGGGACACCATAACGGTGTACGACACCGGATATAAAGTCTATCACTGGTCCGGCTTCGGCCGTTTAACTGGTTTGGCCTCTATCCACTTAGTGAATTTATCTACCATGACCAGCAGATGTTTTTTCTTATGGCTTCCCCCTTTAAGGGGTCCGACCATATCAAGCCCCCAGACCGCGAAAGGCCAAGTAATGGGGATTGTTTGTAAGGCGGTAGGCAGCATATGGCTTTGATTGGCGAAAAGCTCGCATCCCACACAATGTTGGACAAGGTCATGTGCATCTGCTCGGGCCGTTGGCCAGAAGAAACCGGTACGGAAGGCCTTGCTTACAAGAGCCCGAGCCGTGGCGTGGTGACCGCTAAGACCAGCATGGATTTCGGCCAGGAGCTACTGTCCTTCTTCTTCGGAGATACATCTTTGAAGTATTCGGGTAGCGCTCTTCTTGTAGAGCTCTCCCTCATGAACCTTGTAGGCTGTCGAACGCCTAACGATGCATCGAGCCTCATTTTGATCCTCAGGGAGATCTCACCTATTAAGGTAGGCCAAGAAGGGTTCGGTCCATGGGGCAATTACTGCCATTATTAGATGGGCTAATGGTGTTATTTTGGTGGCTGAGCCCCCGATGACATCGGTATTGTGTTCGGAGTCTGGGGTATAATCAGATCTGGACTAGTGTTGCCGCTCTCATCCTGCCACACCGAGGATGGCTTGAAGAGCCTTTCCAAAAATATGTTAGGCGGGACGGGGCCACGCTTGGCGCCCATGCGAGCAAGGACATCCACCGCTTGATTACTTTCTCGAGCCACATGATGAAACTCGAGTCCCTCGAACCGAGCTGATATTTTGAGTACGACATTACGATAGGAAACTATCTTTGGATCTTTGGCGTCGAAGTCTCCGTTTATTTGGGATATTGCGAGGTTTGAATCCCCGCGCACCTCCAGGCATTGTATGCCCATGGAGACAGCCATTCGAAGACCATGCAATAAGGCCTCGTATTCGGCTGCATTATTGGAGTATGTATATAATATTTGGAGTACGTACTGGACTGTGTCTCCTGTGGGGGACGTTAAGACGACGCCCGCTCCTAGATTGGCCAGCATTTTAGAGCCATCGAAGTGCATGACCCAATTGGAACATGTACCATACTCTTTAGGGAGTGCGGCCTCTGTCCATTCGGTGACGAAGTCAGCCAATACTTGGGATTTAATGGCTCGGCGTGGTTTGTATGTTATATCAAATGGCAAGAGCTCAATGGCCCACTTGGCAATCCGACCTATAGCTTTGCGGTTGTTTATTATGTCACTGAGTGGTATTTCGGAAGCCACCGTGATCGAGCACTCTTGGAAGTAGTGTCGTAGCTTCCGGGATGCCATGAAGACCGCATATGCTATCTTTTGGTAATGAGGGTACCGGGATTTGAATGGTGTGAGGACAGTGGATACATAATATACCGGTTTCTGAAGTGGGAATTTATGTCCGTCCTCTTGTTCGACGACGAGCACCGCACTCACCACCTGGTGTGTTGTAGAGATGTATAATAGCATGGGTTCGCCAAAGTTCGGCGCGGCCAGGATTGGGTTGCTCGCTAAAAGAGCTTTTATTTCTTCTAGTCCAGCCGTTGCCGCGTCTGTCCACTCGAAGCGGTCAGTGCGTTGGAGCAGGCGATATAGTGGCAATGCTTTTTCTCCTAATCTGGAGATAAAGCGGCTTAAAGCTGCCACGCATCTGGCTAGTTTTTGGACCTGTTTGAGGTCTGTTGGTGTAGCCAATTGTGACAAAGCTCAGATTTTGGCTGGGTTTGCCTCAATTCATCTATTTGAAACGATGAAGCCCAGTAGTTTTCAGGCGGGGATGCCGAAGACACACTTTTCCGGATTGAGCTTGATGTCATATATACGGAGGTTGTTGAATGTGAGACGCAGGTCGTCTACTAGTGACTCGATGTGCTTAGTTTTGATGACGACGTCATCCACATATGCTTCGACCGTCTTGCCGATTTTTTCTCCAGGAATGTTTGAATCATGCGTTGGTAGGTGGCGCCAGCATTTTTCAGCCCGAAGGGCATAGTGTTAAAGCAGAAAGGCCCGTATGGGGTAATGAATGCCGTTGCGGGACTCCTTCATTTTGATTTGATGGTATCCGGAGTATGCGTCGAGGAAACACAGTGAATCATGTCCTGTAGTAGCATCAATGATCTGATCAATGTGGGGGAGGGGGAAAGGATCCTTGGGGCAGGCCTTGTTGAGGTCTTTGAAATCGACGCACAGGCACCAGGATTTATCCTTCTTTGGTACCATTACCAGGTTTGCTAGCCAGTCCGGGTGTTTTATTTCTCTGATGAACCCGACCTCACTTAACTTGGCTAGTTCCTCTCCCCATAGCTTGTCATTTGGGTTTGGAAAGGCGCCGCAGTGTTTGCTTAACCGCCTTATATCCATTTAATATATTGAGATTGTGTTCTGCCAATCTGCGTGGGATTCCTGGCATATCAGAAGGGTGCCAGGCGAATATGTCCCAGTTCTCGAGCAGGAACGCGCGTAATGCGGCGTTGACCGTCAGGCCCAACTATGCTCCGATGGAAGCTGTCTTCTTGGGGTCCGTCGGGTGAACTTGAAATTTAACTATTTTGCCCGCTAGTTTGAAGGAAGTGGATTTGGTTCGCTTATCAAGGATTATGTCGTCCCTATCCACCATGGAGTGTAGTGCGGTTAATTCTTCAGCCGCAAGGGCCTCGGATAGTGCTTCGAGGGCCAGGGATTCGGTTTTGTTTTCGGCGCGGAGCGCTATGCCTGGATCACTAGGAATAGTGATAATACCGTTTGGCCCGGGCATCTTGAGCTTCATATACCTGTAGTGAGGTATGGCTTGAAAGCGCATGAATGCGTCTCGCCCCAATAGGGCGTGATATCCACTGTTGAAAGGGGCCACTTGGAAGGTTATCTATTTGGACTGATAGTTCTCCGGCGTGCGGAATACCACATCGAGTTTAATTTTTCCCGCGCATCTTGCTTCCTGACTGGGAATGATTCCTCGAAAGGTTGTATTACTTTGCTCGATGCAGCTCCTATCCATTTGCATTTTATTGAGCGTGTCCTTGTAGATGAGGTTCAACCCGCTGCCGCTGTCCATGAGCACTTTAGTGAACCGAAAGCCTCCACAATTGGATTGTGAACCAAGGCGACTGGTTCCCGGACTGACCAAACTTTTGGTTCGTCCTCGGCATTAAAAGTTATGGCCGTGTCATTCCAGGGATTTATTGTTGCGACTTGGCAGACTTCGGCGAGGTCACGGAGTGCCCTCTTGCGCTGATTGTTTGAAGAGAAAGTCTCGAAGACCATCAATACTCTGAGGTCATTTTCTTCCGGAGAGCACCGATTTGAGATGTTTTTGATGAGGATATCCTCACCGCTCTTGGCCACTTGCCGGAGTATCCAACATGCTCTGAGGCTGTGGGTTGGTTCGTTATCCGATGTCGTGTGTATTTTCCATGGCTTATCGAGCCATCCCTCAAGGACGGTTCCGCGTCCCGTAATGGGTTTAATTTTCTTGCCTACGGGGTCGGGTGCCCCACGAGAGTGCATCCTTTTTGCCCGCTAGGGAGGTGGCATGCACGCCGGTGGTTCCCAGCGAGCTGTCTGAGTTTTCCAGGCGCTTTCCATTGCACAATACTTCTGTACTATGGTTGCCAAGTCAGCGAAGTGTAGTACGCGACATCGGTTGAGGGCGTTGAGGATTCCTTCGTCCGCGCAGTTATTGCAGAATACTGAAATCGCGTCCTCGTCGAGGCAATCTTTAATCTTGTCCTTGACAAGGAGGAATCTTGCCGAAAAGTGATGGACTGTTTCCTGAGGCTGCTACCATACGTACATGAGGTCGCATATATCTGGGGGACCGTAATTGCTTGGCGAATATTGCTTGTGGTGGGTGGGTGGCGTTAAATCCGAACCCTGGCCCAATGTGGAGTCTGGAGTTTGAAAAACTTCCGAGTTTATCAGTTCAGGCTCCGGGGTGTCCAATGATTCTTTAGGCCCAACGCCCGATTCTAAGTTCAGAGGACTGGAAGTGTCACCCCGCAGACGGTATCCTCCTCTCCGAGCTCAGAAATCCAAACATAACTTGTTTTCAGCATAGGGGAATAGTTGTTGTTTTGCGCCACTATGGCCGCTATTTGATGGGTGACCGGCGGAGATTTGATTTCTCTCTGATCGGGCTTAAGCCCAATCCGATCATAGTCTGTAGCGATCCCCATGGCGGTGATGCAATGCAGGAGTTCGTTTAAAGACGACAAATCTGCCGGATCCATCCGTTTGGAGTATTCGGGGTCAACACGGAGACAATTTTCGATGACTTGGGAAGTCATCACCGGCTTAAAGGCCGAACGGGCGGCCATGGTAAAGCTGCCCAGCCGGAGGGTTTGGCCTGAGGCGAGGGCTTCTCCGGAAGTTGTACTGTCCTTGATAACAAGGCGAGCCATCAATCCTGTTGTCGACGCCACAGAGGAACTCTCAATGAAAGCACCAATGTCGGTGTCAAAACCGGCAGATCTCGGGTAGGGGGTCCCGAACTATGCGTCTAAGGATCGATGGTAACAGAATACAAGGGACACGATGTTTACCCAGGTTCGGGCCCTCTTGATAGAGGTAATACCCTACGTCCTTCTTGATTGACTTTGACGAGAATCGGGGTTACAAGAGTTGATCTACCACGAGATCATAATGGCTAAACCCTAATTCTCTAGCCTACATGATTATGATTGTCTCTACGGACTAAACTCTCCGGTTTATGTAGACACCGAAGGGGGCAAGGGTTGTACAGAGTCGGTTTACAGAGAAAGGGATATTCATATCCACACGCCCAACTTGCCTTCCATGCAAAGGAGAGTCCCATCCGGACACGGGGGAAAGTCTTTTATCTTGTATCTTCACGACCCATTAGTCCAGCCCATGATGCATAGCCCGGACACCCGAGGACCCCGTAATCCAGGACTACCTCAGCGGTTTTCTTGACGGCTTTCACTTTGGCCCTTGCCTTTTTAGCAGCTTCATGGTCATACTCCTTGTTCCAAAAATTAGATGCAGCCTGTGAAAATCATCAAGGTCGAGTTAACAAAACATTGAGTAATAAGGTGAAGTAATTTAGAGCCTCAAATCTGGTGGCAGGTTAAGTTTGCAGAAAGGGTTTAGCCCCACTTTGTTGCAGCTCCCCAGGCTCTCGTTCAGAAGGGTCTTTGTCATTTCATTAATTGCATCATCAGTGAGGCACACAGAGCTGTGGCGCAGTGGATCTTTCGCATCACCCGAGTAAGTGCATATTAAGCCGGGTCGGCGGCTCAAGGGTATGATTCGCCAAGAAACCCAGCACCGAACCAAATCAATACCGGTTATCCTGTTTCCTAGCAGGGCCTTGACCTTTGCAAAAGTGGGTGCAAGCTTTGGGTCGAGCCGTTAGACACGATAACCCGGTAGTGGATTTCCATTAGTCGGAGAAGTATCTTTGCAATAGAACCTTGTTTGGTTCCAATCTTTGGGGTGAATCGGCAGGAAAGCATAGGGGAAGACATCATCTCTTCTTCGTTGAATTGAGACCCCGCCAAGTTCTAAGCTGGGTCCGTTAGTGCACTCGTTCTGCCGGTTCACATAAAAATATTCCCTGAAGAGTTCAACACTGGGCTCCTCTTGAAGGTACACTTCATAGAAAACTTGAAAGTTGCACACGTTTGACACAGAATTGGGTCCGATGTCTTGAGGATGGAGTTGAAAGAAGTGCAGAATATCCCGGAAAAACTTACAACCGAGCGGTGAGAAGCCCCGATTCATATGATCAGTAAAAACAATGACCTCGCCGTCCTTTGGCTGAGGTCTTCCTTCGCTTGGTTTGGGGGCACGCCAATGCATGACATCTTTTGCTGGTAAGAAGCCGATTTTAACAAAATCCTTGAGCGTGTTTTCGGTGACGATAGGAGGAACCCAAATGCATGAAGTGGTTGTCTTCGACATTGTGAATGAGGAAGCCTAAAAGAAAGAAAATTTGCCGGTTTTAAGATTGTTTTCATTAAAGTCGGAAATGAATGCTGCAGTATATAATCAGGTTGGCGGCTTAAACGGGGCCTAATGCCATATGACTAAATTATAACTAGTGATGTAAGCCTCCATGACAGCAATGGTATGCAAGATCTATCAAGAGAGAATTCTACTAAGTGTTGAAGCAAACAAGTTTCACAGATGGATGCTAGGATTTTGGATCTGCAATACTTCGGATAATGGTAAATATTTTTGACCCAAATTATAGTGCTCGAGCAGTTCATATGTTCAGATTGGTTTTTCTTACGTGAAGGGGATGGTCTAACAACAAAAACAAGTATCACGGATGCCGCCGTGTAGGAGGAGTGCTAAGTACGAATCAAAGTTACAAGCTACAACGAAGAACAAGGATGAACTCTGATTAACTGCAGGAAACCCTAATGAGATCTAAAGGAAAGGGAAGGAGGAAAACGTACTTGAGCTGTTAAGCAGCGGAGGCGCGGGACCAAAACTCTGGATAGATCAGGTTGATGCAGCGTCCGTTGTTGATGCAGTAGCGGAGGTCGAGGACGGCGGTGGAGATTGGGTGCTGGAGTGATGTGAGGAAGAAGAAAGAGATGAAGAGGCAAGGGGGAGAAAAGAAAGGGACCCCCAGCCCTATTTATAAGGATGGAAGGATAAGTGACATGCGCGGGAATCGAGGAGACTAAAAAATGGATATGTGACGATGGAAACGCCTCGATTTTTGGGATGGTTATTAAAGATAAGGATCCGTTAAGATATGTTGGGTATTGTGCAAAATTAATGACAGATGACGTCATGGCGGGTCTCCGAAATTCTAGGAGATGATGTCATGGTGGGTTACAATGTCTTACATAAGCAGGTGAAGAAGGATTTTTTCTAAAGTGTTGAAGATTGACATGAACAAGTTCAAATCAACTAGGGGCCTAATGTTGGGGATATGACTATTGGGCATGACCCGCCCAGAAGGGGCCGGGTTATCCCAATGGTGGTTCATCAAACTGAAGCCCATGAAGGTGTTAGCGTTGGCGGTTCATGAAGCAGATTCACTAAAGGGCCCAAGGCCCAAGGGGGGCTTAAGGCCCATAGGGATAAAATCGCCATATATGTATGACTTGTATTATAAGGCAAGTGTAGTTAGTCACCGGACCAGACACGTTTATGAGCCGACCGAGACTCTATAGGCCGTTGGGCGTCAACCTATGTATATAAAGGGACGACCCAGAGGCGGTTGAAGGCAAGAGATATCATATCGAAAGCTAGGTCAAGCGTATTCGCTCCCTGGTAACCGAGACATAAGCAATACCACCTCAAACTAGATTAGGCTTTTACCTTCACCACAAGGGGCCGAACCAGTATAAACTCCCTGTGTCCTTTGTCCCGTTTAACCCCTTTAAGCTTACCTAGTTGCGGTGGCTCCACGACTAAGTCCTCACACTAGGACATCTGCCGTGACAATTCCACAACACCCAGGGTTCGTGCTCTTCCCACGGGAACGAGCCCATCTAGGACAAGTGAGGAAACCAATGATTTGTTTTGCTGTGCCTCTTCACAGGGGGAACCCATGATTTGTTTTGTAGAGTCCCTTTTCTAGTGTAGTGAGAATATGTCTAGTTTTAATTGCCATATTTGGTTGTTTACAGTATGTCTTGTTTATTTCAGTTGTTCACAATGTGATGCTCTATATGTGCAACTATTTACTGTGTTGTACATTTTCATCAATACCAATTTTAAACATACCGATAGGAATGCACATATTTGCTTGTTGTTAAGCCTATTATAGCTAGCATATGCCTCTTTTAAATGTTTTTGGTTGTTCGGTTGTTTGTAGTTATCATATGTCCAGTTTCAAATGCTATCTTTGGTTGTTCGTAGTATGCCTTGTGTCGGCGTCCTGGGAACGGGGGTACCCAGACTTGCTTGCCTGCGGCCCATGGCGTGGCTCCGTCAACGGCCCGGTATGGCCCAGCTTCATCAACAACAACCCAAGACAATCGCGAGGGGCCAAGCCTCGCGAGGCGGACAACACCAAGACCTCCCTGAGGGGCGGCCTCACTAGGCTAGCTCCCCAGGAGCGGAGATATCAATGCAAGGTGCACCTCGTGAAGTTCACATGACGTGAGCCATGACGACCAAGGCCAGGCAGGCGCCAGCGAGTGCAGTGTACCAGTTTCCCCTTTGGTGCCATGGAAGCAAGCACAGGCGCGGAGTTCCGACGAATCAAGCAAAGGTTTCCGTGTTGGTGTAACGAGACCAAGACCGCCAAGACGACAGGATGGAGGTCATCTCGGAGCCCACTTCAGTGTCACCACCACAACCTTTTTGCAGGCGAAGACTACTTTTGTCAGGATAGCTTGTACTAGTTGTCTCCCCTCAAATTTGGCCATTGTGGGATCCCTTCCCGCCTACATTTGGGAAGAGGACCTAGGCCACTATAAATAGGACCTAGCCACCACCGTAGAGAGGGGAGGGAGAGAGAGACAGATAGACATGATCAGATCCATTCCACCCGAACCACCTCACCAGCTCATCGAGCTTAAAAACACCTCTCCTCCTGAGGCTGTTCATCCACTGTACTAGTTCATCCTCAGCCCCTCGAGGCAATCCACCACAAAGCTGGAGTAGGGTATTACACTGCAAGGTGGCCCGAACCAGGATAAACTTCTGTGTCCCTTGTTCCTCAGGTTCGTCAAGCTAGGTTGTGGAATCATTGAGTCGACAGGTTGGGAAGAGGGAGTTCTTTGCACGCACCCCAGTGTTCGAACCTCTCAAGGGTCTGCGGAACCCTGAATCCAACATTTGGTGCGCCAGGTAGGGGTGCTTCAAAGCTTCTCTTCCGTCGATCGACTCGCCATTGCTCCACTGTCTACATGGCTAATGCTCATCGATCCCGTGCTAAGCGTCGAGATGATCTTGCCACTCGCGTCGCCCAGACGGTGCCCGTTAGTGGGCCTCCACGTCGTTCTCCATCACCCGACGCCAACGCCGCCACCGGCCCGGCGGGGCACGAGCAGCAAGCTTCGTCGCTGCACCCCTCCGAGCGGTGGGACGAACTTACCGCCACCCGTCGCTGAGTCCGACCGGCTCGTCATCCCACGCTCGTCACGGCCTGGCGAACGCGCAGGCTATGTTGCTCATGGCGCGTGAGCTCCTGCGCTACCGCTTGGTCGATGACCTCTATGAAGACTGGTTAGACCGCATAACCGAGCTTGTGAGCGCAGCTGGGGGCTCCCCTACACCGTCCCTGTCACTGCCTCGACCGTCGCCTGCTGCGGGCGACGTAGACCATGGAGCGCCTCCGCCACCTCCTTGTCAGGACGTCGCCCTCGGTCCAAGACGCGCGGCCCCACGGCGTGACCCACCACACAGGGCGCCCGCGCGCGAAGAAGAAAGCTGCCGAGAGGTCCAACAGCCACAAGAAAGTGCTCCAGCGCTCCCTCCACCGCCACGTCAAGACCGCGCGCCGCCTACAGTGGTGGTGCGTGAGCACCAAGATCATGCTCCACCTCCACGACGGGCTTCGGGGACCACAGCGGGCTGCCGCGCCTTCACCCTTGAGCTACGCAGCGTCGTCCAGCCAGGCAAGTTCAAGCCCGACCCGCCTCCATGCTATGATGGCACCCCCGACCCTGAGGAGTTCCTGTAGCTCTACGAGCTGAGCATCGAGGCGGCCAGCGGTGACAAAAAGGTCATGGCAAAATGGTTCCCCATGGACCTCAAGGATGGTGCACGCTCGTGGCTCCTGCATCTTCCCGCGGGATCGATCTCCTCCTGGGGGGAGATGCGCGAGCGTTTCATTGCCAACTTCCAGGGTACTCGCGACCGCCCGCATGCCGTGGGTGACCTGCGGCGCATCAAGCAGCAGCCAGGGGAGACCACGCAGAATTACATCCAACGCTTCAACAACGTTCGCCTCAAGATCCCCAAGGTTTCGGATGAAGCCATCATCTTGGCGTTCTTCGATGGCGTCCGCGATGTCAAGATGAAGGAGGAGCTCGCCATCCATGAGGACCTGTGCAAGGCTCTGGAGATGTTCAACATGGCAACCAAGTGCACGAGAGCCGAGGAAGGGCGCCTCTCCCTCCTCGAACTCCCAGCGGCCGACACAGAAGACAAGAAGGCCAAGGCCAAGGACGTGAAGTGCAAGGGGGCTGCCGTGCTCGCGGCTGAAGCAGAAATGAAGCATGGTTGCGACCACTCAGAATCATCCTAGGGCAGCCATCCATTCTGCATCTTCCACAATGTACACAGCCACAACACCAACGACTGTCAGGAGCTCAGGGCCATCCGCGACAGGCGCCTCGGTCTACGCCCCGAGTGCAACGACCGAGGCTACGGCCGCGGAGGAGGTAGAAGTGGAGGACGTTGGGATGACCGCGGTCCCCGCCAGGAGTAGCGCGACCAGCCTCGTGAGGGCCGCTGGCAAGGACAGACTCGCGAGGGCGCCTGGAGAGACCAGTCTCGTGAGGACCGTCCTCAGGGCAATGCTGGCCTCTCTAAGCTGCCACCATCACCAAGAAGGAATGATGACCACCACCAGAACGAAGGGGCAGGGGGCTTCCAGGAGCCTCGTGCCATTGCCTGCATCTTAGGTGGCGCTCAGGCCCCAGCCTCCCAGCACATCTTCAAGCGGTTCGCTCGTAAGGTGAATGCGGCCCTCCCCAGGCTCGAGGCCACACATACGCTTAGGTGGTCCAAGTGCACCATCACCTTCAGCTCGTCTGACCATCTCAAGTGCGCGACAACTGCCGGCGCCCTCCCGATGCTTCGCTCGCCCGTCATCAGCAATGTCCTTGTCACCAAGACCCTCCTCGATGGCGGTGCGGGGCTCAATGTTCTTTCCATCGAGACGTTCGACCGCCTCCAAGTGCCATATGATCAGCTGCAGCCCACTAAGCCCTTCTCAGGAGTGACCGACGACTACACCACTTCGATAGGGCAGATCTGCCTCCATGTCACCTTCCGCCAACGCGAAAACTACCACACCGAGCTCATTGACTTCGACGTCGCTCACATCCGCCTTCCGTATGATGCCATCCTAGGATATCCAGCCCTAGCCAAGTTCACGGCGGTGACCCACCATGGCTACAACGTCCTTAAGATGCTGGGGAACCACGGCGTCATCGCAATCGCCTGTGAGGAGAAAGATGATGTGTTCTCTCTCGAGCGTGCCTACCATGCTGCAGCAGTTGAAGACCCAGACAACGAAGGCACTATCTACCCTCCTGAGGCTATCCCCAAGAAGAACAAGCAACTGCTCTGCCAAGAGCCTCAGGATAGTGGAGTCTCTAGCGGCACCACCTCATGACTTGTGCCCACGAATGGGGCGCCTCCCTCTCGTGTATAGGAAGGCGCGCCCGACGCCCTCCTTAGGCTGGCTCAGGGGTTCTCTTCTAGAGGGCCTCTGACTTAGCCAATGTCATGAGGGCGCCGCTCGGGCACCACATGGAGGCGTGCTTTGTCGCACACTTCCCCCATGAGGGCACAAGGCATGGGGTGCCAGGTGCTCAGGGGTTCATCACCAAGGCGACCGAGGAGCTTCAGGAGGCGAGAGCCATGCGCGGCGACTGCTGCCTACCACCTGGCGTGGCCCCTTGTCTTGGCGAGGACAATGAGCTGCGAGTCTGTGTCAACATTCCAGGGCTGAACAGAGCCGCATCCCAGGAGCGCTTCTGGCCTTCGCGCGTTGGTCGATGTGAGGGTCCACCTCACAACTATGTTCGCATGCCTTTCGGCTTGCTGAACGCGATTGTTACCCTCCAACGTCGCCTGCGAAGCATCATGGCTGCTCAGGAGGCCAGGCACCACGCGGTCCTTGTGGAGATGGCGACACTTCTTCACGAGCCTCCCAAGCCTCCAGAGCCTCCAGAGCCTCCCGAGGTTCAGGACCCAGGCGGCTCGTGAGGAGAAACCTCTTCAGCAGGCATCTTCAGCTACTTTGACATCTCTTCAGCAACGATGCCAGGTGACATTTTTCGGTTTGCTTTGTTGGGGGCGCCCTTCGGGCTTCATTACCCCCAGACCGCGTGGGCCTGTCCCTACAACATGTATCTTTCTTGCATCTTCCAGTCGTTCTGTTGGGGGCGCCCCTTTGGGCTGCATTATCCCGAGGCCGTGTGGGTCTGTCCCTACGGCATGTGTCGTACTTGTATTTATCTAAACTAGCCTTACCTCCTCCCATAAGCTGACTTATGATTATCACCTGCTCACCTGATTGTTTAATACCCTTCGCGCCCCCCGTGTTGCTAACCGGCCTCCTGCTCATCCTGCAATGAGGGCTACACATGCTGGCACGGCCCTTGTGCTCGGGTTCGTCCCTGCAACGCTGGCAAATCTGAGAGATCGAGCTCTGGCTCGCGGCCCGCCCCGTGCACGTCACCTCACCAGGTCTTTAGTGCCCTCATCTTCTTGGGGAAGGATCAGCGGCAGGATAGCAAATGCGATTCTGGGTTATATTCTCCCCCCGGACTAACTCACAAGAATCTACAGAGCTTAACTATGGGTGGCCCCTGCCGGCTGCCCCCTTTCCGCGCTATTCGCTTGCGCGTTAAAGGGGGGGGGGGCTCCTGAGCATCGCGCCTCAGGAGCTCATACTGATTCTCTAGCCCTCACCCCTGGCCTTGGCCATGACACCGCGACCTGGCATACCAGCGACTGCTGAGTCTCGCTAGAGGGTCGGGACCCAAGGACGCAGAGCGCTCAGATGAGCAAGGAAAAGGGAGGCCGGCGTGAGCCCTACCTAGTAGCACCACCAAAGCTACTATTAAGAATGTTCTAACGACTTTGACCATTATTTGGAAACTTCATAACAAGTTGATACAAACTCAAAAAATGCAAATAAGATATCAGGATGTTCAGAAAACATCACCTACATTTGCATGTAATTTTTATTCATGAAAAAATATTGTTTATACCTTTTTATTTTTAATAATGTTAATAACATTAATTACCTCAGGTAGTTTAAAGGTTGCTTTTGTCCTGAATGCAAATGATATGCACATAAAGGTAATGTTTAACTGAACATTTTGATATCTTATTTGCATTTTTTGAGTTCATATGAATTAGTTATGAATTTTCAAAGTTTTGGTCAAACGGTCAAAGGGCATTAGAGGAACCTCGACGGAAAAAGTAAGGGCAAAACTGAGCAAGATCGAAAAGTAAGGGCAAAACCGATGGGTAGGAACCAACTAGGGGTAAAAATACGATTGTCCCAAAAAAGAAACAACAACAACTTCAGGCCAAATAGGATACGCTCAATGACAAATGGACCCAGGTCCTAGCCGCCGAAGAATATGGCCTTGAGTGCCCAACAAAGAGTTATCTGAAGCGTCGACTACTGCCACAATTCGACGACAAGGCCCTTGAGCCAATACCATCAAGATATGACCATGCTGATGAACCAGACCGACCACCATGTGGGCGAGACAAAGCGGCTTCTTACGCTGAATACCAACCCACACCACCTCGTTGTAGAGGCAAAGAGGCGGCGGCTCCCGGATACACCTACGACTTACGCCAGGAGCTGGACAATAGAGCCGGTCAAGCTAGATCAATCTATGGGTCAAGGGGGCGTTCCCCAATGCGAGAACACAACCATCAAGCTTGGCGCGATAGGCATAACCTCACCCGGGCTGAAAACCGAACACGGATGTCATCTGTACTCCATCATGACGTTGCCCAATACAGAGGCGCCACACACCCCTTATGCTTTATCGATGAGGTAATGCAGCACCAGTTTCCAGATGGGTTTAAACCTGTAAACATTGAATCATACGATGGAACGACAGATCCCGCGGTATGGATTGAGGACTTTCTTCTCCATTTTCACATGGCTCGCAGTGACGATCTCCACGCAATCAAATACCTCCCCTTAAAGCTGAAAGGACCAGTACGTAACTAGTTAAACAACCTCCCAGAAAACTCCATTGCAGCTGGGAAGACCTGGAGGATGCCTTTAGAGACAAATTCCAAGGTACCTATGTCCGGCCTCCGGATGCCGATGACCTTAGTCATATAGTCCAGCAACCCATAGAGTCAGCCCGCAAACTCTAGACTAGGTTCTTAATTAAAAAGAACCAAATCATCGGTTGTACGGACGCCGAAGCCCTCGCGGCCTTTAAACATAGCGTCCGCGATGAGTGGCTCGCCCGACACCTCAGCCAGGAAAAACTAAAGTCTATGGCAGCTCTTACCGCACTCATGACCCGCTTTTGCGCAGGAGAGGACAACTGGTTGGACCGTAGAAGCAGTAGTACCAGCGACCCTGGCACCTCTAAAGCCAGGGATGGCAACTGGCAGGCCACGATGCAACAAACATAAGGGTTGTAACAACAATGAAGAAACTGAAGACATAACAGTTAATGCCAGATTCAGTGGCTCTAAATCTGGTCAGCGGAAGACGCCATTCAAAGGAAATAAAGATGGTCCATCCAATTTGGACAAAATACTTGATCGGCTTTGCTAGATTCATGGCACCCGTGACAAGCCCACCAATCAGTCCAACAGAAACTGTTGGGTCTTTAAACAAACTGCTAAGTTAAATACCAAACATAAGGGGAAAGGGCCACCAAGCAAGGACGATGAGGAGCCCCGCCCACTGAACACAGGGGGACAAAAGAAATTTCCCCTTGAGGTGAAAACAGTGAATATGATCTACGTTACGCATATCCCCAAAAGGGAGCACAAACACGCGCTAAGGGACGTCTACGCCGTAGAGCCTGTCGCCCCTAAATTTAACCCGTGGTCGGATTGTCCGATCACCTTCGATCGCAGGGACCACCCGACCAATATCCATCATGGAGGTTCGGCAGCTCTGGTCCTCGATTCAATCATTAACGGATACCATCTCACCCGCGTCCTTATGGACGGCGGCGGCAGTCTTAACCTGATCTATCAAGACACTGTCCGTAAAATGGGTATTGATTCGTCAAGAATCAAGCCTAGTAACACCACCTTTAAAGGAGTGATACCCGGCGTCGAGGCCTGCTGCACAGGTTCATTAACGTTGGAAGTAGTCTACGGTTCACCAGATAACTTCCGAAGCGAAGACTTGATCTTCAACATCGTCCCTTTCCGCAGTGGTTATCACGCACTACTCGGACGAACCGCCTTCGCCCGCTTCAACGCAGTCCTACATTATGCTTACTTAAATCTCAAAATGCCTGGACCCCGCGGTGTTATCATAGTCAATGGAAACATGGAGCGCTCCCTCCGCACTGAGGAGCATACCGTGGCCCTTGCGGCTGAAGTACAGAGCGGCCTCATTAGGCTGAACACCTCATCGGCCATCAAGCCCCCGGACACTGTTAAACGAGTCCGGTCTACTCCGCATAATGATAGCTCGGTGAATCCAGAGCTAGACTAGCAGTCTCGCCTTCGTCAATCGCCCCACACAACCACAGTATATGTACCGCGTGTGCATAATTACGCACTCAAAATACCTTGGGCAAACGATGGAGGCACACTGCGGAAAAGGTCTATAGTGCGGCTTGACCCAGCTTAAGCTTAACCTTTTTTCCTTTAATCTATTTTCTCCTATTACAGGTTCTTTAAAACCTAATCACTTTGCGGTTGCACAAGGGCCCTTTCCCAGGCCCCTGTTATATACACGATCGTCGATTGCTCCTATCAAAGCATCTTTCACCAAGGCAAAAGCAGCGCAGACGTGCGGCAGGCTGTCCATAGGGATCTTCAAGACTTCCTTTTCTTTTTTAGACCAGTATACAACTTTCCCTTGTTTACAAACTCTCGGCATGTAAAATAGCCTTGATGTTTATGGCATTATCTGTGAAACGCATTTTGACGTCTCAATCAGATTATAATGGAAACAATTTTTTACCAACTCATGTTTGATATTGGTTTATTCCTCAAATTTGTATTCCTCCTTTGCGTCAGATTGCCATATATAGTTTGGTACGGCCTAAGTACCAGGGGCTCTATTCGGCCACATATATTTTAAAAAAAAGTCCGAACACTTCTAGAGTATACTTCGGTGTCTCGAATTTGGCATTATATGCATCAGCTCCGAATCATGTCTTTGGTCAATAGTTGGGTTGCTCGGCTCCTGTGATTACTACCTTACGTTTCGCTTGTTCGTCTAGGGTAGTAAAGGGAGAACTACTGTGATTGTGTTTCTGGTTTGTCTGGTCAAACACCTCAGTTGAGAAAGCTGAAAACTTACTGTCATGATACGACAAGAGCTACTCGGTGATTTGGTGACCTACTACAAATCTCTTGCGATTTCTTCCGTATTATACGAAGGACTGGCCTCCGTCCGGTCACGTGCCTAAGGCATCCTAGTTCGGATAGCCGCATACGCACCAGGGGCTAGTTCCTAGTCCCATTGTCAAACTCTTATGGCTAAGTGAAAGTGATAAAGCTGCATAGTCTGATTGCCTGGTTCATTGTGCAGACACCTCCTTTACGGACCAAGACGTTGGGTCAAGTGTGATCGTGCACTATTCTGAACACCCCCGTAGCATCTACGTGGGGGCTGAAGCCGACGAATGGTAAACTCTTAGAATTAAAAAAACGGCCGCACATGAGGAAAGTAATTTCAGATAAAGGCATAAATATATTACAAAGCGTTGGTTCACAAAACAAGGTCTGGACAACCCAGATACATCTACTCGAACATGATATCCTTTGAGCATTGGCCCTCTACTATCCGGGCACCCTCCAGGACATCATTGAAATATCGCTCCGGCTTGTGGTGGTCCTTGCCTTCGGGTGGGCCCTCGGTTGCCACGACGGTGGCCTTCATATTTGCCTAGTGCATCTTGACATGGGCAAAGGCCATTCGCGCACCCTCTATGCACGCCGAGCGCTTTACAGCTTCGACTCGGGGCAGGGCTTCGGCGAGTCGCTTCACCAGGCCGAAGTAGCTGCTAGGAATGGGTTTGGCTGGCCACAACCGGACTATGATGTCCTTCATGGCCAAGCCGGACATCCTATGCAGCTCCACCAGCTGCATCATCTGGTTGTTCAACAGCGCCGGACGCTCCAGCGCCAGGTACTGTGACCAGAAGAGCTTCTCCGTCGTGTTTCCCTCTTGGGCCCGGAATAACTACGCAGCGTCGGCAGCGATCTGCGGAAGATTCACAAAGGTGTCTGGAGAACTCCATAGTTGAGTGAGCAACGCATATTTCTGACTGCCAAATTTACTCTCCAAAAGAAAGGGCTTACCAGCCACTATCTGTTCAGCCTGCCGGATCTCCTCGCGAGCCGCCCGGGACTCGGTCCGCGCCTCCTTGGCCTCTTGGAGGGCCTTGGCGAGATCGACCGCTTGGGCCGTATTCTTCTCCTCCAAGGTCTTGCACTTGTCGGCGGCGTCCTTGAGCTCTTGCTCCACCTCGGTCACCCTCTCCTCATACTGGCGGTGGGCGACCTGCTCGGCCTTTAAATCTGCAGCCGCTTTGTCTGAGCCGCTTTGCTCACCCTCGCCTGCTCTTTGGCTTATGCAAGGGTGCTCTTGAGGGTCTCGACCTCGGCTGCGCTACCCGCAATCATATTCATGGCAACACATGAGCTTAAACTGCACATTTGAATATCACTTCAGGGGCGTAAAACAATCTTTTAAAACATACCTTGCGCCTCATCGAACCGCTTGTTAATGCGGTCGATATCATCATCGGCCAGCTTCAGCTTCCGCTTGAGTTCGGAAACTTCAGCGGCCTGGGCGGTCGCTGCCAACACGGAAGCCTGTTTACCAATAGACAAGTACATTACCTCCTGCGATTATTACTTGATCCTTTGTTCGGTCGTTTTTCGAAACCGAACAGAGTCTCAGGGGCTACTATCTATGCACAGACATATTTTTCATATGAAAAGTGGCTAAGAATATTACATCGCATACCTCGAAGCCTGTTAGCAGGCTGGTGAAGGCTTCGTTCAGCCCGCTCTTGGCGGACTGAACCTTCTCAACCACAACACCCACCAGGGTGCGGTGCTCCTCCATGATGGAAGCACGTCGAAGCGCCTCCACCAGAGTGTTCGGCACCTCCGGATTAGTGGAGGTCGCTGCCGGAGTTGGCGCCCCCTCCTTTGAAGGGGGTTGCTCGCTCGATTCCGGAGCCACATGGGTCTCTGGAATGGTGTTCGGCTGGGGGCCGGACTGGTCAGGGCCCCCATCATCAGTCTCCATGGGGGTTGCGCCCCCATGTTCTCGGCAGCCGAGGCATTACCCTCTGGCGCCGTCTTGGCGGCCTCCCGCACCTCTCTGTGGCCGGAGAGGCACTTCGGGACAACACCTCAGTGTTATCCACGGTGGTTGCTGGAGAGGCTCGCGGAGGCGTCTCGCTCTCCACCATCTCCGGTGCCAGAGAGTTCCCCTCAGTTGATGATGGTTGGGGGAGGTCGCATGCTGGACTGAAACACACAATATAATATGCTATATTACAATCATAAAAGACCGAATATCTATAAAGTATCCTTTGGCAATTACGATGTGGCAAGGGGCTTTTCCCTGGAGCGCCTCTTGGGGGTGTGTTCGGAATCCGTATTCGGACCATCTGAGAGGGTTATCTTCCCCCTCTTGGATGCCTCCACCTTCGGGTCTACGGAGGCGGCCCTTTTCTTCTTCCTCCCCTTAAGGGGAGAATCGCTTTCTGCCTCCTCCTCCTCTTCGTCTTCATCTCCGGACACTGCGTCCGAAGTACCTTTACGGCGGAGGCCACCCTTGGCCTCCTTGCTCTTCTTCTTGGCCTTCTTTTCCAGCGCCTGATACGGCGTCGGGACCAACATCATTGTTAGCAGAGGAATGGCTGGGTCTTCAGGTAGCGGAGCAGGACACTTGATCCTCTCCACCTTTGTTGTCCAGCCCTGAATGAGGAATGAAAAACTCAGTATACCCTTTGATTGGTGAACGGAAGTTATGTTTGGAAACAAAATACTTATCGGAGTGGCCGAATTCGCTCCGTTGAGGCCGATGTCGTCGGTCTTCTTAGGCCACGTCTTCTAGGCCTTGAAGAGCAGCTTCCAGATCTCTTCATGTGTTGTGCCGAAAAATCGCTGCAGGGTCCGCGGCCCTTCCGGATTGAACTCCCACATATGGAGAGGCCGACGCTGGAAGGTGTTGGATCTCGGGTTCCGGCAAAACCCTTAAGGTTCAAACACTGGGGTGCGTGCGAAGATCTCCTCTTACCAACTCACGCCCTCAACCTCACCATGATCTCTAAGGCTAACTCGACGAACTCGCAACACAAGGGACACAAGATTTATACTGGTTCGGGACACCATTGTGGTGTAATACCCTACTCCAGTGTGGTGTGGTGGATTGCCTCTTGGGCTGGTGATGAACAGTACAAGGGGAAGAACAACCTCCCGAGGTAAGGTGTTCTTGTGCTTGGTGGGTGTGAGGCTAAGGATGGAGTGGCTCCGATCTAAGATGAGGTCGATTTCCCTAGCTATGGTGGTGGCTAGTCCTATTTATAGTGGCCCTGGTCCTCTCCCCAAATATTGAGCGGGAAGGGAGCCAACAACAGCCAATTTGAAAGGGGACAACTAGTACAACTTATCCTGACAAAAGTAGTCTTTGCCTGCCAAAGGATCTGGTGGTGACGCCGCCTTGGGCTCCACAGTGACCTCCGTCCTGCCATCCTGCTGGTCTTGGTCTTGTTGCACCGATATGGAAACCTTTGCCTGATGCCTCGGAACTCCTCGCCTGCACTTGCCTCCTTAGCACCAAAGAGGAAACAAGGACACTGTGCACGCTGGCACCCGCCTGGCGCCCGCTTGGTCTCGATCGTCATGGCTCACGTCATAGGATCCTCGCGAGGTTTTCCTTGCCTTGATCTCTCCGCCCCTCGCGAGCCAACCTGGTGAGGCCGCTCCTGAGGAGGTCTTTTGTCGTCCGCCTCGTGAGGCTTGGCCCCTTGCGAGGGTCTTGAATGCTTGTTGGTGAAGATGTGCTGTACGGGCCCGCTTGCAGAGCCACGCCGTGGGCCATAGGCAGGCAAGTCTAGGGACCCCCGTTCCCAGAACGCCGACAGCAGGGGAGGGTCCGGCGGAAAAGCATCACCTGAATCACGTCAGTGAGACTGGTGTTCTTGACTATCATATTCTTCATGCGCTTTTGCAGCATCATCACTTCATCGGTCAACCCCCAGTCAGACCCTTGTTGGTCCATGACGCGAGCCGCATAGGGGTTCCGGATCTAAACTCAGGAGTGGTCGCCCATCCAACGCCGCGAGGTTCTGTGATGTACAACCACTCTTGTTGCCATACCTTGACGGTCTCCATGAAGGCTCCTTTGGGCCAGGTAGTGTTGGGGAGCTTGCTCACCATGGCACCGCCGCAGTCCACGTGCTGCCCGTCGACCACCTTCGACTTCACGAAGACCTTGAGCCATATGCCGAAGTGTGGGGGATGCGGAGAAGCGCCTCTCACACGACAATAAACACCGAGATGTGGAGGAAAGAATTTGGGGCTAGATCATGGAAATCTAGCCCGTAATAGAAGATGAGGCCGCAGACAAAGGGGTGGAGGGGAAACCCTAGTCCATGGAGGAAGTGGGGGATAAACACCACTCTTTCACCGGGCTCCAGAGTTAGGATGACTTGCTTTTTGGCAGGGAGCCTATGCGCGACGTCCGCAGTCAGGTACCCCGCCTCCCGGAGCTCCTTGATGTCCTTCTCCATGATGGAGGAGGCCATTCACTTGCCCTATGAGCCAGATCTAGACATGGTCGGGGAGGTTGGTGGGAATGATCGAAGCTTGGGCGCTGGAGCTTGAGGATGGGAAAGCAGAGGAAGGAAGAAGGCATGGGGTAAAAAGAAGGGATCTTTATCCACTTATATAGACAGTGAATATCAAGCGCCCCCCTCAAGCCTTAAAACTCGCCTGTTCCCAAGGGGTCATGCGAATGACACAGTTGGATTACCCAAACCCGTATTGATGAGGATCCCGCAATTAGCGGTCATGATACCTGTTTTGACAAGACATGTCAGTGGAGGCCGTGCCTCGAAACGCGAAGCGGGAGGCCAAAAACGGTTTGAAATGATAAAGAGGCCAGGCATGACGTTTTGGCGAAAAAGTTTTCAGTTGGCAGAACTTATTTTGATTAAGTAATCTCGCCTTCATGATTGAGGGTTGTGATACAGAGCCGGATACATATCTTTTATTCAAAAGATTGCTTTGAAGTATTCGCAGGAAGAACCCGCCTTGCAATGCCGAAGACAACCTGCACGCCGGACACATCATCATTGAAGACTGGTTCAGGGGCTACTGAGGGAGTCCTGGAATAAGGGGTCCTCAGGTGTCCGACCCATGTGTTATGGACCGGACTGATGGGCTGAGAAGATACAAGGTAGAAGACCTTGCCCCGTGTCCATATTGGACTCTCCTTTGCGTGGATGGAAAGATTGGCGTCCGGATGTATAGTTTCCTTCTTCTATAAACCGACTCTATACAACCCTAGGCCCCTCCGGTGTTTATATAAACCGGAGGGTTTAGTCCATAGAGGCTACCAGAATTCATATAGGCTAGACATCTAGGGTTTAGCCATTACAATCTCAAGGTAGATCAACTCTTGTAACCCTTATACTCATCAAAGTCAATCAAGCAGGAAGTAGGGTTTTACCTCAATTAAGAGGGCCCGAACCTGGGTAAACATCGTGTCCCCTTTGACTCCTATTACCTTCGATCCTCAGACGCATAGTTCGGGACTCCCTACCCGAGATCGGTCGGTTTTGACACCGACAGCGGGCGCTATAGTCACTACTGCAAGATGCTGCTAACGCGACACTACAATTAGATACCCTTTGCCAAAACTGTGTGCGATGCATTAATCGCAAACGGTGATGTGAAAAAAGCGTCAAAAAATACGGAAAACAATTGCGATGGTGGATATATCAAACACGGTTCAGATTTTAGATGTGTGTGCGATGCGCGATATACGGTTGATCCATACAAACTATTTGTGATGAGACAGAACAACAGAAACGGGTAGATAGATCAAGGTGTGTGCGATATACGGCATACAGGTCACCCTGATAAACTGTTTGTGATGAGACGGAACAACAAAAACGAGCAGCCAGATGAAGGTGTGTGCGATATACGGCATACAGTTCACTCGGATGAACTATTTGTGAATAGGCAACACAAAAAAATGGTCAGCCAGATCAAGGTGTGTGCAATAGACGGCATACAGTTCACTCAGATGAACTATTTGCGTTGAGCCAAGAGAACATAAATGGTTCAACTTAACAGGTTGTGTGTGATATGCGGCAAACAGGTTTGTAATCGGAAATGTGTGGGAAGACCGATAACAACACAGATGATTCCTGTTAACAAGCCGTGTGTGTTGTGAGCAAACGATTGCTGGTATACAATTGTGAGCGATTGATGAAATCATGACCGACGGGTTCCATTGTTTAGTTCTTGTGCGATGTGATTTGCTCTATCTACAGAACATCAACATGTATACTTATAAGAACAACATTGCATAACCAAATTAAGCATACAATTACATAAGTGACTACACACATAACATTTCCACACACCAAAGTAAGCAATTACATGCATACTAAACTAGGAGAAACGAGTATCTAATCATCTACATCTTGTTGCGACGACGCTTGCCATTGCTCTGATTCTGGCTGGACCCCTGGCCGTTTTGGGGAAGGAGGCACTTCCTCATGTCAATGATCTGCCTGTGTATCTCGTAGCTCATGTAGGCCTCCTTGGTCGCATACACGATGTGAGTTTGTCGAGTTTCTCTATCTAGGCCGAGTGTCAGGCATGCTTGTCCTTGTTGCAGGAATCCTTCATGTCTATGCAGTAGGGCTCGATGATGGCCTCGGCGAGGTGAACCACCGAGTCCTTCTCATGCTCCTTGCTGCCCCAGATCTTGTATTGGCCCTAGATGTTGACAAGATTCTGGCAGGTGCTACCTCTTGAGCACTGCGTTGGTTTTCCCTTGAAGAGGAAAGGGTGATGCAACAAAGTAGCGTAAGTATTTCCCTCAGTTTTTGAGAACCAAGGTATCAATTCAGTAGGAGACTACACTCAAGTCCCTCGTACCTACACAAACAAATAAGAACATCGCAACCAACGTGATAAAGGGGTTGTCAATCCCTTCACGGTCACTTACGAGAGTGAGATCTGATAGAGATAATAATAATAAGATAAATATTTTTGGTATTTTTATGATATTGATAGGAAAGTAAATATTGTAAATTAAAATAGATTGGAAACTTATATGATAAAAGATAGACCCGGGGGCCATAGGTTTCACTAGTGGCTTCTCTCAAGATAGCATAGGTATTACGGTGGGTGAACAAATTACTGTCGAGCAATTGATAGAAAAGTGCATAATTGTGAGAATATCTAGGCATGATCATGTATATAGGCATCACGTCCGTGACAAGTAGACCGAAACGATTCTGCATCTACTACTATTACTCCACACACCGACCGCTATCCAACATGCATCTAGAGTATTAAGTTCATAAGAACAGAGTAATGCATTAGGCAAGATGACATGATGTAGAGGGATAAACTCAAGCGATATGATATAAACCCCATCTTTTTATCCTCGATGGCAACAATACAATACGTGCCTTGCTGCCCCTGCTGTCACTGGGAAAGGACACCGCAAGATTGAACCCAAAGCTAAGCACTTCTCCCATTGCAAGAAAGATCAATCTAGTAGGCCAAACCAAACTGCTAATTCGAAGAGACTTGCAAAGATAACCAATCATACATAAAAGATTTCAGAGAAGAATTGAATATTGTTCATAGATAAACTTGATCATAAACCCACAATTCATCGGATCTCGACAAACACACCGCAAAAAGAGTTACATCAAATAGATCTCCAAGAAGATCGAGGAGAACATTGTATTGAGATCCAAAGAGAGAGAAGAATCCATCTAGCTAATAACTATGGACCCAAAGGTTTGTGGTAAACTACTCACACATCATCAGAGAGGCTATGGTGTTGATGTAGAAGCCCTCCGTGATCGATTCCCCCTCCGGTGGAGCTCCGGGAAAGGCCCCAAGATGGGATCTCTTGGGTACAGAAGGTTGCGGCGATGGAAATAGGGTTTTGTGGTGCTCCTGGATGTTTTCGGGGTATATGGATATATAGGAGGAAGAAGTAGGTCGGTGGAGCTGCGAGGGGCCCACGAGGGTGGGGGCGTGCCCAGGGGGGCAGGCGTGCCCTCCTGCCTCGTGGCCGCCTTGCTTCTTTCTTGAAGTCTACTCCAAGTCCCTTGGATCATGTTTGTTCCAAAAATAACTCTCTCGAAGGTTTCATTCCGTTTGGATTCCGTTTGATATTCCTTTTCCGCGAAACACTGAAATAGGAAAAAAATAGCAATTTGCACTGGGCCTTGGGTTAGTAGGTTAGTCCCAAAAATAATATAAAAGTGTATAAATAAGCCCATTAACATCCAAAATAGATAATATAATAGCATGGAGCAATCAAAATTATAGATAAGTTGGAGACGTATCAAGCATCCCCAAGCTTAATTCCTGCTCGTCCTTGAGTAGGTAAATGATAAAAACAGAATTTTTGATGTGGAATGCTACCTAGCATAATTCTCAATGTAATTTTTCTTATTGTGGCATGAATGTTCAGATCCGAAAGATTCAAGAAAAAAGTTTAATATTGACATAAAAATAATAATACTTCAAGCATACTAACTAAGCAATCATGTCTTCTCAAAATAACATGGCAAAAGAAAGTACATCCCTACAAAATCATATAGTTTGGTCATGCTCCATTTTCGTCACACAAGAATGCTCTCATCATGCACAACCCCGATGACAAGCCAAGCAATTGTTTCATACTTTAGTAATCTCAAACTTTTTTCAACTTTCACGCAATACATGAGCGTGAGCCATGGATATAGCACTATGGGTGGAATAGAATATGGTGATGGGGGTTATGTGGAGGAGACAAAAAAAGAGAAAGTATCACATCGACGAGGCTAATCAACAGGCTAGGGAGATGCCCATCAATTGATGTCGATGCAAGGAGTAGGGATTGCCATGCAATGGATGAACTAGAGCTACAAATGTATGAAAGCTCAACAAAAGAAACTAAGTGGGTGTGCATCCAACTTGCTTGCTCACGAAGACCTAGGGAATTTGAGGAAGCCCATTGTTGGAATATACAAGCCAAGTTCTATAATGAAAAATTCCCACTAGTATATGAAAGTGACAAAACAAGAGACTCTCTATCACGAAGATCATGGTGCTACTTTGAAGCACAAGTGTGGAAAAAGAGGATAGTATCATTGTCCCTTTTTATTTCTCTTTGTTGGCCTTCCTTTTTTTGGCCTTTCTCTTTTTTTGGGACAATTCTCTATTAATGATGATCATCACACTTCTATTTATTTACAACTCAATGATTACAACTCGATACTAGAACAAAATATGACTATATGAATGCCTCTGGCGGTGTACCGGGAAGGGCAATGAATCAAGAGCGACATGTATGATAAATTATGCATGGTGGCTTTGCCACAAATACGATGTCAACTGCATGATCATGCAAAGCAATATCACAATGATGAAGCATGTCATAAATGAAATGGTGGAAAGTTGCATGGCAATATATCTCGGAATGGCTATGGAAATGCCATAATAGGTAGGTATGGTGGCTGTTTTGAGGAAGATATAAGGAGGTTTATGTGTGATAGAGCGTATCATATCACGGGGTTTGGATGCATCGGCGAAGTTTGCACCAACTCTCAAGGTGAGAAAGGGCAATGCACGGTACCGAAGAGGCTAGCAATGATGGAAAGGTGAGAGTGCGTATAATCCATGGACTCAACATTAGTCATAAAGAACTCACATCACTACAAAAAAATACACTTCCGTGATGATACGTGTTTGACAGAGTAGGTCACGTTTTCTGTCATGCATGTACATCCATGACAAATTTATGACAGAATCAAGATAGTCATACCTGTGCTGTCGTAGAAGTGTTCCATGACATTACCAAAATTATCATCACGGAAGTGTCCACTTCCATGACGATAAATCGCGCGTCACAGAAGTGCTTTCATCAAGGGTGACCGACACGTGGCATCCACCGTAACGGAATGCCGTTAAGCTACCGGGTCGGGTTTTGGATCCAATAACCCGTTAACAGCCCCGACCAATGGGGATTTTCCACGTGTAAAATCATCATTGGCTGGAGGAAACACGTGTCAGCTCATCACTGGGACATATGTCATCCACTCATTGGACAGAAGGCGCCTATGATACGTCAACATGTGGCACGACCCAACAGAGGCCCATTCCTGTGAAAAGGCCGGCCCGTTTGACTTGGTCAAAAGGTGGCGGGCCGGCCCATGGAAAGCCTGTTAACGGCCTATTCGCATATAGCCCATTTACAGCTCGCTAACCCAAGGCCCGTTACGCCCTATTCGAATTAGGCCCAGTAGCGTCATCTGGGCCATCCAATATGATTCCAGCCCATTTTCACTTCTGGCCCATGTATGGCCCATGACGTCTTTCGGCCCATATGAGGCCCTATGTAACTCTTGGCCTATTAACGACCCGTGATGAAACTGGCTCGTAATGAACAGTGTATCACTTTACACCCATTAACGACCCGTGGTGAAACTAGCCCATAAAGAACAGTGTATCACTTTATACCCATTAACATCCCGTTATTCCGTTGGGCCGTTTCCAGCCCATGTTATCTTTCGGCCTTCTCAGATCCCATTTATTCTTGGGCTATTTTCCAGCATTCTTTTACTTATGGCCTGTTACTGTCATTTTCTGCTTGTGGGCCAAATTCAGCCCGTGGTTACAGTCAGACCGTTTGTGGTCCGTTAATACGTTGGGCCGTTTTCATAGCATCATCAAATACAGCCTATTAACGATGGCCCGTTATGGCCGGCCCATGAACGGATGATTCCAACTCTAGCCCATTTACGGCCAGAATGCGGGCTGTTTGGCCCATGTTTGGCCAATCGATCATACGGCCCGTATAAGGCCCATTGATGATGCGGCCCGTAGAAGGCCCATTGTTTCTACGGCCCGTAGAAGGCCCATTGTTTCTACGGCCCGTAGAAGGCCCATCATTTCTACGGCCCATAGAAGGCCCACTGTTTATACGGCCCGTAGAAGGCCCACTGTTTCTATGGCCCGTAGGAGGCCCAGTGTCACTACAGTAAATATTAGTCCATGGTTATTGTGGTCTAGTTTTAAAAAATAGGTTATTGCAGCCACTAGCAAACCGCAGAAAAAGAACTACACTGACTACAAGCAAACAAATAAACAAGACAACAAGGAAATAAATAAGCAAGCAACTTACACTAGGCTATCACGACTATTACACATATTACATCCATTGGGCATCAAAGTTCGCCACCAGTGCAAATATAAGGAACACAGCAGCATATAAACGCCGCAGAAAAACAAGTCCAGAACTGAAACCACTTCAGAAGATCTCAAGAAACAATATCCTGGGTACCCATAATACTGGCAAGATGCTTAGCAAGCTTATTAACTTTCTCTTGTTTGGCGCTTAAGTCCTCCAGCACTTGCTGTTGCACCAGAAAGTATGCATCTGAATTCTGCAGGGACTTCCTCAGTCCTTCGGCTTCCTGTTGCATAACATCTGATCAATGTCTTTCAACTTGAAGTTGAGACTCAAGAAGCCAAACTGATTCAGGCAACGAGTTCGAAGAGCTGGTGTCAGCAGTGGTAGCCAGTAACTCGAACACTACATCAAGATAGGACTTTGGGGTTGTCTCAGTGTCTTCAATATAGTTTTTATCAGCTTTCTTGGAGACCAACAGGGATGTCTCACTATCTTGAACCTTATCTACATTACTTCCTTTCCATTGCATAACAGGGTACTCTTCTCCAATATTTTATCCGCGTTCTAAAAGAGAAACAAACAAACATAGTATATGAAACTCATTTTGGTAAACCAGTTCAGTAGTAAGGTGGACAGGATAACAACATGAAACAAACATATATCTATGTAGTATGGTCACTGTATGGTCTATATCATTCTAGTTTATGTTGCCAAATCAAGATAGATACAGTTCGAATCATATCTATTTAAGACAAAGCAGCATAGACAGAATATAAGTGTGGGAAACTACACATCAATAATAACACTTGTAATGTGCATGGCATGAGAACACAACTATTTATTCAATTGAAACTGAAATCAACACAGAGCAAGTTACAACAGTAAACAGCCAAACACGTTGAAGAAATAGGTTTAAAACATACCTGTTGCGCCATTGGAGTTTCAATTGCATCCTTCAAATTTGAAATTAGTTGGTATCAGTAAATACAGTGATGCAAGAGCAAAGTAGTATGAACCATAGCTACAGAACCTGACCTGAGAACAATTCTTCTTCTGCTTTAAGCGTTGACTTCGGGTTCGGAGTGGTGGTCCTCATGATTTGGGCACTGCAGTTGCCTTACTAACTGCTCGTGTTTGGGTGCTTTGTGGTGGAGACGATGCTGTGTCAACGGGAACTGGGTGTCTATCTGCTAGGGTTGGGGTTAGAAGGGGTGTAGCTGGTTCTTTGTCCAACTGGGTAGGGGTACAATCTGCATGAGTGTGTGTTATGTGTGGTGGGGCTGGTTCTTGGGCAAGTACAATCGTGGTTCTATCTGCATCGACAGGTAGCACGATCTTTTTTGAAGACCGTGTTTTTACTCCCACAGATACTGTCATCACTCCCTCCAATTGAAATGGCTGATAAACAAGAAAAGTAATTGAATGTACAGACATTGTAAGATAGACAGGTGCAATGGATAGTAGGGAAGAAAACAGGGCATGAAATAATGCACATTTGTGTTGTCTAAGCAAACATAATAGCAGGACATAATTTCACATATATGATGGCTAATTAAATAGGATAGCATGACACAATTTCACATGTATGATGGCTAACTAAACATGATAGAATGACATACTTCAAAATATGATGACTATGTAAACAGGATGACATGATATAACTATACGATGTGTCTATTAAAGTGGTCGGCATGCCATAAATCACAAACATGCCATCGATGGAAACATGATGGCATGATATAATTCACGGATAGAATGACATAATTTAAAATATGATGACTATGTAAACAAGATGAGATGATATAACTATATTATGTCTTTAGAAAATGGGTTGGCATGCCATAATTCAGATACATGCTGTCTATGTAAACATCATGGCATGACATAATTCAAATATATGATTTATATACTAAGGAAGTGAAAAGAGGGCAATCACATATATGATGTGTCAACTAAGGAGATGACATTCAATATTGTGTATATGATGTAAAAACTAAGCATTGCAATACAACATATGCATTATATGAGTAATATAACCCTACCAAGTTTGAGCATACACCTCAGGGGGATAATAGGACTGGTCATCTTCCTCTGAATCCTCCTCTGAAGAGCTATCTGTAACCAGCAAGATATCTGCTTCAGCAGGTAGCATTGTCTGCTCTGAAGACCTTGTTTTCGCTCCAGATTTCTCCATCACCAATTCAAATGGCTGATGCACAGGAAGAGCAGTTGATGTAATGCCCAGAGACCAATGTGCCAGGTGTCTTCTAGTTATTCGCTGTTATTGCCTTGTCATTGCTTGTGTGCCATGCATCTCATATCATGTCTTCATGTGCATCGCATTTGCATACATGTTCATCTCATGCATCCGAGCATTTTCCCCGTTGTCCGTTTTGCAATCCGGCGCTCCTATGTCACCCGGTGTCCCTTTCTACCTCTTTTCGTGTGCGGGTGTTAAACGTTTCTGGATTGGATCGAGACTTGCCATGCGGCCTAGTTTTACTACCGGTAGACCGCCTGTCAAGTTTCGTACCATTTGGACTTCATTTGATACTCCAACGGTTAACCGAGGGACCGAAAAGGCCTCGTGGGTGTTGCAGCCCAACACCCCTCCAAAGTGGCCCAAAACCCACCTAAACCCCCTCCATCATCTCGGTCATTCGATCACGATCGTGTGGCCAAAAACCGCACCTCATTTGGACTCTCCTAGCTCCCTCTACCTATAAATATGTGGCTCTCCCCGAATTTTCGCGCAGTCCAAACCCTAGCCTTCCGCTACCTCGCGCCCGGACAAAAACCCCCGCGCCGCCGGACATGTCCGTTCCACCCTCCTCAGCAAATCCGGCGCCGCCACCTCACCGCCCTCTCTCTCCTCCCACTGCGGCCCAAGGGGACCCAGATCCGGCCCGCCCGGGCCCGGATCCCGCGCCGCCGCCCGAGCGCCTTCCCTACGCACCGCCTCCAGCCGCCGCCCCGCCGTCTGTTCGCCGGCGCCGCCGCGCCACCATCGCCGTCCTCCTCTACCAGGCTAGCTCCGCTGCCACCGACAAGCTCGCCGGCTCTGCCGCCTTGCCGCCCGGCGTCCTGCCGCCGCCTCGCCCGCTGCGCTCGCCACCGGCGACGCACGCCGCCGCCTACCTCCGCCCATCGCCGTAAGGCCGCTTCTCCTCTCCAACACCGGTGCCGTCCCACTTCTTCTCCGGCCGGCGAACCCTGGGAGGCGTGTACATGCTACAGTAACCGCCCGGCCAGATCTAGATCCAAAAATGAGAGGGTTGACTTTTTCTCTCCGAACCTTAATTTTTATGCAATCTTCATCATGCCATAACTCACCACCCGCTGCTCCGATTCGTGCGTGTAGCATATCAAAATGTTCGTCTCGACGAGTACATCATTTCATATCATTACATCATCTTCTTTTGAGCTTATCTTGACGCCCGAAATGCTATTGGAAGATGGCTATGTGATGTTAGTTTCAGATCTGTTTCAGCAAATGCACTTTTGTCATTTTTGCCATGATTAATGTGTGCATGCTATGATCCTGAGCTCTACATGTGTTTTGTTATATGCCATGTCATCTTTACAGAGGTGTATGACATGTATTTTTGTGATCTTTGTGGTGGCTAGCACAAGCATGCAAAGTAGCTTAGTTAATGATGCTGATTTCAGGGACTTATAATTTCACTAAGTCCTTGCCCTGTCCTTATTTTTATGCCATATGTTCATGTTGTTTCCTAGTGATCCATGCCTCTTTTGAGCATGATCAGTAAGGATGTTTTGTAGATATTGTGGTGCTCTATCCATCCATGTCTTTGTTTGCATTTATGGAGCACCTTAGCTTGAGTCAATCGAGCTCTACTTTTGCTATAAAATGTTCCTTGCAGATTGTTAACATGTTTAGCGATTTTGCCGAGCTTGTTGTTGTTGATCCGTGCATGCTATGTTGTTGTTTTTGCCATGTATAGCTTCTATGCCATGTCTATTTTCTGGGTGTATGCTTAGATTGTCATGCAATGCCTCGTAGTGAGTGCATTGAGCTCGTAAACATGCCTACTTGTTATCAGTTTTGCCATGCTCCAATTTTTCACTAAGTCTGAATCTGTTTATGTTTTTGCTATGTTCACATGCTTGCAATTGTATTTTCTGATCCCTTTTGGCTCATGGTCACTAAGGGACTTTTGTTATATGCTTTGAGTAGCATCATTCCATGCCTTGCTTTGCCATGATATGTTCCTGTAGCATGTAGTTTTCATGCTCTTAAGATTGCTTCCTGATGATAAATTCCTGACTTGTGTTATTTCCTCTAAGTCTGTAACCTGTTATCTTTTGCACTTTTGCCATGCTTGTTTGAACCTGCTATTGAGTGAATTAGCCGTAGCTCAGTGTTCATCTTTTGTCAAGAATCATGAGTGGATCCCTGCCATGTATTTTGTTGTGATGTTGGAGTGCTGTAGCATATTTAACTTGATGCATTTAGATGGCTACTTGCTGTTAATCATAGACCGGTGCCATATTTGTTTTGCTTGCCATTTCCAAACCGTGCATCCGATTCCGGTGATCTTTATATCGATTTCGACCGAAATCAACTCCCCTTTCCAGTGGCACTCTTGGTTTTCCAAGTTGAGGCCATGTTCAATCATTCCTTTCCAAATCATGCATATGCACCGCCTACCGCATCCCACATATCATGCCATGTTCATGTGATGGTTGTTTATTATGTTGTTTGGTTCTTTCCGGTGTTGCTTCTTCGGTTTGGTTCCGATAACGTCGTGTTTGTGAGGACCCGTTCGACTACGTCCGTGTGTCTTCTTCATGGACTCGTTCTTCTTGCGGGATTTCAGGCAAGATGACCATACCCTCGAAATCACTTCTATCTTTGCTTGCTAGATGCTCGCTCTTTTGCTATGCTTATGCCGCGATACCTACCACTTTATTATCATGCCTCCCATTTTGTTAAGCCAAGCCTCTAACCCACCTTGTCCTAGCAAACCGTTGTTTGGTATGTTACCGCTTTGCTCAGCCCCTCTTATAGCGTTGTTAGTTGCAGGTGAAGATTGGAGTTTGTTCCTTGTTGGAACATGGATATTTTGTTGGGATATATCGCAATATCTCTTATTTAATTAATGCATCTATATACTTGGTAAAGGGTGGAAGGCTCGGCCTTATGCCTGGTGTTTTGTTCCACTCTTGCCGCCCTAGTTTCCGTCATATCGGTGTTATGTTCCCGGATTTTGCGTTCCTTCCACGGTTGGGTTATAAGGGGAACCCCTTGACAGTTCGCCTTGAATAAAACTCCTCTAGCAATGCCCAACATTGGTTTTACCGTTCGCCACCTAGCCTCTTTTCCCTTGGGAGTCGCGCTCCCGAGGGTCATCATTATTTTAACCCCCCCGGGCCAGTGCTCCTCTGAGTGTCGGTCCAAACTAGAGTCGTATGCAGCGCCCCCTCGGGGAAACTCGAGGTTTGGTTTTAGTTGTATGGAGCGCTCATCTGAGTGTGCCCTGAGAACGAGATATGTGCAGCTCCTATCGAGATTTGTCGGCACATTCGGGCGGTGTTGCTGGACTTGTTTTACCATTGTCGAGGATGTCTTGTAACCGGGATGCCGAGCCTGATCGGATTGTCTTGGGAGCAGGAATATCCTTCGTTGACCGTGAGAGCTTGTGATGGGCTAAGTTGGGACACCCCTGAAGGGTTTTGAACTTTCGAAAGCCGTGCCCGCGGTTATGGGCAGATGGGAATTTGTTAATGTCCGGTTGTAGAAAACCTGAAGTTGATCTTAATTAAAATACATCAACTGCGTGTGCAGCCGTGATAGTCTCTTCTCAGCGGAGTCCGGGAAGTGAATACGGTGTTGGAGTAATGCTTGACGTAGGTTGTTCTAGGATCACTTCTTTATCATAGTTGTTCGACCGTGCTTTTGCCTTCTCTTCTCGCTCTCATTTGCGTATGTTAGCCACCAGATATGCTAGTCGCTTGCTGCAGCTCCACCTCATACCTTTACCTTACCCATAAGCTTAAATAGTCTTGATCGCGAGGGTGTGAGATTGCTGAGTCCCCGTGACTCATAGATACTTCCAAAACCAGTTTGTAGGTGTCGATGATACCGTACAGGTGACGCAACCAAGCTCAAGGAGGAGCTCGATGAAGATCTTATCCTTTGTGTTGTTTCGTTCTAGTTGATCAGTAGTGGAGCCCAGTTGGGGTCGATCGGGGATCTGTGCAGCATTTGGGGTAGTCTTCTTTTATTTTGGTTCCATAGTCGGACCTTGATTGTATCTGGTTGATGTAATGCTTTATTCATGTAATTGTGTGAAGTGGCGACTGTAAGCCAACTATGTATCTCTTTCCCTTATGTATTACATGGGTTGTGTGAAGATTACCTCACTTGCGACATTGCTTTCAATGCGGTTATGCCTCTAAGTCGTGCTTCGACACGTGGGAGATATAGTCGCATCGAGGGCGTTACAAGTTGGTATCAAAGCCTTCCCCAACCTTAGGAGCCCCTTGCTTGATCGAATCGCTGGATTTGTTGAGTCTAGAAAAATGTTTTGAGTCATTTAGGAATTATATATATCGGAGAGTAGGACTTCTTTTTTACTCCTCAGTCCCTTCGTCGCTCTGGTGAGGCCTCCCGACGTAGAGTTTTGACTCTTCTCTTCTCAAATTTCACTAAATTTTTTTTAGGATCACGCAGGTATCTTGGAATCGTTCCGATGGTTTTGTGACGAGAACATTGTTCTTGGTGCCTCCTGACATTTAGGGGTTGTGGCAGTGTCCCAGGGAGTTGAGCTCCGAGGTGTTGTCGTCACAATTTTATCGTTGCAGTTTTGCAATACCTGAGTTTCGCCGACATCGAAAATCTCTTTTATGTAGTTGTTGGTGAGATAACCTCGACGCCACCCAGTACTAGGGCAGGAGTTCGGGAGTATTGCCATAACTTGTATAACGGATGCTTTTCGAAGGTTGAGGTAAATGATTTCCGAATGTTTCTTGGTTATGTGTTGAAGGATGGATACAACTGGATGTAGGATTTGTTAGTTTTGGGTGAGATATTATGCTTCCCCTGTATCCCCAACACCTGATTGCATAACCGGAAAGTTTCGGAAGTTTATAAGTGGGAATTCAAGTAGCTCTTAGGATATCTTTCCGACAGAGGTATGATATGAAATTGGGGTTCGACGTCTAGTGGTCCGCCTATCCACGGTTGGTTTTACAGTGGTCTCGTTGTGTCTTAAAGAGTCCTTGACTATGCTGACTCGGGGATGCTTCGTATGTCATGTGCACTGCCTTGTACATGATGGTGCTGTACGATCGAGCCCGTGTAGGCCCCACCACGAAAACTTCGGACGAAATCTCTATCATATGTTTGTTCCGGCTTATTCTGCAAGCCAATCCTTGATTTTGTTTTGAGTGGTGGTATTCGAGTTGCTTCAATTTCATGTGTTGATTCCAAAACTTTCCTAAACGGTGTTCTCATACTCCGATGTGAATACTAATCCGTCCTAATAATCGAGATTGTCATGTCAATCCTTTTCAACCGGCGCGTTTCTCGTCAAGTGGATCCGTTCATTCTCGACATCCGCAAGATCAATTATTAGTTCTTTTCAACGGTGTTCATTTCATCCGCCCCAAGCTTGCCTTTGTTTTCCCGCCCTCCCACCCTTTTTCTTTGAGGACTAAGATTTCTTATTCAAGTATCGATTTTATTCATGTGAAGTCCCTTCATTCTTTTCTTTCAATGTTCTTACCCGGTGATTCTTAGGAAGATTCTAATGGAGATCCTAGTTCATCATGCTTCGTTCTCTTTCGTCTCTCGTGGATTCAAGTCAAGTTTTGTCAATCATATCTTTTTCCTCGTTTCAGATTCCTTCTCATACCGGTGCACCTATTAATCATCCACTTCTCGCTATTCTATTGTTCCGGTGCCTTAAAGATATCTCAGAAGACTCGTCTTGTCATTCAAGATCCATTCAAGTTCTTTTCAAGGTTGTTATCTCATTCAAGCCACTTAATTCAACCGGCGTAATCTCTCTTCAAGATCATTACAACGGTGTTTCTTTGAGTGGGCCCTAACCCACAGGTCTTTTCCTAGGATCTTACCTGACTCTTCTAATTCTACCGGAGTTATTCTCAAATTCATTTCAAAAGTATGACATAAGTATGATTTGCCATCAGTCATATGTCTTCCTCTAAGATCTCTCAAATTATTTTCATCGTTGGTCCAACCTTTCTAATTTCTTTCCGGAGTATCTCAACAATTCATGGTGGTGTTTCTCGTCATCTTTCTCGAATTTTGAAGACTGAAGAAGAGTTTCTCTTTAATCTTGCTCCATTCTCTTCAAGATTCATGGTGCTAGCTTGTTGCCATCCTCTCATAATTGTTTTCGATTGTCAGTATCCTTTTCACCCTTCCGGAGCAATTCAAGAGTCTTTTCAGTTTGATTCTCTGAAGGACATCATTTCAGTATTATTCATTCCAGCTTTCAGCTTCTCGTTCTCCAAATCTTACCGGTGTATCGTGCAAGTATCCTCTAATCAGCTCGGGATCTCTTCGTTCACTTGCATCTAAATTCTCTCATGTATCTTCGTTCATTTGCTAATTCTTATCCGGTGATTCATCCCTTTACTTCGTTCATTTTCAATCCTAACGGTGGTTCGTGGAAGACATTCTCAAGTTTATGTTATATCTCTCTTAATCTTTTCTACGAGAATAAGTAATATGTCAAATCCGTTGATTGTCATCAATTTAATTGGTGAAGGATAAGCATAATGTAATTCTTATTCTAGTTTCAACGAGTGAACTCAATTACCTATTCCGGAGGCTCATCAAATTCCTGATTTCAATTGTTTCATCTTCTCTTTTTCCCGGAGTTCCAACCTTTTTCAATTATTTCACCACGGGGATTCATCTAAATCGTTACAAGGATTCACCTTGTGTTTTCAACTTCTCTTTCTTCTCGTTATCCTTTTGTTACCGGAGTTCTTCATGAAGGTTCTACATGATGGTTTCATCAAGGATTTAATTTCCTTCTCGAAGTGTTCATCAACATTCTTTTCTAAGGAGCTCAAGTATTCTTCTTCGTGTAATCCGGAGTGCAATTCTTTCTATCATATTACTGGAGGTAGTATTATGTCATTCTTGATAATGTGAGTTCATGTTTCATGATTCACATGTTGTTAAGAATGAGATATTTTAAATCCATCTACCTCTTCGTTGGAGTTATCTTGTGTCATGTTTCACCTAAAGCCTTTCCTAAGGACTGTTGCTATTTATGGTGCTCATAAATGACCCATGTTCTTCATCTATCCTCCCGGTGAAATAGTTTTTTTCTCGTCTCCTTGTCATATCAATCCAATCTGTCGTTTCCGTCAGTGGCAGAATTTCAACTCAGTTTTGAGATGTTCTCCATAAGCCCACTACAAGCTTACTCTTTTTCGTTGTTGGTTTTTCCAACAACTCCGTTCGACCCTTCTCCTAAGGATGCTTTTTACAGGCTCTTTTGTGGCAGAAGTTGGCATTTTCTTCTCTATTCTTTTATTTCAATTATCTATCTTCTATTCTTTCTTCCGGAGGCATTGTGATGTTGCTCTCTTCAACCCATATTCTTGTTTTGTCAAGATCATGTTCTTTTCATGCCTATCCATTTAACCGGAGTGTTGTGCCCTTTTGCTCAAGTTCTTTTTGCCTTATCAAGCCTTGCATCTCTTTTCAACCGGAGTGCTGTCTGAGATCTTTCTTACCCCTTGTTCCATTCATTCTATAGTTCCGGAGGCAGTATGTTGTGATTTCATCAAGTATCTTCTCATCTTACCAAGTTTTTATTCAATTCCTTTTCTTTTCAATCGGAGTGCTGCCCGAAGTTGTTCTTCCTTGTTCCTCTTTTCTAACGGAGTGTTTTCAACTTCGTTCATCTCCGTTGTATCCTTTCCTCGAAATGGTTTAACTTTTCAAGGATCTTTTGTTTCACTCAATTGTCAAGAAGCAACTTAGTTTTACCTCTTCTCTTTCTCTTCCGTTTTCCCTCCGGTGTCATTCTAGATCTCGGGACGAGATCCTCTCGTAGTGGTGGAGTGTTGTAACGCCCCGAGACCGATGTGCCAGGTGTCTTCCAGTTATTCTCTGTTGTTGCCTTGTCATTGCTTGCATGTCATGCATCTCATATCATGTCTTCATGTGCATCGCATTTGCATACATGTTCGTCTCATGCATCCGAGCATTTTCCCCATTGTCCATTTTGCAATCCGGCGCTCCTATGTCACCCGGTGTCCCTTTCTACCTCTTTTCATGTGTGGGTGTTAAACGTTTCCGTATTGGACCGAGACTTGCCATGCGGCCTAGTTTTACTACCGGTAGACCACCTGTCAAGTTTCGTACCATTTGGACTTCGTTTGATACTCCAACGGTTAACCGAGGGACCGTGTTGCAGCCCAACACCCCTCCAAAGTGGACCAAAACCCACCTAAAACCCCTCCATCGTCTCGGTCATTTGATCACGATCGTGTGGCCGAAAACCGCACCTCATTTGGACTCTCCTAGCACCCTCTACCTATAAATATGTGGCTCTCCCCGAATTTTCGCGCAGTCCAAACCCTAGGCTTCCTCTACCTCGCGCCTGGACAAAAACCCCCGCGCCGCCGGACATGTCCGCTCCACCCTCCTCAGCGAATACGGCACCGCCACCTCACCGCCCTCTCTCTCCTCTCACCGCGGGCCCAAGGGGACCCAGATCCGGCCCGCCCGGGCCCGGATCCCGCGCCGCCGCCCAAGCGCCTTCCCTGCGCACCGCCTCCAGCCGCCGCCCCGTCGTCCGTTCGTCGGTGCCGCCGCGCAACCATCGCTGGCCTCCTCTCCCAGGCTACCTCCGGCGCCACCAACGAGCTCGCCGGCTCCGCCGCCTCGCCGCCGGGCATCCTGCCACCGCCTCGCCCGACGCCGCTCGCCGTCGACGACGCACGCCGCCGCCTACCTCCGCCCATCGCCGCCCGGCCGCTTCTCCTCTCCAACACCGGCGCCGTCCCGCTTCTTCTCCGGCCGGCGAACCCCGGGAGGCGTGTACGTGCTACAGTAACCGCCCGGCCAGATCCTGATCCAAAAATGAGAGGGTTGACTTTTTCTCTCCGAACCCTAATTTTTATGCAATCTTCATCATGCCATAACTCATCACCCGTTGCTCCGATTCATGCGTGTAGCATATCAAAATGTTTGTCTCGACGAGTACATCATTTCATATCATTGCATCATCTTCTTTTGAGCTCATCTTGATGCCCGAAATGCTGTTGGAAGAGGGCTATGTGATGTTAGTTTCAGATCTGTTTCAGCAAATGCACTTTTGTCATTTTTGCCATGATTAATGTGTGCATGCTATGATCCTGAGCTCTACATGTGTTTTGTTATATGCCATGTCATCTTTACAGAGGTGTATGCCATGTATTTTTGTGATATTTGTGGTGGCTAGCACAAGCATCCAAAGTAGCTTACTTAATGATGCTGATTTTAGGGACTTATAATTTCACTAAGTCCTTGCCCTGTCCTTATTTTTATGCCATATGTTCATGTTGTTTCCTAGTGATCCGTGCCTCTTTTGAGCATGATCAGTAAGGATGTTTTGTAGATATTGTGGTGCTCTAGCCATCCATGTCTTTTTTTTGCATTTATGGAGCACCTAGCTTGAGTTAATCGAGCTCTACTTTTGCTATAAAATGTTCCTGGCAGATTGTTAACATGTTTAGCGATTTTGCCGAGCTTGTTGTTGTTGATCCGTGCATGCTATGTTGTTGTTCTTTCCATGTATAGCTTCTATGCCATGTCTATTTGCGGGGTGTATGCTTAGATTGTCATGCAATGCCTCGTAGTGAGTGCATCGAGCTCGTAAACATGCCTACTTGTTATCAGTTTTGCCATGCTCCAGTTTTTCACTAAGTCTGAATCTGTTTATGTTTTTGCTATGTTCACATGCTTGCAATTGTATTTTCTGATCCCTTTTGGCTCATGGTCACTAAGAGACTTTTGTTATATGCTTTGAGTAGCTTCATTCCATGCCTTGCTTTGCCATGATATGTTCCTGTAGCATGTACTTTTCATGCTTTTAAGATTGCTTCCTGATGATAAATTCCTGACTTGTGTTATTTCCTCTAAGTCTGTAACCTCTTATCTTTTGCACTTTTGCCATGCTTGTTTGAACCTGCTATTGAGTGAATTAGCCGTAGCTCAGTGTTCATCTTTTGTCAAGCATCATGAGTGGATCCCTGCCATGTATTTTGTTGTCATGTTTGAGTGCTGTAGCATAATTAACTTGATGCATTTAGATGGCTACTTGCTGTTAATCGCAGACCGGTGCCATATTTGTTTTGCTTGCCATTTCCAAACCGTGCATCCGATTCCGGTGATCTTTATATCGATTTCGACCGAAATCAACTCCCCTTTCCAGTGGCACTCTTGGTTTTCCAAGTTGAGGCCAGGTTCAATCATTCCTTTCCAAATCATGCATATGCACCACATACCGCACCCCGCATATCATGCCATGTTCATGTGATGGTTGTTTATTATGTTGTTTGCTTCTTTCCGGTGTTTTCTCTTCGGGTTGGTTCCGATAACGTCGCATTTGTGAGGACCCGTTCGACTACGTCCATTTGTCTTCTTCATGGACTCATTCTTCTTCCTTGCGGGATTTCAGGCAAGATGACCATACCCTCGAAATCACTTCTATCTTTGCTTGCTAGATGCTCGCTCTTTTGCTATGCCTATGCGTCGATACCTACCACTTGCTTATCATGCCTCCCATTTTGTTAAGCCAAGCCTCTAACCCACCTTGTCCTAGCAAACCCTTGTTTGGCTATGTTACCGCTTTGCTCAGCCCCTCTTATAGCGTTGTTAGTTGCAAGTGAAGATTGGAGTTTGTTCCTTGTTGGAACATGGATATTTTGTTGGGATATCACAATATCTCTTATTTAATTAATGCATCTATATACTTGGTAAAGGTTGGAAGGCTCGGCCTTATGCCTGGTGTTTTGTTCCACTCTTGCCGCCCTAGTTTCCGTCATATCGGTGTTATGTTCCCGGATTTTGCGTTCCTTACACGGTTGGGTTATAATGGGAACCCCTTGACAGTTCTCCTTGAATAAAACTCCTCCAGCAGTGCCCAACATTGGTTTTACCATTTGCCACCTAGCCTCTTTTCCCTTGGGAGACGCGCTCCTGAGGGTCATCATTATTTTAAACCCCCCGGGCTAGTGCTCCTCTTAGTGTTGGTCCAAACTAGAGCCCTGTGCAGCGCCCCCTCGGGGAAACTCGAGGTTTGGTTTTAGTTGTATGGAGCGCTCATCAGAGTGTGCCCTAAGAACGAGATATGTGCAGCTCCTATCGAGATTTGTCGGCACATTCGGGCGGTGTTGCTGGACTTGTTTTACCATTGTCGAGGTTGTCTTGTAACCGGGATGCCGAGCCTGATCGGATTGTCTTGGGAGAAGGAATATCCTTCGTTGACCATGAGAGCTTGTGATGGGCTAAGTTGGGACACCCCTGCAGGGTTTTGAACTTTCGAAAGCCGTGCCCGCGGTTATGGGCAGATGGGAATTTGTCAATGTCCGGTTGTAGAAAACTTGGAGTTGATCTTAATTAAAATACATCAACTGTGTGTGTAGCCGTGATGGTCTCTTCTCGGCAGAGTCCGGGAAGTGAACACGGTGTTGGAGTAATGCTTGACGTAGGTTGTTCTAGGATCACTTCTTGATCATAGTTGTTCGACCGTGCTTTTGCCTTCTCTTCTTGCTCTCATTTGTGTATGTTAGCCACCAAATATGCTAGTCGCTTGCTGCAGCTCCACCTCATACCTTTAACTTACCCATAAGCTTAAATAGTCTTGATCGCGAGGGTGTGAGATTGCTGAGTCCCCGCGACTCACAGATACTTCCAAAACCAGTTTGCAGGTGCCGATGATACCGTACAGGTGACGCAACCAAGCTCAAGGAGGAGCTCGATGAAGATCTTATCCTTTGTGTTGTTTCGTTCTAGTTGAATAGTAGTGGAGCCCAGTTGGGGTCGATCGGGGATCTGTGTAGCATTTGGGGTAGTCTTCTTTTATTTTGGTTCCGTAGTCGGACCTTGATTGTATCTGGTTGATGTAATGCTTTATTCATGCAATTGTGTGAAGTGGCGATTGTAAGCCAACTATGTATCTCTTTCCCTTATGTATTACATGGGTTGTGTGAAGATTACCTCACTTGCGACATTGCTTTCAATGCGGTTATGCCTCTAAGTCGTGCTTTGACACGTGGGAGATGTAGCCGCATCGAGGGCGTTACAGTTGAATATACAAACATTGTCGACAAAAGCAATGAGAAATACAAAAAAAGGACGACATGATATAATTCACATATATGACGCTTGCCTAAACAGCATGGCATTGCATAATTCACATACATAGTGCCTTGCAACAAGATAACATTGCATAATTCACATATATAATGTCTTGCAACAAGATGGCATTGCATAATTCACATATATGGTAATTAGACACTAAACAGGTGGCATTCACAGAAAGCATGTCTAAACTAAGCAAATGACATAGCAATGCAAGATACCATACGCACGATATGAGCAACATAACCCTGCCAAGTTAGGGCATGCACCTCGGGGGGGGGGGATATGGCTAGTCATCTATCTCTGAATCCTCCTCCGAGGAGCTATCGGTAACCAGCAAGACATGCTCTTCGTCAGATAGCATTGTCTGCTCTGAAGACCTTGTTTCCACTCCAGATTTTTCCATGACCGTGCCGAATGGCTGATGCACAGGAAGAGTAATTGAATGTACTAACATTGTTGACAAATTTAACACGTAATAAAAAATGATGGCATGATATAATTCACATATAAGATGACTGGCTAACCAGGGTGGCATTGCAAAATTCACATATATGATGCCTGGCTAGACAAGATGGCATTGCATGATTCACATATATGATAAAGAAACTAAACATATGGCATTGACACAAAGCATGTCTAAACTAAGCAGATGACATCTTTAATGTATACAGTAAGCAACGCAAGGCACCATATGCATGATATTACCAACATCAGCATGCCAATTTAGAGAGAAGACCTCATGGGGTAAATAGGAGTGGTCTTCTCCTTATGAATCCCCCTCAGAACAGTTATCTTCCTCTTGATTACGATCCAAAATGGCTGGAGGGGGGCCGCCTTTGCGCCTACCATGGAATGACGTCTGCATGAAATTTTATTGACACGCAAGACTCGTCTCTTTTGCTCTACATGATCAGTTCCATTGTGTACAATAACTAGCATGCATAGGAATAAAACATAGTGAGATTATGTAAGGAGTGCATGCACAAATCCAGAGTGATGGTAGCAAACTGTGGACAGACCCAAAACCAATGATAGCAGGCAGATAATAGCTTTAGTTAAAAAATACAGATAATGGCTCCTTTAATGTTTGTTTGCACCCAACATGAAACTCATAGTAGACAACGGAGATTAACCAGATAGTAGACAGATAGTACTGATTGCTGCCCCAATATGTACCCCACAACCATTTAAAAACTCAAGTTTCAGCACTAGTTTGGACCTGACTTGGAGTCTAATAGGTGAACACGATGATAATGTAGCATGTCATCATATTAAGCGATGCATAACGTAAGCAGACACGAAAGAGTGTGACCTCTCTTGCGGACCCGTGTAGTCCTCAAGGTCATCTGCTCAGTTGATGATGGTAATGCAGTTGCCGTGGCCGCTGGCGGCGGGGAAGAAGATCTGAGGCGGCGAAAGACAGTCTGGAGAGCGGATCCCTGCTGTGGTGAACCCTTCCGTCGTTGGAGCAGCTGAGCTGGGGTGAAACACAGCACCGCAGGAGCAGGACAAACCACACAAGGTTTTCTTTGACACATATCTGTAACAGAAGTAATTGAGTAAGGGCTTGTTTGAATTTGAGGATTCTAACAATGCAGGGATAGGAAATAGACAGGATTAGGATAGGAATGCACGTGCAAAACAGAGAATTTAAAAACACAGGATTTCTGCCAATCTGGGTGTTTGATTCACAACAATTGGAAGATCACAGGATGCAAAAAAGCATGGTGAGATTAAGTCAAACCACAAGAAAATGTACGGTTATAATGCTATTATGCTACTATCTCTTAGTCTTGCGCTTGATGAATAGAAATATGAAAAGGAGGAGAAATGGAAATTAGAATTCCTATGGTTTTTCTTTCAAGGAGACACTAAAGGAAGAAATCCTACAGTTTTCCTTTGCTCCATTCCTTTGCACCAAATTCATGAAAAGTAGTACCATAAGAAACTTTCCAATTCCGATGTTTTTCATTCACTTTTCCTTTCAAGCACTGGCGATTCTAGTAGGCAGGCTTGAGCAAGGAAAATCCTACACTAAAAAAATGTTTTTGTGCTACTTCTATTACTTTGGACCCAGGCCACTACCATACTAGCTCAACTCCCAGGTCCATCAACAAATGCACAGCTCAAACGCGCAGAGATAAATAATGATGGCGTTCAAGAGAGTCCATCACGGATAGCTAAGTTGCCTGGTACCTCACTGCTTGTCATATAGTAGGATAAAATAATCGTATTTCCTGTTACTACGAGTGCTCAGTGGACAATATATATAACATGTAGAGTAAAAAAGAGATGCAACAAGTGTACAACCTCTTTGGCGAAGCCATGTCGATCTCAGCATGATTGGGTTGGTCGGTGAGGATGCTCCGGCTAAATTGGCTGTCGGAGGAGGGGAAGAAGATCTTAGGCGTCTGGAGATGGAGCCCGAGGTACTGCTCTGCTGTGATGGAGGGTTTCGTCGTTGGAGCAGCTCCGGTGAGTTGTACGACGCCGAGGCTAAAGCAGGACAAGAGAGACAACGAACAACGTTAACCTGAGTGGAATTATAATAGCATCTCCAATACATGACGTAAAATACATAACCACAAAGTGCTAGATGTAAAATACATCAGCCGCTCATCTCTAAACTTAACCATCGAAACTGAATTTAACTGTCGAAACTGGACTTAACTGTCGAAACTGATCGAAACTAAATTTTGCTGTCGAAACTGAATTTTGATGTCGAAACTGAATGCACTAGCAAGGTGAGGCTACACGTCGGCCGACTGACTTTTTCATCTCTGGTCAGTCGATTTTGCAGCTATTGGATATGAAATCAAGGGCCTGCGGTTCATCTTCAACCTCCACCCCCCTGAGCCGCCAGCCACCACCGGCCAAACAGCAGCCTCCGCCGCCCACGACTGGCGGTGCGCCGCCCCGCCCTCCCTGAAAACACTCCCCACCGCCGGTCCGCCGCTGCCCCGGCCATCCCTCTAGGCCCTCCCGTGCCGAGCTTTTTCTCCAGCGATCCCCACACCACCGCCCTGCCAACGCCCCGCCACCGCCGGCGACCATCGCCCCCATCCTGAACCCTAAGATAGATAGTGGGGTACCTCTCCGGCGAGCCCCCCTCCTCGCTGCGGCTGGTTCTTCCTTCACCCCGGCGAGCCCCCCACCACCTGAAAATAGACTGACCCAAAAGTCGATTCAGTTGACTGAAGTGTAGCTAAATCGGAGCAGCATCGCAAGCAAGAGTAAGAGCGAGAGCAGCAGTGCGAGAAAGAGCAATAACAAGAGCAGACTAGGCAGGGGACCAAGAGCAAGAGCAGAGCAGCAGCGCGAGCGAGAGCTAAAGCAGCAGCAACTCCTACTGATGTGGACGTCGCCGCCAAGGGAGCGACGCCGTGGAGGAAGTGGCTTGCGACGCCACCGTGGATGGAGCCGCGCCATGTCGGCTCGGGACCGAGCGCCGGCAGCACCGTGAGATCGAATCAAGAAGAAAATGCAGCGATTAGTGTACAACCTCTTTGGTGGCACCGATTAGGCCGCAACCTCATCCGAGGAAACGGTGATGATGATGCTCTTTCGATGGTGCAGGTGAAGACGGCGGTGTGGGAATGGAGGTGGCGCGAAAGACGAGGGGAACATCGGGGAAACTCCTTGGAGGTGGAGGACAGGGTGGCTGAACCGGCGGGACGATGAGATCGACGACGGATCCTCATCCGGTACGGTGGATGAGGGACGTCGAGGTGTTGCTGTGTACGACGTCGTCGGGGAAGAGGCTCCGACTGGGTTGCGGACGGAGCAGGGTGTGGGGTTTCGTCGCGGGTTTTCGCGGCCTCGGTGTACGAATGGGTGGACGGATGGGATGGCAGTGGGGAACCATGGCTTAGAGACGCGCTTGTCCGAAATGTGGGGTAAGTTACGAAAGTACCCCCATCGATTTGAGGCGGTTCTTTCGGTTCAGGGGTACCACGGGCATTTCGCGTGTCGGGATTTCACAGGAGGTGGGAGTTTTCGCGCGCATTGTAATTCCGGAATAGCAAGGCGCGGGTTGAGATGGAGGGAGTTGTCGGAGCACAACGAGACAAAGATATATCTTAAATATTTCGGGCTAACAAGTCGCGGGTTGAAGAGGCGGGAGTTTCCCAGCACGATAGACAGAGACGCTAGCTTGAATTTTCGGCATAACATGGCGTGGCTTGAAATTTTGGAAGAACAAGCTTAACGTGTATCCAGAAAAAAGACAATTTGCATCTCAACACGCACAACACACACACAAACACCATTTAGACTAGAGTAAGGTACACGTGCATTGCACGCATGAGATTTGGCAACCAAATTATGAACAAATACCACATTATAGCATGCAAGCTTTGAGTCATATATGCATGATGTAGATGTTCGTTTCATTCTTATAGTTCATTTCATTCAAAATCATCCAGTTTTTATAAGAAAGCTAATCTATTTTAAGATTCATGGAATTGTGCACCGTAAGATATAAAGTAAAAACAAATAATGGCAAATCATGTAGAAAAACATTTGGGCAATTCTGATACGGAAGATTCTAGAACAAATAAGAAGTGCTTGTGTTTTGATGTTTGTGCATTATGCTTAAGTTCAACCATGGAGTCTTCTAGATTATACATGTGGCGAAATCTGGTGGAATCTAGATGATATCCAACGGCCAGTAGTGCTCAAATTTGCCATCTTTAGACCATCGGATTCGCCTCATCCAACGACCATCTTTCAAAGTTAAAGTTACTCGCACACAATATAAAAAAATACAAATAATATATATATATATATGTATATATATATAGGGGTATAGATATAGATATGTGATGCGAAAGCCGCCCATCATCTCCAATTAGAATAGTGTGTCCATGCACGGATGCGACGTGGCCAAATGATGTCTGCCATCGGTATCTCAAATTCAAATCAGTTTGACCTTGTTCAATGTGTATACATTACAACATGCTCGTTTCCAAACCACACCACGTAGATCTCCGTTATATTCATGCATGCATGGGTTTCAAACATCAGGATCTCTTTTTCAAATATTTGAATTCAACTTTACATTAATTATGACCTCACCTATTCTTTTACACCCACACAATAGTCTTCTCTTTATAATTGTACCACTAACTTTCTCTCGTGCATGCATGCACACACACTACCAGTCAACATTATCCATCGCACGCATGCAATCTTTTTCTTCAGGTCGGTCTCCCATGAAGGCACACACCCACACACATCCCCCTCTCCATCATATCAGGCATTCTTTATCTCTCACGTGTGCATGCGCAACGATCGATGTTCCTCTATGTATGTGTGTATATAGCTAGGTCTTTCATAGTTTTCCACACAAACCGATCAATCGATATATCTGGTGAGGTCTCACCCTCTTTCCCATGTCCACATCAATCAATCTATACCTCTCTATATAGGATTAACATATATAGCTAATACACCCACATTAATTATATATCCAACGCCCCCCTCTCATCATCCATGCCTTTCGCTTCATCTCTCGGATGCATGCACAATGACGAAGACAGGGGGCAGTAAGGGCCCTGCCCCCTCCCCCCTAACATCACTATATATCGAGGCTAATATGAATATGATCATTAGACAATTGCTGCTAAAAATGGTTTAAGTTCATGAATTGACCCTCCTTGTAAAGGATTAGCAATGCTTGGCCCCCTAGCTCATTTATTTTTCATGGCTCCGCCACTGCGCGCAACAGCGCACGTGTTCGCCCCCTCTCTCTAAATATCGATCTCGCACTTGTGCATTCCTTCATAGTCTCCCTCCACTCGGTCCCTCGCACCATCTTCTAGCCCCCCACTGGATTTTGCCACATGTACAATCTAGCAGACTCCATGGTTGAACTTAAGCATAATGCACAAACCTCAAAACAACAGTGGTTCTCTTTTGTTCTAGAATCTTCCATATCATAACTGCCCAAACTTTTTTTATAGTTGAATTGCCATTATTTGTTTTTACTTTATGCTTTACAACGCACAATTCCATGAATCATAAAATAGATTAAGGGCTTCTTTGATTCAAAGGATTCTCAAAGGAATTTTGGAGGATTCTAATCATTAGGAATTTCTCCTATCTTGGTTGTTTGATTCGTAGGATTGTAAACCATAGGAATTTTTCCATACAATTCATTTGCACTAGATTTCATAGGAAACATCCCATCCACTCAAACCTCTTTGAAAGAATTCTGCGTTTTTTCTATGCACAATCAAACACTCGTACAATCCTGTAGGATTCAAGACGACATTCCACTATAATCCCATGTTTTTCCTATTCCCGCGTTCTTAGTTTTTTTATAAAAACTAATTGATTTTGAATGAGATGAAATATAAGAATTAAACGAAGGGCTACATCAGGCATATATGACTCAGAGCTTACATGCTATAGTGTGGTATTTATTCATAATTTGGTTGCAAAATCTAATGCGTGCAATGCACGTGTACCTTACTAGTACTTCGAGTATGTGCAAAACACGTAAATTAGAATACCAATGGCACGCTACACAGTGTCTCTCTTGCAGTTCATGAAGCCACGTGGCACATGTGGAGGCGTTGTTGCGACCTCCTTGCGTGGATTGATCACAGTGACGTGCTGCTGGTTCCAGAAGAATGCACTCGTCCTCCCTGAGCCATACTGGTGGTACATGCATGAAGCGAAGATGTGCACGCACGCACCCATTCCCTCGCACGCACACACCGGTACACGGGCGGACGCAATTTTGTACCAAGGTCCACCCCATGTGATAATTTGACACGTGTAAAGTCATTCACTTCATTGATGGTCAATTAATACAGCGCATGCAAATTGAGTGGACGTGAGGGAGGAAGAAAGACATTATTACTCCATTGCGCGCATGCGAGTAGTTAAATCGTGGGTTGTTAGTAGTACTTCCATTGGTCTCCTTCGCATTTTGTGCCAATTTTTGACAGTAACATAATATTTACGCATTTGAGCAGTGTAGTACTTGGAATTTATGTTCCGCTAAACTCATCGGGAGCCGTTTCGGGCCTCGAAACCAAAACCATCAATTAATCTTTACCTTGTTCCTATCACATTCGAAAGCCTACTCACACCTACTAGTACGTACCAAACCTGGACGTGTTCCCATTATGCAGGTATTAGTACTAGTGCTAGTACTTAGGTTATAAAAAGGGGAACTACCTAACCGAAAATTACTCTACCTTTCCTCCTCATAAGTGCTTCTTCTTCGTCCGTCGTTGCCATGGCCGGTGAGCAGAGCCCTAGGTCGAGAACTACTCGTAACAAGGGAGCGGCAACCAAGGCTGCGAAAAAAAAATAGAGGGCTCGCCGCCACGTAGAGATCTCGAAAGATCTCTCACGGGCAGGCGATAGCTCCCCAGGAGCGCCGTAGCCGTGGAGGCGAACATGCCGAGCCGGCGGAGCTGGAGTTGTTATCCCTCGATGGCATGCCCGATCAGCTCAATAAGCACCTCAATAAGCAGAAGGAGTTCATCCAAGTCTTGATGGAGTTGCTGAAGGAGAGCCTCGATGATATGCCCGCTGAGCTCAATCAGCAGGGGGAGTTGACCGCCGGCTTGGTGATGCTGCTGAAGAAGAGCATTGCCTCGGAGAAGAAGGCGACCGGCGAAATCTTGCGACTTTAGGAGGACAAGGCGAAGCTCTGCCACGAGATCAACCTGTTGAAGGAGAAGAACGCCGGCTAGAAGAAGCTGCATGAGAATAGTAGTTCCTCCATGAAGATGCTGCAGGCCCTCATCATGGAACAGAAGGAGGAGTTGGCGAAGCTCCGCATCGAGCACCCGGCTGCTGTCAAGGTACGTAATGCGGCCGTTGAACAGATGATGAAGGCTCGCGTCGAGAAATCCCGCGTCATGGACAGAATGAAGAAGATGGCAGAGGAGATGCACAAGGAGATGGAGGTCATGGAGTAGATGAAGAAGCAGTTACGACTCCACGACAAATTAGATCATTTGGGGTGATAATCTTCCTTATTTTGCTCCTGTGTTTCATCTTTTGCTTCGGGTGTTTCGCTGCACGTGTCACATTCTCTGCGAGGCATGAATAGAACAATGGTTTCTTTGAGGGAATGAATAGAATAATGCTAACAATGAGATGACTAGCAAATTAGATCATTTTTTATCGCCATATGGCACTGGGCTGCCGTTTTTCGTGCTCCTCCGTCGCAGTACTACTCCCGTGGAAAACTTGAGTATACCGCACAGTTCTTTGCTCCTCCTCGATCAGGTCGTCAACGCATTTATACGAGCAGTCAAATCACAAGGCCTCGCCTTCTAGCAGTAATGAGCCGTCAAATCACAAAGGCTCTCGCCTCTCGTGAAACCGACCAAGCTAGACTGCCCCACCCTCTAGCCTTTTAAAAAATGTATACTTTTGTACAGCAGTAGTATCGATGGATTGTGCCATGGAGCAAACCTTGAAATTAAAAAAAGGTGGTACATATAGAGAGCGCTCGTCGCCAAATTATGCATATAGTACTATTAAAAAGGCTAGTCACAATAATGGTGTCCAGCACAACCCACCCCTCAAATAAAACTAAGAGGGTGCTTGGATACGTTTTAGTCCCATGACTAAAAGTAGTGGGACTAAAACATGCTAGCCTCACCCATGCTTGGATCCAAATACTAAAAAGGCTAAAATCAAGTTAATGAGCATTTATTATCCTCCAAACCCTCCAATCCAGAACTCGCCTATGTTAAAGGAGAGGAGTTAAATGAGTGGAGAGAGGACTAATCCACATTTTAGTAGGGGTACCCCTGACTAAAATTTTGTAGTCTCAAGACTAGTTTTAGTCCCTCTTTAGTCAGGGGTGCTTGGAGCTGTAGCCTCTTAAAGAGACTATTTTTAGTCAGACTAAAATAAGTCCCTTGGATCCAAGCACCCTCTAAGCATCCTGGAATTCTTTGACAAAACTAAGCACCCTGAAATTCTTTGACAACTAAACTGCTGGCTATATGATGTTGGCCATATATATTGTATGTATATAATGTGAAGAAACGAGTGGTAGTACTGTACCAAATAAAAGATGAAATGTAAGAAATACTAGTATGTACGTACTGAAGAGTTAAAGTAACGAGAAGAAACACAACATAGTTCTGCTGGGGGCTCAGCACAACACACCCCTCAAATTAAATTAAGCACACATGAAATTAAATTTTGCAACTATTCTGGTAGACACTGCATTAGAACCACCATGAGCAATGACACTGCCACCTTACTCGGAGTCCTCGTGCACGTCCTCGACTTTGTCCTTGTCCCTCTTCCTCTTGGCCGATACTTCTTTGCTTGAACCGCACACTTGGTTGTTGCTCTTCATCCAACCCTTGTAGATATTGAAGCAAAGGTAGCCATCCATTGCAGCGTAGTGGATGTGGTCTATATCTAGTACATTCCGCTGCCATGCATGACGATGAAACATGTATGGAGGTTTCTCCAGTTTACCGTACGAAGGATGAACCATGGCTCCTGCCAGGGTCAACATTGAAGGCTGACGAGAAGACACCAGCCGATTCTTCTGGAGGCCGAAGGGGTTGCCTACAACGAGACCTATCCGACGCAGGACATCCCTGTCGTTCTTAAAGTCTACAGTAACGAATTTGACTAGGTTGCTCTCGAGGAAGTCCTTAAAATCCTGGCACTCAACATCGGCATGGCATATGTGGTAGACCAAGCATAAGTCATGCACGCAAACCTGGATCACGGCGGGCTTCTTCCTCTCTTCGTCCTTTAGATCCTTCTCTAGTCCCAGGACCATGGTGTACTCAACATCTAGCCCAGCGACCCACTCATCATCTGAGTTTTCGAACATGTGTCTGAAGCGAGAAAGGCATCCTTTCACTGTCGTGGAAGAACGGGTGTAGATGACGTCGAACTCATCGCCGGTGATGGTTCTAACCTTGTACTCACCGCCGATTGTGGAGATTTGGGACGCCATGGATTTGGGAGGAGGGTTAGTGTCGGTGTCAAAACCGGCGGATCTCGGGTAGGGGGTCCCGAACTGTGCGTCTAGGCCGGATGGTAACAGGAGGCAAGGGACACGAAGTTTTACCCAGGTTCGGGCCCTCTCGACGGAGGTAAAACCCTACGTCTTGCTTGATTAATATTGATGATATGGGTAGTACAAGAGTAGATCTACCACGAGATCGGAGAGGCTAAACCCTAGAAGCCAGCCTATGTATGATTGTTGATGTGTATGTCGTCCTACGGACTAAAACCCTCCAGTTTATATAGACACCGGAGAGGGTTAGGGTTACATAGAGTCGGTTACAATGGTAGGAGATCTGCATATTCGTATCGCCAAGCTTGCCTTCCACGCCAAGGAAAGTCCCTCCCGAACACGGGACGAAGTCTTCAATCTTGTATCTTCATAGTCCAGGAGTCCGGCTGAAGGTATAGTCCGGCTATCCGAACACTCCCTAATCCAGGACTTCCTCAGTAGCCCCTGAACCAGGCTTCAATGACGACGAGTCCGGCACGCAGATTGTCTTCGACATTGCAAGGCGGGTTCCTCCTCCAAGTACTTCATAGAAGATTTTGAACACAAAGATAGTGTCCAGCTCTGCAAAATAAGTTTCCACATATTGCCGTAGAGAGAATAATATTTACACAAATCTAATCTGCTAACGTATTCCGTAGCGTGACACACCACGACCAAGCCTTTATCCGAGTCGTTTCATTATCCCACCTCAGCGCGTCATGCGAGGCGGTTTCCTTGGCACGTCTTGTTAAAGCAGAGATCGTGTCCCCTTATTGCGGGATTCTCATTAATACGGGCGTGGGTAACCCAACCGCTTCTAGGACTCCTAAATTATAGGAAAGTCCAAACGGACACGGAGAGGACGCTTGATATTAATCCTCTTTATAAAGGGGACAAGGCTTTTATTTTTCCCTCCCACGCTCAATCGAATCCTTCCCCCACCTCAAGCTCAAATGCCCGAAGTTCAGGTCAGGTGCTCCGAACCTTCAGTCATGTCCGGATCTAGCCTTCAAGGCCGATGGGTGCCTTCCTCTGTCACGGAAGAAGACATCAAAAAGTTGAGGGAGGCCAGATATCTGACCGCCGAGATTTTGCATCGGCTGCCTCCCCGAGGGCAGGCCGTCCCCTCCCCCGAACCCAACGAGAACGTCATGTTCGTCTCCCACTTCCTCCGAGGTCTAGGCCTTGCTCTGGATCCTTCTGTAAGGGGTTTGATGTTTTACTATGGGCTAGACTTTCATGATCTAGCTCTGGACTCCTTTCTTCATATCACGACATTTATTGTCGTGTGCGAGGCCTTCCTCCGGGTTACCCCTCACTTTGGCCTATGGATCAAGACCTTTGCAGTGAAGACGAAGATGATCAAGGGGCAACATGTAGCGTGTGGAGGTGCCTCAATACAACAGATGACGGGAGCTCCGTGGCCCAAAGGTTCCATCCTAGAGGTGTCTGAATTGTGGCAACAGGAGTGGTTCTACATCACGGCTCCTAGAAGTGCCAAGTGGGCGGCCCCCCTATTTTCCGCTAGGGCCCCCCACCACAGCTGATGTCATGGATTAGCAGAGGTCTGAGCCGTGGGCCAGCCAAGGACGTGCCTATACTGCAAAGCCGCATTCGAGATCTCTTCAATGGAGATTTCAGTTTGGTTGCGGTAATACAGGTTATGCTGGTTCGTCAAGTCCAGCCTTGCAAACGCCGGCCTCTTCGCCTGTGGGAGTTCAATCCCGAGGGACCGTGTGCCATTCAAAATTTCCTCGGCCTGACGCACGAGGAGATGTACAAGTCATTCTTCAGACCTCAGGTGGAGTGTCCGGAAATCACCGAGGACATGGGCCTGAGTAGTAACCGCGCCGCCGAACAGGTAAGGCATCTTCCGGCCGAACATACTATCTCTCTTTGTTACGAAGTTATTTCTGAAAGTTCGCTTTTTGACCAGGACTGGCTAACAAAGGCGAAGTTGATTCAGTGTTCGGCCCCCCTCCCTGAGGGTTTGGAAAATCCGGTATTGGAAAAGATGCTCCAGACCGCACCTTGCCCGGAGCCCTTGAAGGAAGATACTGTGGAGGATAATGCGGGCGGACGCGGGCCCCCAACACTGCCCATTCTAGCCGAGGGAGCAAGCGTCTCCATGAAGGAAGACGACCAGAAGAGGAAAAGGACTGCGCCCAGGGATTCAGAAGCCGAAAATTCCAAACGGGAGAAGAAGTCTCCCACAGAGGGTCCTACCTCGGGGGGCGCCGTTGCCGCACAAAGTCCGCGGGGGGATCAATTCTCCCGCGAGTCGTAAGTGACCCGAAATACTTTTAATAGTATAGATATGCCATCTTTTTCTTCTGAGAAAATAACCACCACATATATTTTTGCAGTTCGGGCCTTAGCCCCTCTCAAATGAGCTCGTCTTCGGGGGATCTTCTTCCAGAGATGATGGAGAGCGAAACGCCTCCTCCGAACTCCTCCACTCCAGAAGCGGGCGACCCCGAAGTGTCGTCGCAGAGGGCTTCTCCGAGTCCGGTGAGGCCAGAAGATAATCCCATTGACCCCCGAAGCTCCCAGTGTCCGGCTCCCGAAGAGAGCAGACAAAAGAGTCCGGCACCGTCTGGTGTGTGATCGGATGTTCTGAGGGAGTTGGTGGGGCTAGCGGCCATCTCAGATGAACACCGTGTGCTGATGAATACGGTGATGGAGAGAATATCGTCCGCCAAAAGCGGATTGCATGAAGATTTTATGAGTCTACTGATAGGCTTTGAGGTACGTAAAAGAATGTATGATAGTCATGCACATGCTAGGTGTGCCCTGTGTAGATAGTAGCCCCTGAGACTCTGGTTGTCGTCGGAAATGACGACGAACAGAGGATCATATTCCCAGGTAATAACCATACTGCCTCTATGTGCAGGTGATGGAAGCTCCGGTGGCTACCCGGACTAGCGAGTTTGCCCATTTAGAACGGCAGTTGGATGCGGCAGACGCCGACATCAAGCTTGTTAATAAAAGGCTTGACGAGGCGCAGGGTAAGTGTCATTATCTGGTAAACGCCACATAGGAATAGCAGCATGATGCCAGTATCTTTAATATGTTGTGACTTCAGATGGAGCTACCACTGTTGAAGCCTTGTGGGCAGAACTTTCCTGAGCCAAGGAACAAGCGAGGTTGGGTAATGCGGCTGCTGTGAAGGCGGCCGAAGAGTTGCAAGCCGAGAAGTACGCGCATGGCGAGACCCGAGACAAGATGGCCAAGATGGCTATAGTATTAAAAGCCGCCGCCGACCGTTGCCGGGTTCTTGAAAAGGAAAACCAAGCGAAGGCATCGGACCTTGAGAAGGCTGCTGCGACGAAAAAGGATCTCCGCTCTGCTATGAGGGCGAAGAAGGAGGATCTGCGGGAAGTCGGGGATATTGTAGCTGGGAAATCCTTTATGTTGCGGAGGAAATTCGGAGATCCACGGTATGCCCCTCTGGATCGGCTGTGGAGTTCGGAGGATGTGTATATGGATTTGGCGTCGAGCGCTGCCGATGCGGCCAAGTACTTCCAGGGTCAGACGGATCGTGAAGTAGACCAGCTGTTTTGGACACAATTCCATCGTCCCGAGCGTCCACTTTCATTGACTGACCAATTAGCCGAATGGGCCGAACTAAATAGGTTGCCCGGACTCTCCATGAGGTCTGTTTTGGATCAGCTATGGCTGGAAAGGTCAAAACCGAACAACTATTTCGGCTTGGTGCAGCAGGTCCTTGATGTGGTGCCGCGCATTAATGAGATGAGGAGGTCGGCGTGCATAGAAGGCGCACGTATGGCCTTTGCCCGTGTTAAGGCAAACTGGGCGGAGATGGATGCTACCAATGTTGCAGCGCGGGATTCGGCTATAGGTCGAAAGGCTGCTGAGCACTACTTTGAAGAAGTTCTTGAGGGTGCCCGTTTGATAGAGACCCAGTGCTCAAAAAATATTATGTTTGAGTGATATGTAATCTCATTGTAAGCGAAATGCTTTTATAAATTTTTATGAGGCTATTTTTATACTTTTGCCTGAAAGTAATATGATGCCTCCTGGGCAGCCGTTTATGTATACATGTGTACAACCTGAAAGATTGCAGTCGCCGGCTTCAACCCCCACGCATATAATGCGGAGGTGCTCGCAAAAACACGCGTTCACACTTAACCCAACGTCTTGGTCCTATTAAGGAGGTGATAGCGGAGCGAGCGAGGCAACCGGACTATAATGCTTTAGCACTTTCACTTAGCCATAGGAGTTTGACAGTGGGGCTACTAGATAGCCCCTGGTGGCTCCGCATTCTCCCGATTCTGGGGTGCGTACATGCCTAGTCGGAAAATGGCCCTTCGTTAAGGCGGAGGAATTCTAACATTCCCACATGTCATCGAGTGGTTGACCAGTCTCACGCTATATCATGACAGTCAGTTTTCGGCTTTCTCTACTGAGTTGCTCGTCCGGATGAACCAGGGCACAATCACAGTAGTTCTCCTGGTTCTACCTTAGCCGGCAAGGCGGAACGTAAGGCACCAAAACACAGGAGCCGGGCAAACCCAACATTTGACCAAAGATAATGATTCGGAGCTGATGCATATAGGGCCAAACTCGCGACGCCGAACACTCCCTAAGGTATTCGGTCTTTGTGGTATAAACCGAGCCTAAATAGTGGCCTTTGTAAGAAGCCCCTTCTGTCCAGGTACGTGCATTGTTCTGGCATGGCCACATGCCAAGACGTCAGCATCCTTCTCAACGGTGGATATGTATCAACAAGAGACAGTAAAAAAGGTTTACGCAGGGTCTTAATCTAAAAAGAATCCTTGGAGCGGGTCCCTGCTGCACGTCTGCGCCTGTGTCTCCGTTGTGCCGTATCCTGGATGGGTGTAGCACGATGATCGTCTGTAAAAGAGAGGAAGTTAAGTGAAAAAGTTGTCGTGCAAAAAGATAGTTTTTAAAGAAACCATGTATATTTCAAGATGATAAGAAATTGCCACTTGTCTGCGCGTGTTGAGCCCCTTGTATTGACAAATAGGGGTGTGACCACTTATTCCGTATAAATAGTGGCGCCGGACTTGATTAGTTGTATCTGAGGTCTTGACGACCTATTGGATGCTTTCGCTTGTCCGGGCGCCTTTAGTGTGCGGCTGCCAAGGCAGCCTCACTCTCTTCGGCACGCAGAGATTGCTTGATATTTCCGTGCACTGTAATGATGCCACGTGGACTGGGCATCTTGAGTGTGAGGGAGGCGTAGTGTGCATTTAAAGCGAGCAAAAAATTCGCGTCCGAGCAATGCTTGATAGCCACTTTGAAACGGAGCGATGTGGAAAGTTAAATGCTCGCGACGAAAGTTATTGGGGGAGACGAATATAACTTGTAGTAGGAGGGAGCCCGTACAACGAGCCCCTGGGCCTGGCGTTACTCCTTTAAAGGTAGTATTGCTATGGCGAATTTGTGTTGGGTCTAACCCCATCCCGCGGATTGTATCCTGATATATTAGGTTTAGGCTACTGCCACCGTCCATCAAGACCCTTGTGAAGTGATATCCGCCAATTACTGGGTCTAATACCAGGGCAGCCCATCCTGCGTGTCGGATACTTGCTGAGTAATCGCGATGGTCGAAAGTGATCGGTTGAGATGACCAGTGGCAGGACTTCGTGGTGACAGGCACTTGGGTATATTTTCCTGGGAGTGCCGCATTGTTTTTTCCCTTTATTACGTGTAACACATTTACTGTTTTGACTTCTGGTGGAAATTTCTTTTGTTCCCCCGTGTCTTGCTTGGGGGGCTCGTCCTCGTCTTCACTTGGTGTATCCTCCCCCTTGTGTACGGCGTTGAGCTTGCCGGACTGCTTGAAGACCCAACATTCTCTGTGGGTATGATTAGCAGGTTTACCAGGGGTACTATGAATCTGACATACTTGGTCCAGAATTTTGTTGAGGCTGGACAATTCATCCCTGGTGCCTTTAGGGGGCGTCTTTTGACCTGGCCGAGAGCTTTTGAATCCGGCATTTACTGTCGTGCCCTTCGTGCTGTCTTCTTTATTTCGGCGTTTGTTATTGCTGTTGCGCCGTGATTTCCCGTTTCCATCTCTAACTTCAGATGTACTAGGGTCGCTGGTGCTGCATCTGGCTAGCCAGCTGTCCTCACCCACGCAAAAGCGGGTCATGAGGTTTGTTAGTGCGGCCATCGTTCTCGGCTTATTTTGGCCGACGTATCTGGTGAGCCATTCGTCACGGACGCTATGCTTGAAAGCTGCCAAGGCTTCGGTGTCCGGACAGTCGGCAATCTGGTTCTTTTTAGTAAGAAACCTATTCCAAAGCTTTCGGGCTGACTCTCCGGGCTGTTGAGTTATATGACTCAAATCGTCCGCATCCGGAGGTCGGACATAAGTCCCTTGAAAATTCCCGAAAGGCGTCTTCAAGCTCTTCCAACTTCCAATGGAGCTTTCAGGTAGGCCTTTGAGCCAGTGACGAGCTGGCCCTTTGAGATTGAGGGGTAGGTACTTGATGGCGTGGAGATCATCTCCTCGAGCCATATGGATATGAAGGGTGTAGTCCTCAATCCAGACCCCAGGGTCTGTTGTTCCGTCGTATGCCTCTATGTTCACGGGCTTGAATCCCTCTGAAAATTCGTGGTCCAGCACCTCGTCGGTGAAACATAGGGGGTGTGCGCCCCCCTGTAGCTGGGTGTACCGCGTTGTTCGGATGTTTGTTGTGTTGCATTGTATGCTGGGGCGCGCTTGCGTGGTCCATAGATGGATCTTGTTGCGCCGTCCTTTGGGTGCGAGCCCTCGCATGGGTCGCGTATTGTATTGTGAGCGACGTTGTATGCCGATCTTTGTTGGTAGAGGGGTCGTCTATTCGACCAAGTGGCTGCTTTGATATTTGGTTGTGGGGGTTCTGAGGCCTCCTCATCGAATCCGGGTAGCAGCTTCCGCTTTGGGTAGCTCTTGGAGGGGCGATTGTCGCCGTACCTTGCTCCAGTGTTGAGTATTTTGCTCCATCTGATTTGGAGTGTGTCTTGTGCGGCCTTGAGCCTTTGCTTCTGCTTTTTCAAGCTCCTTGCGGTGGCAACAAGCCTTTTACGGGCAGTCTGCTGCTCCGGGAGTCTGTCCGGTGTTATGTCGTCCGGACCATTATCCTTGATAGGATTTGTTTGTGCGGTTTGATTATCCGGATTGCCGTTGTCTGGCAGCGGTTCGCCCTGCCACAGCATTGGGTCTGTGTGATCGCTATTTCTATCGAGGCGAGATTTGGGGCAGCGCTTGCGTCACCGCTTTGACTGCTTTTCGAGGGAACAAGCCTTCGGTGCGTCCTTCCGCTCCTCGTCGTCATCTTTTGGTGCGTCCACCATGTATACGTCATATGACAAGGTGGCGTTCCAGGGCCCAATAGGCGCTGGTTCTTCATCGTCTCCTTCATCGGTGTCCATACCGTCGATGTCTGCGGAGTCGAAGTCGAGCATGTCGGTTAAATCATCGACAGTGGCTACAAAGTGGGTGGTGGGTGGGCTTTGAATTTCTTCATCGTCTGCATCCCAATCTCCCTGACCGTAGTCCGGCTAGGGCTCTCCTGATAAAGAGAGAGACTTTAGTGATTTTATAATATCGCCAAAGGGCGAGTGCTGAAAGATGTCCGCGGCAGTAAACTCCATGGTCGGCGTCCAATCGGATTCGATCGGCAGAGGCGCGAATGGTTCGGAGTCCGGAGAGGAGTCTCACGGAGTGCGGGGCTGGTGTTCGGCTCGATCGCCGCTAGGATCGCAGCCCCCGAGGCGGCGTCCAACCACCCATCCTCGATCGGCGCGGTTGGCTCCGAATTAAGGGTCGAAGCCGATGCGGGTGCGACCTCCAGGGCACTGTTCGGCGGCAGAGCTAGATCATGCTCGTCGGGGCAGTGCGGCGCGCTCGGCAGTGGCTCGAATCCGTCGAAGATCAAGTCCCCACGGATGTCAGCCGTGTAGTTTAAACTTCCAAATCTGACCTGACGGCCAGGGGCGTAGCTTTCGATCTGATCCAGACGGCCAAGTGAATTGGCCCGCAGTGCGAAGCCGCCGAAGACAAAGATCTATCTGGGGAGGAAGGTCTCACCCTGGACTGCATCGCTATTGATGATCGTAGGAGCCATCGAGCCTGACGGCGACGACACAGAGGAACTGTCAATGAAAGCACCAATGTCGGTGTCAAAACCGATGGATCTCGGGTAGGGGGTCCCGAACTGTGCGTCTAGGCCGGATGGTAACAGGAGGCAAGGGACACGAAGTTTTACCCAGGTTTGGGCCCTCTCGACGGAGGTAAAACCCTATGTCCTGCTTGATTAATATTGATGATATGGATAGTACAAGAGTAGATCTACCACGAGATCGGAGAGGCTAAACCGTAGAAGCTAGCCCATGGTATGCTTGTTGATGTGTATGTTGTCCTACGGACTAAAACCCTCCGGTTTATATAGATACCGGAGAGGGTTAGGGTTACATATAGTCGGTTACAATGGTAGGAGATCTGCATATCCGTATCGCCAAGCTTGCCTTCCACTCCAAGGAAAGTCCCTCCCGGACACGGGATGAAGTCTTCAATCTTGTATCTTCATAGTCTAGGAGTCCGGCTGAAGGTATAGTCCGGCTATCCGAACACCCCCTAATCCAGGACTCCCTCAGTTAGGATTAGTGGAACTGCCGTAATGTGAATGGACGGGACGACTAGGAGCGAACCGCCGTAGTATTGAAGGACATGCAGGGATGAGTAGGAGCGAACTGCCAACGTGCGAACGACAGGGTAGTGGCTTTCCATTCTCCCATGATACGGGCTTCCGAGAGCCCTTGGATCTGAGATCGAACGGTTGCATGGCGTGATTCTAGACCTATGGGTGAATATCCTATCCTGGAGGGTTATTCTGCAAATTTTCAGCAACTTAGCATGCGACCGTTTGATCTCAGATCCAAGGGCTGCTAGCAGCTCGTATCATGGTCGCGCCTACCACGACTGTCGCGTCGCTCGCGCCCTTGGAGATTTAACACGGTGCGTTAGGCTATCTGATGTTGGCATGTCATACATAGTCATCACTTAGTCACTCATACTACAACAAGGTTGGCTATAAGGTTGGCTATAAGTGTATTTTTTTACTCCTCTCTATCTCTTTCTTCGTACTCCCTCCGTCCCATAATATAAGAATGTTTTTGACACTAGTGTAGTGCCAAAAATGTTGTTATATTATGGGACACATGGAGTACTAGTATTTATTGCATTTGCCAAGGAGTGACCTCTTCCAATGAAATGGTGTTGCTAAGTTTGCTTCATTTAATTAGCTATAGACTCAAAATTGTCTTTTCACCTAGGTACACGCGCTTAGCACTGTTTCTTCCTTGGGTCACCAAACTAGTCTCTCTCTTCTTGATTAACTTGCCACATCAGACTTTATGCCTATGTGGCAAGCTTAAGTACCTGTAGGAGCAGGTAAAAGTGAGTACAATAGTGCGCTTTACATGGCATTTTTGCATATGTGGAGGAAAGAGAGGCAAGGAAGAAGTGGAGAAGTGGGCTCTCATGCAAGAGCCAGCCTCTACTACATGGTGGAGCATTGGGAGAGGCACCTGTATGGAGGTGGTCAGGAATCAGGAGACTCACGCTGGTCGTAGCGCTGCAGTTAAAATGATAATGGCAAGTCAAATCACGGGGCCCCACCTGTCCAACAGTAACTCGCTGTCAAATCACACAACCCTACGTTTGCAGCAGCCTACTCCCTCGTCTTCTCGCGTCTCTGTCGAACCGACTAGGCGGAACTGCCCCGCCGCCTACCGCGAAGGAAAAGCCCCGCCCTCGACTTTTAAATAGTATACAATATACTAATTTTGTATCCATGGATTGCGCCCGTGCCATGGAGCAAAGCGTCTGGAAAACGGAGGAGAGACGATGGTCTTGCAATAGAGAAGAGGGAGAGGCGAGACAGTGGTTTTGGAATGGAGATGATGGAGAGGAGAGGAGGTGGTTTTGCAATGGAGAAGATCAGAAGAGGGAGAGGCGAGACGGTGGTTTTGGAATGGAGATGATGGAGAGGAGAGGAGGTGGTTTTGCAATGGAGAAGAGGGAGAGGAGCGTGCGGCAGCGATTTAGGATCGGACGAGAGGGCCGGTGCGCTGTGACTGGATCAAAATCAAAATCAATTTACCCTTCAATTAAGAAAGCGACCCCACATTAACTAGTCTCCCTTTTATTCTGGGTCATAATTGACCATGATTTTCGCACATAAAATATATGTTATACGTTGCAAAAATAATATAATTTGAAAGTACATTCAGATACGAACCACACGATACAATTTTTGGTGACATGCATTCACATTTTGCTTGTCAAATACAGTACATGGTCAAACTTTGACCCAAAATACGCAAAACAACAAAAAAAATACTCCCAAGACCAGTGCCGCTCTTCTCCTCTTAAACCACCGCCGCTCCTCTCCTGTTCCAATCTAAATGCAGCGCCGCTCCTCTCATCTTCCAGTTCAAAACCACCTCCCCTCCTCTCCTGTTCCAGTCCAAAACCAGCGTCGCTCCTCTCCCGTTCTAATCCAAAACCAGCACTGCTCCTCTCCTCTTCCATTCAAAAACCACCGCCGGCGAGTGAAGGTGCTTTGAGAAGTAGATCGATGGAGGAGTACAACCAATACGTGAGGATCGCAGACGGCGACCCTGTGAAGCTAGCTAGGATGTTGGAGATACAATGTTGGTTTGACAATAAGGGCCAACTAGCGGCGACGGCGACATCCATGGCCAAATATCTGCAACGGAGCAAAAAGGCGGCGATACTCCCGGAGGGAGTTGCGCCGGAGTACATAGAGCTGCTCCTCTGGGCCATGGAGCAAACAAATTCACCGAATCCGATCGTGAGGGAGCGGTGGTGGGAGTATCAATCCCAGATGGAGCATCCACCAGAGATTGAAGGATCGAGCATCTACAGGGTGCCATTTGTGAGGGTGTCTTGCCAGAGCGAGCCGATGGAGTCTTCGTCGACCGAACCCAACTTCAAGAGGAGAAAAGCAGTTGGCCCGACGACGCTTCCCCGCCATCGTCTCCCTCGCCGTTCACATTGTCTCATGAGGCGGCTGTCTACCACCGAGGAATAGGAGGGGGCTGCCCCCCAGCCCAATAGTTGGGCAGGTTGTGAATTGTCAGGAGGAGCTTAGTGTTGTTAGTATTTGCAGGTTGTGAATTGTGTTTTGTGTTGTGTATTTTGAGAGTACTTTCAAATATGAATGTCTTTTGAATTTCAGATTTGCAGTATTAAGCATATGAAGTATTTTATGAATTCTAGATATCTACTTTTAGCACTTAAAAAATGTAGTTTCATAGGAGTATAAAAGTGCAGACAATGTGATTCTCAGAGAAGAAACTGCAAGTTTCAATTTCAGATAAGAAACTGCAAGTTCGGTTTCAGATAAAAAGCTGCAACTTTCAGAGGCAGAGCATTTATATTAACACGGCCTTTTCAAACAGGGTTAACATCATGTTGGAAGTTTTATTCATGGTCGAAAATGGAACTACCAGCCAGTTAACATCATGCTGATCAACATTCATGCATAGCACATCTTCATATGATGCACAGTCAAAATGCCCACACAATGTCGAGTGTGCGAAACACAGAGAAAACGAGGGACGGAGTTTTGGCAAGTGTTGGACGTGGTTTTGGGCTGCCCCGTCTAGGCTTTCATTTTTAACATGCGCAACCCACGACCTCGGGTGGGAGGTCCATATGCCTGTTTGTATTTTCTTAGCCGTCATGTATCGACCGGCCTATGGACCTCCCATCCGAGGTTTTATTTTTGGCAGCCCAATTTATGTATTTTTTGAAGAAAACGCAGAGGCATGTTCTATTTTTCTATATAAGAATAGGAACGCCAGGTCCAACTTATGTTTCCCTTCTAACTATATTATATATATTTAAATTATTTTATATGTTGACTGTTTAGTTCACATAATTGGCAAATAGATGACCGCTCTCGCGATCCCCTTCACCCCCGCCACTACCTCCACCCTCGCCGCCACCATAGATCTCGCCGCCACCCCCTGCCTCCTGACTCCGGGCGCGCCTGCCCTCCTCAGCAAGTCCGCTCATGTGCCCCATGGAGTCCCCGGCCATATCCACGGGGGATTGGCTGGAAGACAGGCAGATGTACAACATGCATCTCCCACATGTCTACAAAGCCTTCCCGCGGATGCTCCAGCCGCTCAACTCCATCGTGCTGACGGTGCTGCGGGAGACTCGAGGGAGGAGATGGAGGGAGCGGGCGATGCAGATCTGCGACGATGCTCTCTCCTGGACCCAGTGCATGCGCGGATGGAGGGAAGCAGAGGAGGAAGCTGCGAGGGAGGAAGCCGAGGAGGGACCGAATCCATTCTCTCACTCGCGCAGGTATTCTTGGATGTGCAAGGATCATGTGGATTGGGAGCTGCTGAATCTAGCCCTGTGGATCTATTTTGAAGGAGATTTCTTGGAGAAGAACAGGATGCCCCACCCCAGGGAGCCGCCGATTGCGTTCGTTCGATGGGCAAAAGGAGAAATGAATTCAGGAGATCCACGCCATGCTGCGAGATGGGAATGCTTGACTGGACTCATGCCCACCAGCACGCCACCGTAGCCGAGCAGGTGGATCCCCTACCTTACCTCTCCCCCAAACCTGCAGAAGATTGAAATTAGGCTTGCAATCTGGTTCAATTGAGCTGTCTGGTGGTTATTTCTGCTTCCTGAGAGACAACATCTGGCTGGAGGATGAGAAGGAACCAGGAACTCCGATGAATTTCCCCTATCACAATGGGGGGAGCGCCGGTTGGGCAGTGGTACGGCCCACCTCCGCCCCAAATGGGGGCACAATCTGGGCAGGCTCCTGTAATTGCCCAAAATCAATCCGCTGGTGGTTCTGACTCTCAGATCAGTGGGAAATCTCAAGGCAAGAATCAGCAAAAGAAGAGACAGGACATCCAGAAAACTTCTACTGCCCCTGTTTCGGGCCTTATGGCATACTCTAAGGTGATCTGCTACAACTGTGGGGAACCAGGGCATCATTTGGATAAATGTGTCAAGCCCAAGAGTTGTTTTATCTGCAAAATGGTTACCAATAAAGTTGAGAATTTCCCTGTCAGAAGGAAAACCCACAGTTCTGCTAGATATGTTGGAAGTGCTGCTCCAGGATTAGGGTTCTACCACATAGACCCACCTGATGAAAATGCTCAGTATCATGGCTCCCTGAAGAATGTGGGGATTGTTCTGGTAGAAGCTGGTGAAGTGACCAAGCAGGAACTTGCCACTGAGTTTGTAGACATTTACAAAACCAACTGGCCCTGGCCAATCAATGCCCTAGATGAGTGGACATTCTTGGTCAAACTCCCTCCTGAAATAGATGTAGTTCAAGTTGCTGGATACCCCTGTTTTGGTCTCAAAAAAGACAATGTTGTAGTCAATGTTGAAGTCTGGAAAGGCAGGATTGAGGCTGAAGAGGACCTCCAGGAAACTTGGATCAAGATTAGGAAATTGAACCCCCAAGTGGTGTGACTGGACTATGCTGGATCAAATCACTTCCACTCTGGAGGTCTTACTGGATGTGGATTGGCAGCATAATTTCAAGTCATTCTATGAAACTGTTAGGATCAAAATCTTATGTAAAGATCCCTCCAAAATCCCCGCTGAAAGGCTTTTTGGAGTTGGGAAGAAAATCTACTGGCTACTCATTGAGGTGGAGTCCTTAACCCCCACTGAAACTGGCACCTCCACCAACCTCTCTGCTGGTACATATGTCTCTGCAGCTGAAACTGGTACCGATCTTACTGAAGATGCTGAATCCAATAGGAGCTCTAGATCTGAATCAGATAAAGGGTCTGCTGCCAATTCTGGGGCCCCTAACATCAGAGGACAGTCTTTTGGCCACAATCAGATACTTGGAGAAACTACACCCACTTCAGTCCTCAAGACACACCTCCCTGATTCTCCATACACTCCTCAACTCAGCATCCAGGAAAAGATCTTGAATTCTGTGCTTGATGAAACTGATGGATTCAACCTCCTCAGGGAAATGGAGCTCCTGGAAGATGATGATCTGATGGAATTAGAAGGTTCTGTAGATCTACAAGAGGATCAAGAGGCACTTGTTGAAACAACTGAACTCCCAGACAATTTGGACTCTAAATACAATTCTGACTTCCCTGCCCTTTCTAAGGAGAAGCACCTTCCCAAATGAGGTCCTGTTCAAGCCACCAGAACCAGTGCCAGGGTAGCTGGTGACAAGAGAACCATTATTGAAAAGGCTCAACAAGTCAAAGAGGTTCAGAACCTGGAAGTGCAAAACCCCCAGGGTATGAAAGACACTTCCTTCTCCAACTTTAATGATCCTTCCTTCAATGCCATTGCTGCTAAGATTGGTTGAGATGTTACTTCTCTTAATGATGGCATTGAATGCTCTTCCTTTATTTATCCTCACCAAAATAGATTTGAAGGCTCTGCTTGTGAGAATTTTTCTCTAGATGGTAGTTCTAGTTTAGACTGCCTTCGATAAAGTTGACCTTGATTTCCTTATTAAACTCCTGGAGCTTAGAGGTTTTGGGGGGTAAATGGACTAGTTGGATCCAGCAACTTACTCATGGGGGGTCTGCTGGGGTCAAGTTAAATAACTGTGAAAGTGATTTTTTCCTTGCTGGTAAAGGCCTTAGGCAAGGTGACCCCATCTTCCCCTTTTGTTTAATTTAGTAGTGGTCGTTCTTACTAAAATGCTGAGCAAAGCTGCTGATCATAGTCTGATTACAGGGCTCTGTCCTGAGGTCTGCCCTGGTGGCATCATCTGCCTTCAATATGCAGATGATACCATCCTTTTCTTAGACAATGACTCCACACATGTTAGCAATCTGAAAACTGTTCTAACCTCTTTTGAACAAGTCTCAGGCATGAGAATCAACTACTCTAAAAGTGAACTCATCCCTATCAACATGGATGATCAAGAGTTAGCTGACTTCCTCTCTATTCTAGTCTGTAATAAAGGTAACTTCCCCATTAAGTACCTAGGTATCCCTCTCCACTATGATAAACTGAGGAGAGAGAGGATATCCAACCCCTTCTGGATAAAATCATTAAAAGGATTGCTGGGTGTAGGGGCAAACTTCTCTCTTAGAGAGGTAGATTGATCCTCATACAAGCTTGTTTGGCTAGCATTCCAGTGTATCTTCTCTCCTTCTTCAAGTTCCCTAAATGGGCAGTGGACCTCATCAATTCTCAGATGTCTCATTTCTTGTGGAATGATTTTGAGGGAAATAGGAAGCTACACCTTGCTAATTGGGCCCTAGTCTCTATGAAAAAAGATTTTGGAGGCCTAGGCATACCTAACCTCCAAGAAATTAACATCTATCTTCTAGGGTCTTGGATTAAAAGATTCTACGAGGAAGACCTGAAACCCTGGAAGCTTTATATTGCCCATAAATACCTAGGAAATAAACCTAATATTTTTGTCCCTTCCTCCAACCCTAAGACCTCTAGATTCTGGAAAGGATTAAAATCTATTATGCAGGCTGTGAAATTTGGCTACAGATGGAACATAGGGGATGGGAGCAGAACCAGGTTCTGGGAAGATACTTGGTTTGGCACATCCCCCCTAGCAATCCAATTTTGGCATATTTACTCTGTCTGCAATGAGCTTAACAAAAGTTTCAATGAAGTTTGGGACGGTCAATGCCTAAAACTCTCTTTTAGAAGGAACTTTAGTGATAGTCTCATGGAACAATGGTTCTAGTTGGAGGAAATTGCCAAAAGCTTTACCTTTACTGCCGAGCCGGATGCCCTGATTTGGCAGCTGGACAATAAGGGGAAGTATTCCTCCAGCTTCCTCTATCATGTGATCAACTTTAGAGGGGTTCAACCCATGTTTATCCCCATTGTCTGGAAATTGAGAGTTCCACCTAAAATTCATGTATTTCTCTGGATTCTCTCCAAAAACAAATTGATGACTAGGGATAACCTTAGGAAGAGACACATCATCAAACCCCTTGATTGTGTTTACTGCTTGGAACAAGACTCTTGTTCTCACCTATTTCTTGAATGTATAGTTGCTAAACATCTCTGGGCCCACATTGAGGAATATTTCTCTAGTCAGATTGGCTCATCCTTCGAATCTGTCGCCAGATTCTGGATTGCTACCAAAAAGTACTCAATTTTAGATATTGTTAGCTCAGCTGTCCTTTGGTGCCTCTAGAAATATAGAAATGCTATGATTTTCAGTAACACCTCCTGGATTTCCATTCCGCGGGTCTTGAGGTTGATCAGGAACATGGTGAGGAACTGGGCAATTCTCTCCTCCGGATCGGACACGGACAAGTTGATGAGCTTCGTGGAAACCCTAACAAGATCCCTCTAGAAACCGTTGGCGATCACTTGTGGCTGAACAAGGCTCGACCTGCTCTGGGGCTGGACCCGTGGGCTCGTCTCAAGATCTCTGATGAAGATGATGGGCACCTGGCGCCAAAAAAGAGGGACATCCACCATGCTACGCCTTCCAGCCCGGTGTCTCCGCTTTCTTACTGGTCACCGCAGGCTGACACGGCCCCTCGGCTGAAGACCATGAAGGCTTCCCTGGACCCTCCTTGTGTCATTTGAGTGATCTATCCGCTCTGCCTTTGGCACCGCTTGGGTGATTTGTGTTATTCAGAGAACTTGTTCATCCACACCCCTAGTTTGTAGCTTTTCTACCTTATGTTATTATATATTATTTTTATTGTCATCATATATTTAACAGATACTTACATATGTAAGAAAACAATATCCCACATCTTATTAACTTATAAAAATAATTTCTTAACAAATAAAATCCTGGATTGTTTTGGCACGAAAATCCCAGTGATTGTGTACAAAAGCTTGGTAAGATTTAAGGACGAATGTAATAATATCACTTATTATTTAAATATATTTATAACAAAATGCTCAGCCCCTTTTTATTTTTTGATAACATTGGTGGCCCAACCCAACATTATAATTAGAATCAGCCCAGCAAAATCGTCAAGAAAGTGCAAATGGCCTGTAATTTTTTAGGAAATAAAATAAATGGGCCGCATGGACGCTGCATTATTTGTTCACCCAGCCTAGCTAATGGATGTAATTCAAAAAAAGATCAAATTGACTATAAATTCTACCGCGCAAAAAAAGACTGTAAATTCTGAAAAATGGGTTGAATACGTGCCACATTTTTGGAGGCTGAAATGTGGGCCAATAGGTCGAAGCCAACGCAAGTCGTTGTCAATTTAGTCAACAAATGGTTCTGACATGTTAGCCATTGGATTTACATCCAACGACCGGCATCCATCTTCAATCTCTCGTCTTCTTCCTCCAGCGCCGCCGGGACCACCTCCCGCCTCCTGCTGCTAGCAGCTCTGCTTAACACGCTTCGCTATGAAGCGCTACTCCACCGTTGGCCAGGCCATCCCTCCACCCCTCCACACCTCCTGTTCTTCTCCACCGACTGTCGAACCACACCGCACTAGAACTAGTTAACCCTCGTACACCTCTCCATCTGCGCTACTCCCGCATCTTCCCATCTCCGGCTCGTTGCTGTCCGGGGCCTCGCCGTCGTCCACCACCTTGGATGCGCTCGGCGCGGCGTGGTCAACATGGTCAACGAACGACATCGTCGGAAGTAGACTGTGCGTGGAGAGGCTGATAGCTGGGTCCACGGCCGCACACAAGGAAATGCCTCCTTATTAGGCGCAAAATAATGATTCCTCCACCTGACATCTGGGATCCACCGGAAGGGCCTATGTATTTCGCGAAAATAACGTGCCCCCCGCTGACATGTCGGACCCACCAGCTATCTTCGCACGCAAGGAAGTGCCTCCTTATTACGCACAAAAAAATGAATATTCCCCCTGCTAGCTGGAACCCAGCATAGTGGGAGGCTGACTTGTGGGCCTACCAAGTTGACGGGGACAGAGGGCTTGTCAACTTAGTCAATATGAATGATTCTAGCTCCTGTTACCGTACGATGTTCATCCAACGGCCGTAGTGATTCTTCAACCTCTGGTCTTCTTGCTCCAGCCGCCCAAACCAGTGCCGGTCGTGCCGCGTGCTCCTGCCTCCCGTGGCCGGCTGTGATGCCGCGGAGGCCTCACCGCCCCTACTACTCCCACCGTTGGCCAGGCCATCCCTCTACTCACCCACACCCCCTGTTATTCTGCGGCGACAGCATCGTCACACTGCAGCCGAACCAGTGAACCCTCGTACTCCTCTTCGCGTGGGCATCCACTGCTGCGTCTTCCCCGGCTCCGAGTTGTCCCCTTCCTAGTCCTTGCTGTCGTCCACCGCCGTGGTGCTCTCGGCACGGCGTGGTCAACGTGGTCAAGGAACGACTTCCATCAGACGTGGACTGTACGTGGAGAGGCTGACAGCTGGGTCCATGGCCGCAGCAAGGAAGTGCCTCCTTATTACGTGCAAAATAATGATTCCTCCACCTGACAGCAGGGACCCACCGGACGGGCCACCGTATTTCGCGAAAAATGTTTCCCCTCACTGCTGGGACCCACCAGCTACATCTTCGCACGCAAGGAAGTGCGTCCGGGCAAAAAAATGATTCGCCCCCCTGACTGCTGGGACCCAACAGCTACATCTTCGCACGCAAGGAAGTGCGTCCGAAAAAAGACGATTCACCCCCCTGACTACTGGGACCCACCAGCTACATCTTCGCACGCAAGGAAGTGCCTGACAGTCGGGACCCACCTGGTCAAAGCGTACGCAGTGTTGTCATTCTGGTCGCGAACGTGTACGTACATATATACTGGTGGATGTAGAGGCGCGCACGTGTCGTAGTAGAGGGGCGTATGTGTTGTAGTACATGCGCGCATGTAGCATGTACACGTACGTACAGCGGCCAGGGTGCAAGAAAGAAAATACGGCCACGTATGTGTACATACGGGCGGGGTCTCGAATGCCTACTCGCGCATACGTACGGCCAGGGCTCGTGTACATGGCTGGGTCGGAACGGAGAAACAGCGTCGTCGTCGTGTTCATGGGGAGGCAGCATCGTCGTCGTGTTCATGGGGAGGCAACGGAATGCGTCATGTTCATGGGGAGGCAACGGAATGCGTCGTGTTCATCGGGAGGCAATGGAACGCGTGGGAGCCAACCGGCTGGGTCGGAACAGAATGCGTGGTCGTGTTCATCGGGAGGGCTTGGACGGAACAGGTGATGGAAATGAGGCCTGGCATACCACAAAATAGAGGAAACGGCCTTGTGTTCGACCGGCCATGTTCGAAACGGGATCCTGTTCATCGGGAGGGGTCTGGCGTACCGCAAAACGGAGGAAACGGACCTCCTACGGTCGAAACGGGGGTCCTGTTGATCAGGAGGGGTGTGGCGTACCGCAAAACGGACGAAACGGACCTCCTACGGTCGAAACGGGGGTCCTTTTCATCGGGAGGGGTGCGGCGTACCGCAAAACGGGACTCCACGGGATACTGTTCATCTCCACCGTCGACCTCCTCCAGCCTCCACGGGCTCCTGTTCATCCAGCCTCCACCGTGCGCTACTCCACCGACTACTGTTCAACCACCCCTCCACCGTCTACTGTTCATCCAGCCCTCCACACCACGGGGTCCTGTTCAACCACCCCTCCACGGGCACCCCTCCACCGTCTACTGTTCATCCAACCCTCCACCACACCACGGGGTCCTATTCATCCAGAGGCAACGCCACCGCTTACTGTTCATCCAAACCCCCCCGCAACACTCACTGTTCATCCCAGAGGCAGCATCGATCGGCTTCAGTTAGCAGCAGTAGCGAAGGAATCGCTCGATCGGGTTCAGTTAACATCAATCGATCGATCGCTCGGGTTCAGTAACGCGTAGCCTGCAGTGCAATCGCTCGAGTTCAGTTAGAGCCCAACGCCTCGCTCGGGTTCAGTTAGAGCCAACTCCTCGCACACACGCGCGTACGTGTACGAGAGAAATGCGCATCGCTCGGCTCCCGACCTCCCACCGTAACCGGGAACTCCCCGAAATTTTCCTCCCCCTCGCTTCTACCATGGTTTTTTCCGTCATGGACGACCCAAAGAATGTCATGCAGCTGCGTCTCCGGCCCGCCCAGGACGAAAAGCCCATTTTTTGTCATGATTTTTTGTCATAGAAGTAGGAGCCCACCACATCTATGATGATACCGGGTTTTGTCACAATTATCGTCATAGAAGTGTCATATGTATGACAGAATTTTTTTTCGTTCGGCCCAAAATGTCACGGATGTGTCTTTTTTTGTAGTGCATACTTATTGCAAAAATCTACAAGTTATCAAAAACCAAGCATTATGCACATGCTCCTAGGGGGATAGATTGGTAGGAAAAGACCATCGCTCATCCCCGACCGCCACTCATAAGGAACACAATCAAAGAACACCTCATGTTTCAAATTTGTTACACAACGGTTACCATACATGCATGCTATGTGACTTGCAATATTCAACACAAGTATTTCTCAAATTCACAACTACTCAACTAACACACTCTAATATCACCATATTTATATCTGAAAACAATTATCAAGTATCAAACTTCTCATAGTATTCAATGCACTTTCTATGATAGTTTTTATTATACCCATCCTGGATGCCTATCATATTAGGACTAATCTTATAACCAAAAAAAATTACCATGATGTTCTAAAGGACTCTCAAAGTAATATAAGTGAAGCATGAGACATCAATAATTTCTATAAAATAAAACCACCACCATGCTCTAAAAGATATAAGTGAAGCACTAGAGCAAAATTATCTAGCTCAAAAGATATAAGTGAAGCACATAGAGTATTCTAATAAATTCCAATTCATGAGTGTCTCTCCCAAAACGTGTGTACAGCAAGGATGATTGTGGTAACTAAAAAGCAAAGACTCAAATCATACAAGATGCTCCCAGCAAAACACATATCATGTGGTGAATAAAAATATAGCCTCAAGTAAAGTTACCGATGGAAGAAGACGAAAGAGGGGATGCCTTCCGGGGCATCCCCAAGCTTAGGATTTTGGTTGTCCTTGAATTTTACCTTGGGTTGCCTTGGGAATCCCCAAGCTTAGGCTCTTGCCACTCCTTATTCCATAATCCATCAAATCTTTACCCAAAACTTGAAAACTTCACAACACAAAACTCAACAGAAAATCTCATGAGCTCCGTTAGTATAAGAAAACAAACCACCACTTAAGGTACCATAATGAACTCATTCTTTATTTATATTGGTGTTAAACCTACTGTGGTACAACTTCTCTATGGTTCATACCCTCCGATACTAGCCATAGATGCATCAAAATAAGCAAACAACACACGAAAAACAGAATCTGTCAAAAACAGAACAGTCTGTAGTAATCTGTAGGTTTAGAATACTTCTGTAACCCCATAAATTCTGAAATAAATTGGTGGACGTGAGGAATTTGTCTATTAATTATCTGCAAAAATAATCAACCTAATCGCACTCTCCAGTAAAAAATGGCAGCAAATCTCGTGAGCGCTAAAGTTTCTGTTTTTTACAGCAAGATCGCTAAAACTTCCCCCAAGTCCTCCCAAAGGTTCTACTTGGCACAAACACTAATTAAAAGCATAAAACCACATCTAAATAAAGGCTAGATGGATTATTTCTTACTAAACAAAACCAAAAATCAAGAAACAAAAATAAAATTGGGTTGCCTCCCAACAAGCGCTATCGTTTAACGCCCCTAGCTAGGCATAAAAGCAAGAATAGATCTAGGTATTATCATCTTTGGTATACAATTCTTCAATGGAACACTTATAACCCTTGGGAGTTTCCTTATTTTTATTAATTATCAAACTCCTAGGCAAGAAATCAAGAAATTCATTTGTAGCAAAAGGTTCCTTAATGATATTGAAGAAGTTGGGGTGAACACTTATTGATTTGAGATCCGCATTTTCCTTACTAGAAGATTCACCCTTATTTTTAGGAACATACATTAATTTAGCAATCTTGGTAGTAGGAGGATTTGGATTATTTTTAACGGATGAAAAGGCAGACCCTAAATTAGTAATAATATCCTCAAGTTTACCAATTCTTGTGGAATCTTGGTCTATTCTTTCGTTAACTATAGGTTCTTTTTCTTTAAAAAAATTCAGAGTAACCCCTACCTTAGATCCATATTGAGTGATTTGGTTGTGGATCTTTTTATCCAAATTTTCAATCAACTCCATAGAGGCAACTTTATTTTCAATAATTTCAAGCCTTTGCATCACATGTCCCAAAGTTAAAACAGTTCCATTAACAAAAAGAGGTGGTGGGCCAAACAAATCTATCATAGCATTATGAGAATCAAAAGTATGGCTACCCAAGAAATTCCCTCCAGTAATGGTATCAAGAATATATCTATTCCAAGGAGTAATGCCTACATAAAAATTGCGAAGAAGAACAGAACTCGATTGCTTCCTAGTAGATCTATTCTGAGCATTGCAAATTCTATGCCAAGCATCTTTTAGATTTTCCCCCTCCCTTTGTTTAAAATTAAGAACTTCATGATCAGGAGTACCAACAATGATAGAAGGACTAGCCATGATGACACACGGCGACACAAGAAGCAAGCGAAAAAGAGGCAAACAAAAAGGAGGCGAGCGGAAAAAAGAGGGCGAATAAAATGGCAAGGGTGAAGTGGGGGAGAGGAAAACGAGAGGCAAATGGCAAATAATGTAATGTGAGGGATAAGAGTTTGTGATGGGTACTTGGTATGTCTTGACTTGTGAGTAGATCTCCCCGGCAACGGCGCTAGAAATGGCTTGTTAACGGGAGATCAAATCTTTACTTAACTTGGTGCAACCTCCCCGACAACGGCGCCGGAAATCCTTCTTGCTACCTCTTGAGCACTGGGTTGGTTTTCCCTTGAAGAGGAAAGGGTGATGCAGCAAAGTAGCATAATAATTTCCCTCAGTTTTGAGAACCAAGGTATCAGTCCAGTAGGAGACTACATGCAAGTCCCTCGTACCTACACAAACAAATAAGAACCTCGCAACCAACGCGATAAAGGGGTTGTCAATCCCTTCACGGTCACTTACGAGAGTGAGATCTGATAGAGATAATAATAATAAGATAAATATTTTTGGTATTTTTATGATATAGATAGGAAAGTAAATATTGCAAAGTGAAATAGATTGGAAACTTATATGATAAAAGATAGACCCGGGGGCCATAGGTTTCACTAGTGGCTTCTCTCAAGATAGCATAAGTATTATGGTGGGTGAACAAATTACTGCCGATCAATTGATAAAAAAGTGCATAATTATGACAATATCTAGGCATGATCATGTATATAGGCATCACGTCCACGACAAGTCCCGAAACGATTCTGCATCTACTACTATTATTCCACACATCGACCGCTATCCAACATGCATCTAGAGTATTAAGTTCATAAGAACAGAGTAACGCATTAGGCAAGATGACATGATGTAGAGGGATAAAGTCAAGCAATATGATATAAACCCCATCTTTTTATCCTCGATGGCAACAATATAATACGTGCCTTGCTGCCCCTGCTGTCACTGGGAAAGGACATCGCAAGATTGAACCCAAAGCTAAGCACTCCTCCCATTGCAAGAAAGATCAATCTAGTAGGCCAAACTAAACTGATAACTCGAAGAGACTTGCAAAGATAACCAATCATACATAAAATATTTCACAGAATAATCAAATATTGTTCATAGATAAACTTGCTCATAAACCCACAATTCAACGGATCCCGACAAACACACCGCAAAAAGAGTTACATCAAATAGATCTCCAAGAATATCGAGGAGAACATTGTATTGAGATCCAAAGAGAGAGAAGAAGCCATCTAGCTAATAACTATGGACCCGAAGGTCTATGGTAAACTATTCACACATCATCGGAGAGGCTATGGTGTTGATGTAGAAGCCCTCCGTGATCAACACCATAGGAAGAAGTAGGTCGATGGAGCTGCGAGGGGCCCACGAGGGTGGGGGCGCGCCCTCCTACCTCGTGGCCGCCTCGCTTCTTTCTTGACGTCTACTCCAAGTCCCCTGGATCATGTTTGTTCCCAAAATAACTCTCCCAAAGGTTTCATTCCGTTTGGATTCCGTTTGATATTCCTTTCCTGTGAAACACTGAAATAGGCAAAAACAGCAATTTGCACTGGGCCTTGGGTTAGTAGGTTAGTCCCAAAAATAATATAAAAGTGTATAAATAAGCCCATTAACATCCAAAACAGATAATATAATAGCATGAAACAATAAAAAATTATAGATACGTTGGAGACGTATCAGCAGGCGATGCCCAAATTCTTTGAGCACTTTTACATCATTGGTGATGTCCACCGCAACGAACATGTAGTGGGGGGTGTCAACAAACCTGGCGAAACGCCCGCAAGGCCTTGTGGCCAGGCAGTAGAGGTAGACGAGGACGTGATTGCGCACGGACATCTAGGCAATGGCGACCTTGGGACGAGATCCGACACGAGCGCGGGTGTACTCGAGGTCAAACCCGACCACCTTGTACTTCTCCTCAGCAAGCAATATCTCCATGATGTGGACGGAGTGTTCCACTGTGATGCCCCCAATTCAATTGTACACTAATCATACACGCAGATGTGTACGATCAAGATTTGGGACTCACGGGAAGATATCACAACACAACTCTAGACACAAAATTAAACTAATACAAGCATTATATTACAAGCCACGGACCTTGAGGGCACGAATACATAAGCTCGAATACAAACGAGTCAGCTGAAACAACATTATCTGAGTACAGACATGAGTTAAACAAGTTTGCCTTAAGAAGGCTAGCAAAAAAGTATCAACGATCGAACCGGCAAGGCTTCCTGCCTGGGAGCCTCCTAACTACTCCTGGTCGTCGGCGGTCTGCACGTAGTAGTAAGCACGCTCAGAGTAGTGGTAGTCGTCATCGAAGGTGGCGCCTAGCTCCTGGGCTCCACCATATGGTTGCGACATCTGTGAAGAATGGAAAAGGGGAAAAAGAGGAAACAAAGCAACCGTGAGTACTCATCCAAAGTACTCGCAAGAAAGGATATACACTACATATACCTCGGTATCAATGAAATGGGTAGTATCTATGGACTGAACTGCAGAATGCTAGAATAGAAGTGGAAAGCCTAGCCTATCGAAGACTAGCATCTTCAAGCATCTTGCAACATCAGAAAACATACGAGTAGCATATTATAATATTAATAAGTATGTTGTAACATCGCCCAGAGATCACTTCCTCGACTCCCTGTGAGAAAGCAATCCCGAGGTCATCATGTCCATTACATGCCTCAACATCCAGTTCTAGCTGTATCGATCGGGATACAGCTCCAAGCGACCGTTACCGTGGAGACGGCTATTCTAATAGATAATACTTCCTGCAGGGGCGCACCAACATACCCAACACGCTCGATCAACTCCGTCCGGACACACCATCAGGTCATGACTGGCCTCGGCCAATCAGCACAACGCGGTCCTACCTAGGCTCAATAGAGAGGCCAATGATACATCTCCAACGTATCTATAATTTTTGATTGTTCCATGTTGTTATATTATCATTCTTGGATGTTTTATAATCATTTTATAGTCTTTTTGTATCATTTTTTGGCACTAACCTATTGACATAGTGCCAAGTGCCAGTTGCTGTTTTTTGCATGTTTTTTACATCACAGGTAATCAATATCAAACGGAGTCCAAACGCAGCGAAACTTTTTTGAATTTTTTGTGGACCAGGAGACATCCAATGGGCTGGAGAAGCGCCTGGGGGTACTTCGAGGTTGTGCTCACCTCGGGTGTCCCTCAGACCGCCTCTTTACTCTATAAATACCCCAATATTCCAGAAACCCCAGGGGAGTCGACGAAAATCAATTCCATCCGCCGCAAGTTCCAAAAACACCAGATCCAATATAGACACCATCATGGAGGGGTTCATCATGTCCATTGGTGCCTCTCCGATGATGCGTGAGTAGTCTTTTGTAGATCTTCGGGTCCATAGTTAGTAGCTAGATGGATTCCTCTCTCTCTTTTGATTCTCAATATAATGGTGAGTGGTCTCTCGGAGATCCATGTGATGTAATTCTTTTGCGGTGTGTTTGTTGGGATCCGATGAGGTTTGAGTTTATGATCAGATCTATCTCTTTTTATCCATGAAAGTTATTTGAGTCTTCTTTGATCTCTTATATGCATGATTTCTTATAGCCTCATATTTCTTCTCCGATATTTGGGTTTTGTTTGGCCAACTTGATCTATTTAACTTGCAATGGGAAGAGGTGCTTTGTGATGGGTTCGATCTTACGGTGCCTGATCCCAGTGACAGAAGGGGAACCGACACGTATGTATCGTTGTCATTAAGGATAACAAGATGGGGTATATTTCTACATAAATAGATCTTGTCTACATCATGTCATCGTTCTTATTGCATTATTCTGTTTCTCCATGAACTTAATACACTAGATGCATGCTGGATAGCGGTCAATGTGTGGAGTAATAGTAGTAGATGCAGGTAGGAGTCGGTCTACTAATCTTGGACGTGATGCCTATATAATGATCATTGCCTGGATATCGTCATGATTATTTGAAGTTATATCAATTGCCCAACAGTAATTCATTTACCCACCTTTTGCTATTTTTCTCTAGAGAAGCCACTAGTGAAACCTACGACCCCCGGGTCTCTTCCTTAATATATTCGCCTTTGCGATCTTCTCTCCTTTGCTTTTATTTTCAGATCTATTAAACCAAAAATACAAAAATACCTTGCTGCAATTTATTTTATTCAAGATCTATTTATCCCATCTATCATATTTTTATCACGTCCGTTTTCCAATTTCTGGCGCCATTACCCGAAAGGGATTGACAACCCCTTTAACACGTCGGGTTGCGAGTATTTGTTATTTGTGTGTACATGCTATTTACGTAGTGTTGCTTGGTTCTCCTACTGGCTTGATAACCTTGGTCTCATCACTGAGGGAAATACCTACCATCACTGTGCTGCATCATCCTTTCCTCTTTGGGGAAATACCGACGTAGTTCTAGCAGACATCAGCCAACACACCGGTCTACATCCTAAGCGTGTAGGGGTCTTGGGCCCATCGCCCTTTGCACTCCTGCATGTTGCATACGCGGCCGGTGAGCAGACCTAGCCCCCCTTATACAAGCGAGGCATTCCAGTCCAACCCGGCATGCGCCGCTCCATCGCTGACGTCCATTGAGCTTTCAGCTGATACATATGACGGAGAGTGCCCATACTTATTCCCGCGTGGTGGTCAGTGCAAAAAGGCCAGAGGCCTACTCGGATCAAATATCCAAACTGTTAGTGTCTTGGTAGTGCGCGGTATCAAGCAGAGACTCACGATCATGTGGCCCCGTATCGTGGACTTACGACAAGGGCTAAGAATGCCCGGCCGTGCCACGTAATTATCTCTCGGGTACCCTCCAGGTCAACCCGACTTCACATCACTCGCGGGTACCACTCGGGGCCGACCCGATGTCATCATGGTTCTATGGTAAGTCAAAGTAACCGTGTGTCTGAAACAGCAAGGGGAAACTCGAGGAATCACCCTCGATGGATTCCCACTCGATGCAACCATCAAGGTGGACTTGGAGGAATCACCCTCGATGGTCCACACTTGAGGGGTTGCACGACAGAGTCGTTATCAGGAGTGGTGAAGGAGGAATCACCCTCGATGACCATGACCGAATAGCTACACTACAGGGTTAACATCAGAAGTGCTGACGAGGTATCACCCTCGGCACTCGATAATAACTCTGCAGAGTCGTACAACTAAGGGGGGTGATGTGCGGTGTCGAGGCCTGGACGTCGATTACGTTGATCGAGTCATGGAACATAAAGCGGGGCAACTGGGACAAGGTGGGGGATCACTGATGGATCTCTAACCAACCTATACTAAGCAGTTTAGAATAAGCAGGTAAGGTATGAAAGCAGGCAACAAAAATAGGCTATGCATCAGAGTAGGATCATACAAAAAGCAGTAGCAGTTCTAATGCAAGCATAAGAGAGAAGGGAATGGGCAATGTCAGAATGATCAATGGGGGGTTTGCTTGCCTAGAAGCTCTATTGATAAGGAAGGGTCGTCGTCACCGTAGACGAACACAGTGGCATCGGCAACGGTCTCGGGGTCTATCGGAGAGAAGAGGGGGGGGCAATAAATATAAACCAAACAAAACAACACAAAGCATAACATGGCAATACGCGGTGCTGGGGGTGACCTAACGCAGTACTAGGTGCTACTGGCGAAGAGATGTCTACTACACAACCTTCTTCTTGTAGACGTTGTTGGGCCTCCAAGTGCAGAGGTTTGTAGGACAGTAGCAAATTTCCCTCAAGTGGATGACCTAAGGTTTATCAATCTGTAGGAGGCATAGGATGAAGATGGTCTCTCTCAAGCAACCCTGCAACCAAATAACAAAGAGTCTCTTGTGTCCCCAACACACCCAATACAATGGTAAAATGTATAGGTGTACTAGTTCGGCGAAGAGATGATGATACAAGTGCAATATGGATAGTAGACAATAGTTTTTGTAATCTGAAATTATAAAAACAGCAAGGTAGCAAGTGATAAAAGTGAGCGTAAACAGTATTGCAATGTGTGGAAATAAGGCCTAGGGTTCATACTTTCACTAGTGTAAGTTCACTCAACAATAATATCATAATTGGATCACATAACTATCCCTCAACATGCAACAAAGAGTCACTCCAAAGTCACCAATAGCGGAGAACGAACGAAGAGATTATGGTAGGGTACGAAACCACCTCAAAGTTATTCTTTCCAATCAATCCGTTGGGCTATTCCTATAAGTGTCACAAACAGCCCTAGAGTTCGTACTAGAATAACACCTTAAGACATAAATCAACCAAAACCCTAATGTCACCTAGATACTCCAATGTCACCTCAAGTATCCGTGGGTATGATTATACGATATGCATCACACAATCTCAGATTCATCTATTCAACCAACACAAAGGACCTCAAAGAATGCCCCAAAGTTCTACCGGAGAATCACGACGAAAACGTGTGCCAACCCCTATGCATAGGTTCCCAATGTCACGAAACCCACAAGTTGGTCACCAAAACATACATCAAGTGGCACACGGTATCCCATTGTCACCACAGATATCCACGACAAGACATACATCAAGTGTTCTCAAGTCTTTAAAGACTCAATCCGATAAGATTACTTCAAGGGGAAAACTCAATTCATTACAAGAGAGAAGAGGGGGAGGAGAAACATAAGATCCAACTATAATAGCAAATCTCGCGATACATCAAGATCGTGCCAAATCAAGAACGCGCGAGAGAGATCAAACACATAGCTACTGGTACATACCCTCAGCCCCGAGGGAGAACTACTCCCTCCTCGTCATGGAGAGCACCAGGATGATGAAGATGGCCACCGGAGAAGGATTGCCCCCTCCGGCAGGGTGCCGGAACAGGTCTAGATTGGTTTTTGGTGGCTACAGAGGCTTCTGGTGGCGGAACTCCCGATTTATTGTGCGTTCTGGAAGTTTTAGGTCACGTAGGTATATATGGGTGTAGGAGGTACGTCAGGGGAGCCACGAGGGCCCCACGAGATAGGGGGCGCGCCCTAGGGGGGGGGGGGCGCCCCCACCCTTGTGAGCACCTCGTTCCTGCCTTGACGTGGGGTTCAAGTCCATCAGGTGTGTTTCCTTCCAAAAATAACTTCTCCAGTTGATTTCGCTCCGTTTCGACTCCGTTTGATATTCCTTTTCTTCAAAACACTGAAATAGGCATAAAACAGCAAATCTGGGTTGTGCCTCCGGTTAATAGGTTAGTCCCAAAAATAATATAAAAGTGGAAATTAAAGCACAATATTGCCCAAAACAGTAGATAATATAGTGGAGCAATCAAAAATTATAGATACGTTGGAGACGTGACAGGAAAACATCCGGGAAAGTATTCCCGATGTTAGGCATTTTCTGACAGATGAAACGAAGGGGGACGGTTCCATGTTCGCTATGCCAGGGGCACGTGACCGATGAACAGAGTGTGTATTCTGGATCGTCATATTTTTCTGAGCAACTTTCATGTATAAAACATTTTCTTCGGAGTGACGGTTTATTTTCTATGATCTTTTTCAAAGTTTTAAAAGATTTCCTAGTTTACTGGATTTAATTTAATTCAAAAAAATAATAAATATTAATTGCTATGGGTACACAGAGAAGTGTACCCGGGGTGTAATGTGTGGCTGACAGTGGGCCAAGGTCAAAGTCAACAGTACCCAGTCAACGTTGACAGGTCAACAGGGTCAAACTGGCCCACATGGCATAAGCTATACCTATTCATATAATTAAAACCAACCTAATCAAATGGGGTTCACATGTCATATGTACATTAGGCAATTTACTCCACTAACCTAATCCTAAAACTATCCTACCTCTAATTAAATAAGCGGCCAAGAAGTAAAGCTGGCTTCCAAGCCGGCTATGCACGTTGTGCACACACGCACGGCCATGGCCAAGCTACAGCAGCGGCCGGCGGCAGCATCAAGCACTAGTAAGCGACAACAGCGACTAGTAGCAAACAACGACAGCAGCAGCCAGCAGGGCAATGCGCCTGCCAGCAGAAGAGCAAAGTAGCGGCAGGAGCTTGTAGTAGCGCAACAGCAGCGGTGACAGCCAGCAGCGGCCGTGGCAGCGCGAGCGGGCGCGAGTAGCAGCAGGCGGATGGGTGCGCGTGGGCCTGGCCTCAGGGCAACAACGGCGCGGCAGGGAACGCGGGCGCGGCCGAAACCAGTGGCAGCAACGACGAGCAACGGTGGGAGCATGAGTAGCACGCAGCAGAAGCAACACGTACATGGGAGCTCTGACGCGGCCATGGCGACTAAGGCAACTTAGGCAAGCACGGGAGCGGCGGCTAACGGAGTGGATCAAGGGGGCAAAGCAGGGGGGTCGGGGGAGGAGCTCACTCCAATGCTCGTGGACGAGGTCAGGGAGCGCGGGGGTAGCCGGATGCGTCGAGCTTGTTGACGGAGGCAGCGGCCGTAGCGGGGAACCGGCTCGATGCTGAGCGTACGGTGCGGTCCTGCTTGATTCAAGGCACGTAGGCGAAGGAGTTGGCGAAGAGGAAGCTCCTCGACAGCCTTCAGTGGCCGCGATGACGATGGCAACCACGGCGAGCAGCGCTCAGGCGACGACTATTTTCACGAGAGAGAGAGCGGGAGAGGGGGGAAGTGACGGCTAGGGTTTGTCTACGCGTTCGAGGATGGTCTTATCCACGACTGGGTGCCGACGGATGCGCGACGCGTGGAGGATCCACGCCATGGACGCGGCGCGTGTGCCAGCGCGTCCCTGTGAGTAGGAGGTCAAGGACGAGGCGATAGTGGGTTGGGCCGTCCACTGTTGACCTAGAGCCCGAAGGCATAGTAGACCTTTGCCATTTTTCTTTTCCTTTTTCTGTCTTTTAATTTAGCTGCTAACTTGGATTAGTTAGTGCACCAAATGATTTTTTTAAAATGTGCCACTAGCCACATTAAATATTTTGCAATATACTGAGTTGGTACAAAAAGTATGAGGCAGTTTGGAATCTACTTGAATTTTGCTGACATTTAAAAAGGCTGAAAAAGTGTTTCCGGGCCACTGTTTTAAAACCAGGGGCATTTTGGGAAACTAAATGAGGTTGGTTTCATCGTGACAATTCGTTAATGAATATTTGCAACCTAACGAACATTTTTATTTGGTGGTTTGAAATAAAATAAGAATTTAACTAGTTATTTGAATTTTAAATTCACTTTGTTTTTATCAAGGGGCAATTTGGCTTAGTTAAACTTGATGACATGGCACCATTAGTGGGAGGTCACTGTAGGATGACACTGGGGGGGGGGGGGTTACATCAACCCAGACCGGGTTCTTGGTGTACACCACCAAGAGCTTCGTGAACCTTCTGTGGGTGTCCACCACGGCATGCATGGTGAACTGCTGCTCCTCGTCGGCAGTCGCTCGTAGCGCTATTGGAGCCGCGCAGGATGGTGGGTGTGATTCTTGCAATGGTGGGGCGCGATCGAAAGGTTGAAGAGACACAAGGGTTAAATGGCCGATGTAATAAATGGGGCCCGGCCGATGTGTAATCGTCGCGTCTTGTCATTGCGTTCATAGCGGAGGATTCAAGTGCACGCTTGAGAACCCCACACGCATTTCGTTTGACCATGCGTGGGCTTGAAAAGGCGCCAAATGTATCGTTGTTGAGCCGGTTCCCGTGCAACCGCGCAAGCTTCCTGCCCGGCTAGTTTGGCCATGCGTCGGCTAAAAGAGGGGAAAATCATGGGCATTTATTAGCAAAAGGCTTTGTAAAAACGAAGTGTGTGGAATGACTTCGATCATAAGTTTACCCATGGGTGGTGAGGTCAAAGTTACACAGAAGGGTGATGATGGACACTCAAGTGTGATAATTAATTCCGCGCTTCACACGACACACGATTGAAGAAACCAACTGTGTGCAATAATGTCGAAGATCACAGTCGAGTTAGCTATATATATCGTTTACGATGAGATCGACAAGGGAAACACATTCGATCATGGTTAATAAAATCTAAGTCCATTGCATCTTAAGGTCAAAATAGTACTACCAATATACGAGTCTCATACGATGCCATTTCAACGATTGTACCACAAAAACTCGAAATATTACAAGGTTCAAATTCCATAGTTATATGGCTCAAATTCGAAGATTACAAGGTTCAAACTGATATTGGAAACCTCATGGATATAAGAGAGGTTCAAATTAATATTACCACTTGTAAGGCTGGTTTTGAAACCTCATCATTTTTGCAAAGGGATCAGCCACTAAGAAGTCATGCATGGGATTGACACGATGACTTCCGATTACTCTGTCATCTGAAGTTCCAAAATGAACTTTAGCTTTTTTGGAGCCTTTTCCATTCCACCGCAGCCGCCGGCGCTGATCAACAAACCATTCATTTTTGTGAAATAAATGTAGGGAAAACCCCATTACCTTCAGCACCCTTGCTCTTACAACAAAGAACCTGGCGAATATAATCTCAGGTAAAGTCCCTCGGTATGAGTTCAAAGTAATTTCTGAGAGATGCAGATCTAGGCATTCGATGTGATTGTTATATTGTATCACATTATCCATCACCAGGCCTAATCTTATCTGCAAAAGAAGAAAACATGTTAGTGCCTACATGCAGTTTTGAACACTACTACAGGCCTATTTGGTTTGCAGGATTTGTAAAATGCACTAACGTGCCATCTTCGATCCAACATGATTAACATGGGCATTTGATTACAATCTAGAAAATTGTAGCCTTCTTCACAAGAGGTTGGAGTGGATGAAAAATTCCCTAAGAAAACTAGTATAGATGATTCCAAAGGAGAAATGCTTATGGATTGTAACCATATGGATCAAGCAACCAATATGGGGGTGGGGGATATGTATGTACTGAAATCCTATAAAATTCCTTCAGAAATTGTAGTACATTGTCATTGTAAACTTAGGTAAAGGTGTCAAAAATTGAACCTCTTTATGGTTAACATTTAACAGGAAAGGAACGTCACCTTGAGATATAACTTCTCCAGGCACAAAAAGCATCTCAGGAAACTGACAACTTGGTCCAGGTTGGGGCCGATAGATTCTAGTGCCAATACCTTCACTGTGCGTAGATTCGGGGTCAAGCTTATCAGAATCATTTTCTCGATGACAGCTGAACATACATCTTCAAAATTAGAAATAATGTTAATTTAAAGAAGGAGAGGCAGAAGACGACTGTTGTATCTGAACGGGTGTGGATCCAATAATAAGTTCGAAGTATTTGTCCGACGAGTAGCCCACCACTGTCAATTTTGGCGTAGAAATGGCATTGATTCTTGTTGGACAGTCTTGATCAACTACAAGTAATCTCTCAAGCGAAAGTGTGTCCTCAATGACCATACCGTGGTACACATTTTGTGATGTCTTGTTGCAGCACCAGCAACACACAAAAATAGTCCAGAGTGTCATGGAGGTGATGTTGATGCTACTCAACCTAATGATCGGCTGAAGACGAAGGTACTCGAGTGCAGTATAGCCACAGAGCAGGCGCTCCATGTCACTGTTTGGGACACAGACGGCGACGGGCTCGAGGTGCTTCAGTCGTGGTAGAATAAGAGCGGGCGCGTCACTAAGGGGGGTGGTAGTTCATGAATTTGGCGACACGCACCATGGGCGCGAGGCGGAACACGCATGTTGGTAGCGAGCGCTTATGACCATCATCAAAAGTTTGATCCTTGAGCTGATCTAGGGCGGGGGATCGGAACCACTCGTCAAGCTTGGCTCGGTCCTTGCCGTTGGAACAGAACTTGCCCATTCTAAGGCCTCTGGTTGGGCCATGGTGACCGCCGAGGATCTGGGAGAACGCATCCAAGCTTTTGCGATAGCCATGGCAGAGCTCGTGGGTGTCAATGAGGTCGAGAGGGGTGGAGTGCCATAAGGGGCGTCACCGCCGGGAAAGGACGGTCGTCCGTGCCACATATTTGATTGGGAGGAGGGAGATGATGATTATCAACATATCATCTGGGAGGCTGCTAATGAAGTCTAGGCCTGCTGGAGTCGCTTGCGGTTCTTGCTCGACCCGCCTCCACTTGTTGGCAGCCCCTTTCTCCACCTCCAGAGTCTCCTCGCCAGCGGTGCTTTCTGATAGAAGTGGGAGTACAGTGAATATTTAGTTAAAACAAGGCAATAGAAAAGTGTATTGGTAACTAGAAGTTAGTAGGTAGGAATAGAGTAAAAAATAGAATAACAATTGATTGCTTAAATACTACACAATTCTTTTGATATTGCTGGGTAAGTCAACATGCAGATACTTGAAAAGAACACTTACTTTGAACAAAGTCTGGACGGATGATATCGTCAGCGAAGTTAGCATATATCTCATGACCAGGCTCTTTTATGTGCAGCGCAATTTTAGTGCCAGCTTTCTATACATAAAGCTTAGAAATTTCTATCCAAAGGACCGTGGCAAAATGGGAGTGACCACATTCATCAAGTCTTATAGAAGCAATGATTGTAAATCCATGGTTTGTGTTCAGTATGACATCCCTGCAGTCTTGATTTATGTAAAGGCAAGATTGTGTACTACAGATGTTGTTGCATAGCAAGGGATGTGTGCAGAAAATGGTAGGATTGTTAAAGAATATGGTAACATGAAAATACGGGCGAAATTGAAAGAACTACAAAGCAGTTGAAATCAAAGGACAAAAAAATATAATTAAACAGATAGTGTAACCATGATGTCATGGAAATATGAGAGTAATCGAAAGAAAAATACATCATTAATTTCCTAATATAGAAAGAAGAGGGGGGAAATCCCCTTTGACGTATATGACACATGTGGCACCTTTTATCCAAAGTAGCAATATATAGTATACGTTCAGGAAAGCAGGCCATGCCAACAGATTTAGGGTGATATTGAACATACCGTGCGCATCCTGAAGTCATCTGGTATGGTGAGATGGAACTCCATGGATGTCTAGCCAAGGCCGCAAAGTCCTGATGTGTCCGCACATTGTACACTCTATGAATGAAAGAAAACCCTCAAATCAGCTCAAATAAAAATGAATTCACAGCGATTTCGGCCGGGTGATTAAAGGAGGCAGATGAACTGGGATAAGAGATGAGATGATATCTCATTAAATTAGTTACCTTGTTGTCCATGAGAAAAACCCCTCAATATGATGGATTCCCCAATCGGGCGGAGCTAGGTTGACTGCGAACAACATCGAGAAAGTCGATGGCGATAGGCGGTGGCAAGGGAAAGTGGCGAAATGCGGTGGGGTTTGCCGGCAGCCTGGCGGTGGCGACAGGCGTCGAGCTAAGTGGTTGCCGCGGCGATAGGTGGTGCCATGCAGAGTCGCGGAGGATCTTGTGCGGGTGTGAATGGGGACCGGAGGGGGTGGAGGGCGAGGTGAGGGTTTTTGTGACGTGGGGATGTGATGTTTTCTTTTTTCTTTTTTGAATTGGGTGGTGAGGGTATTCTATCCCACAAAGAGTTTTGGAGGCAACGACTTGCTAGAGCCAATCGTGTGTGATTGATGTAACTGGGAAAATGAAAGCCATTGCACACGGTTCCAATTTGGGAACTGTGTGTGATTGACGTACTACCTCCGTCCTGGTTTATTGGTCCTCTTTGCAATTTGTGCCAAATTTTGACCAAAGATTTAGCTAACAAATGTTTATGCATGTCACCCAAAATTATATCATTGAACACTATGTTTAAATACACATCCAAGGATATAATTTTTGCTAACCCGCACTAACATTTTGTTAGTTAAATCTTTGGTCAAAATTTAACAGAAATTACAAAGGGGACCAATAAACCAGGACAGAGGTAGATTCCATCAAGCGGACTGATTACATCCATATCCCACATTTAGACATAAGTAAACATAGATTAAACATACTCAGGCATAGATAATAAGCACACACAAGCATAGTTCAACCATAAGTATATAGTTCAACCATCATTAAGCATACTCAAGCACATTTATAATTAAGACACTACATAGCCATACATAGTTCAATGCCACATCTCATATCATCTGCCGGCACGATCCTGAAGCTTCCCCAAGTACTCAGCGTGCGCCACCCTGCAAGAACACTTCTTCCTGAAGGAGCCAATGGCTCGTCCTCTTGCATGCACCATAACACTTTGATATGCCTCATGAAGCTTTTGGTTACAAAATGGGCATCGATAGCCCCAGTTCCAGGTCCTAATACGTCTGTTATGCATTCCCACATAAAGCCCCCCGAGGATTTGCCTCTTTTACCTCCACTGGCCATCTTCATCCTCGCTGTCGACATTGTTAGATAGCACCTATACATATAGTAAAAAAATGTGGCATCAAATTTGGAATACAAACCGATCTCTAGTGACATTTGGCAGTTGCCAAAATTTGGCATCAAATCAATGTTTACATGCTGTAAAATAGGATTAGGAATTTATGGATATTTTTTAGACATATCCAGAGATTATGGTCTGATTTTAAGCACAATCATCTATGTATAGACCAATCTTGAAGAAAATAATTGCACAAACATATATGTAGGTCATTCAAAATCAATTGTCAAGACCTGGCTAGGAATTATTAGCACGAACACTAACCCTAGTAAGATTATTAGCAGAAATCATTTGCACAGATGAAACAACTAATCACTTATCACTTGTACCAGTCAAACAATCAATACACTACATAGATCTAATGAAACTTACTCAGATTTTATGGATTGGGAGAATGTACCCATAGGATTTCTATTCCAAAAAGGGGGAGGCAGGAGTAACCATAGAAACCCTTGGATGTATTTGACACATAAATGGGTATAGATTACTAACCGGTTCCCCGTCGTTGTCCGAGTCGTCACCCGAGTCATCACCGAAGTCTGTGTGGATCTCCAGCTCCGGCTGTGGTAGCATGACACCTTTGACGATGTCAGGGTGCAGCGGTACCTTGCCGGCGACGACGACAATCTCTGTCTCCATCTTCACGCCATGCTCCGGTGCTTCGCCAGCCCCGGCGTCGCCACTCACTCCGATGGGGTGCTTCGACGGCATCCTCATACACTAACGGCTTTGAGGACTGAGAGTGGCGTCGATGATGTAGGCGGAGAGAGAGGATTGTGTGTGTAGCGAGGATGGGGGTGCGGTCGCTCGGGCGCGCCGTTAATATGGAGTAGTGGGAGGGTCCGTAGTGGGAGAGAGGCGGGCGACGGTCAATCCGCGGGCTCACCTCCTGGTGAGCCTACGCACCGGACTACTGGCACTCCTGCCCATTTCACACAGCTACTCGCACGCTTATGATGTCACTTGAACTACGTCAGTATTTCCCCAAAGAGGAAGGGATGATGTAGCACAGCTACGGTAGGTATTTCCCTTAGTTATGAAACCAAGGTATCAATCCAGTAGGAGAACCAAGCAACACTATGCAAATGGTACCTACACACAAAGAACAAATACTTGCAACCCGATGCTTATATGTCAATCCCTTTTCGGGTAACGGCTCTAGAAATTGTCAAGTGGACGGGATAAAATTTGTGATAGATTGGATAAATAGATCTCGAGTAAACACGAAATAAAAGATGCAAATAAAAAGTGCAGCAAGGTATTTTTGGGTTTTTGGAATAATAGATCTAAAAATAAATGCAAATAAAAATAGATCTCGAAGGGAAATAATAGACCGGAAAGCAAATATGATAAAGAATAGACCCGGGTGCCGTAGATTTCACTAGTGGCTTCTCTCGAGAAATAGCACACGATGGGTAAACAAATTACTATTGGGCAATTGATAGAAAATCAAATAGTTATGACGATATCCACACAATGATCAATATATAGGCATCACGTCCAAGATTAGTAGACCGACTCCTGCCTGCATCTACTACTATTACTCCACATCTCGACCGCTATCCAGCATGCATCTAGTGTATTAAGTTCATGGAGAAACGGAGTAATGCAATAAGAACGATGACATGATGTAGACGAGATCTATTAATGTAGGAATAGCCCCCATCTTGTTATCCTTAATACCAATGATACATGCGTGTCTTGCTGCCCCTTATGTCACTAGGAAAGAACACCACACGATCGAACCCATCACAAAGCACCTCTTCCCATGGCAAGAGAAATCGATCTAGTCAGCCTAACTAAACCAAAGATTCGAAGAATAAATACGAGGCTATAAATAATCATGCATATAAGAGATCAGAAACTCAAATAAGTTTCATGGATATAGATCTGATCATAAACTCAAAGTTCATCGGATCCCAACAAACACACCGCAAAAAGAGTTACATCAAATAGATCTCCAAGAGACCATTGTATTGAGAATCAAAAGAGAGAGAGAGAGAGGAAGCCATCTAGCTACTGCCTACGGATCCGTAGGTCTATGGAAAACTACTCACACATCATCAGAGAGGCACCAATGAGGATGATGAACCCCTCTATGATGGTGTCTAGATTGGATCTCGTGGTTCTAGAACTTGCGGTGGTTGGAATTGTGTTGCGCCGACTCCCCTAGGGTTTCTGAAATATTTGGCGATTTATAGGGCAAAGAGGTGGTGCGGGAGGCCACTGAGGTGGGCACAACCCACCTGGGCGCGCCTGGGCCCCCAGGCGCACCCTGATGGGTTGTGCTTCCCTCGGAACCCCCTTTGGTACTTCTTTGGCGCAACAAGTGTCTTTTGGTTCAGAAAAATTCTCCAAAAAGTTTCACTGCGTTTGGATTCCGTTTGGTATGGATTTTCTGCGAAGTAAAAAGAAGCAAAGAAACAACAACTGGCACTGGGCACTATGTCAATAGGTTAGTTCCAAAAAATGATATAAAGTTCTATAAAATGATTCTAAAACATCTAAGAATGATAATATAATAGCATGGAATAATAAAAAAATATAGATACGTTGGAGACATATCAGCATCCCCAAGCTTAATTCCTACTCGTCCTCGAGAAGGTAAATGATAAAAACAGAATTATTGATGTGGAATGCTGCCTAACTTGTTCATCACATAATCTTTTCTTTTGTAGCATGGACATTTGGACTTTTATATGGTTCAAAGCAATAGTCTAGTTTTGACATGAAGATTTCAATACTCAAGCATATCAACAAGCAACCATGTCTTTCAAAATATCGACACTAAAGAAAGTTATCCCTAGCCCATCATGCTCAGTCATTGATCCATTCAAGAAACACACTCGCATATTAGTGATAGGTCTCCAACGTATCTATAATTTTTGATTGCTCCATGCTATATTATCTACTGTTTTGGGCAATATTGGGCTTTGTTTTCCACTTTTATATTACTTTTGGGACTAACCTATTAATCGGAGGCCCAGCCCAGATTTGTTGTTTTATGCCTATTTTAGTGTTTTGAAGAAAAGGAATATCAGACAGAGTTGAAACGGAACGAAATCAACTAGAGAAATTATTTTTGGAACGAAAGCCACCCGATGGACTTGGACCCCACGTCAAGGAAGGAACGAGGTGCTCACGAGGGTGGGGGGCGCCCCCCCTAGGGCGCGCCCCCCTGTCTCGTGGGGCCCTCATGGCTCCCCTGACATACTTCTTCCGCCTATATAACTCCACGTACCCTAAAACTTCCAGAACACACAATAGATCAGGAGTTCCGCCGCCAGAAGCCTCCGTAGCCACCGAAAACCAATCTAGACCTGTTCCGGCACCCTGCCGAAGGGGGCAATCCTTCTCCGGTGGCCATCTTCATCATCCCGGTGCTCTCCATGATGAGGAGGGAGTAGTTCTCCCTCAGGGCTGAGGGTATGTACTAGTAGCTATGTGTTTGATCTCTCTCTCTCTCTCGTGTTCTTGATTTGGCACGATCTTGATGTATCACGAGCTTTGCTATTATAGTTGGATCATATGTTTCTCCTCCCCCTCTTCTCTCTTGTAATGAATTGAGTTTCCCCTTTGAAGTAATCTTATCGGATTAAGTCTTTAAATACTTGAGAACACTTGATGTATGTCTTGCCGTGGATATCTGTGGTGACAATGGGATACCACGTGCCACTTGATGTATGTTTTGGTGACCAACTTGCGGGTTCCGCCCATGAACCTATGCATAGGGGTTGGCACACGTTTTCGTCGTGATTCTCCGGTAGAACTTTGGGGCACTCTTTGAGGTCCTTTGTGTTGGTTGAATAGATGAATCTGAGATTGTGTGATGCATATCGTATAATCATACCCACGGATACTTGAGGTGACATTAGGGTTTTGGTTGATTTGTGTCTTAAGGTGTTATTCTAGTATGAACTCTAGGGCTGTTTGTGACACTTATAGGAATAGCCCAACGGATTGATTGGAAAGAATAACTTTGAGGTGGTTTTGTACCCTACCATAATCTCTTCGTTCGTTCTCCGCTTTTAGTGACTTTGGAGTGACTCTTTGTTGCATGTTGAGGGATAGTTATGTGATCCAATTATGTTAGTATTGTTGAGGGAACTTACACTAGCGAAAGTATGAACCCTAGGCCTTGTTTCAACGCATTGCAATACCGTTTACGCTCACTTTTATCATTACTTACCTTGCTGTTTTATATTTTCAGATTACAAAAACCTTTATCTACCATCCATATACCACTTGTATCACCATCTCTTCGCTGAACTAGTGCACCTATACAATTTACCATTGTATTGGCTGTGTTGGGGACACAAGACACTCTTTGTTATTTGGTTGCAGGGTTGCTTGAGAGAGACCATATTCATCCTACGCCTCCTACGGATTGATAAACCTGAGGTCATCCACTTGAGGGAAATTTGCTACTGTCCTACAAACCTCTGCACTTGGAGGCCCAACAACGTCTACAAGAAGAAGGTTGTGTAGTAGACATCAAGCTCTATTCTGGCGCCATTGCCGGGGAGGTTAGCGCTTGAAGGTATATCTTTAGATCTTGCAATCGAGTCTTTTAGTTTCTTGTTTTATCACTAGTTTAGTTTATAAAAGAAAACAAAAAAATGGAATTGAGTTTGTCTCATACGCTTCACCTTTTTAATATCTTTCGTGAGTATGATAGAAATGATAATTGTGCTCAAGTGCTAGAAGAAGAAATCTATAAAATGTTTGGCACTAAATATTTGAATGATGAGCATGATTGCAATGTTGTTAGTATGAATTCCTTGAATATCCATGATGCTAATGATATGCAAAGCCACAAGCTTGGGGAAGCTATGTTTGATGAAGATGATATTTTTTGTCCCCCAAGTTTTGATGAGCAAATTTATTATGATGAAAGCATGTCTCCTATTTATGATGATTATATTGATGAAAGTGGATTTGGAGAGGTCATGACTTTATTTTGTGATGAATCCACTATTCCGAAAGAGGTTCCAATTGATTATAAGAACAAAGTTGCTATCTATGATGATTATTGTGATGACTTGTATGCTATAAAGAATAATGATATCCATGAAACTTGTCATCATGATTTTAGTTTTCAATTGGATTATGCCTCAGATGATAATTATTTTGTTGAGTTTGCTCCCACTATTATTCATGAGAAGAATTTTGCTTATGTGGAGAGTAGTAAATTTTGGATGCTTGTAGATCATGAAAAGAATGCTTTAGGTGCTGGTTATATTGTTGAATTCATTCATTATGCTACTGAAAATTATTATGAGGGAGGAATATATGCTTGTAGGAATTGCAATAATATCAAGTTTCCTCTCTATGTGCTTAAAGTTTTGAAGTTATGCTTGTTTTACCTTCCTATGCAAGTTGATCCTTGTTCCCATAAGTTGTTTGCTCACAAAATACCTATGCATAGAAAGTGGGTCAGACTTAAATGTGCTAGTCATATTCTTCATGATGCTCTCTCTATATTTCAATTCTTATCTTTTATGTGAGCATCATTGTCATTATCATGCCTAGCTAGGGGCGTTAAACGATAGCGATTGTTGGGAGGCAACCCAATTTTATTCTTGTTCCTTGCTTTTTTTTCCTGTTTAGTAATAAATAATTCATCTAGCCTATGTTTAGATGTGGTTTTATTCTTTTAATTAGTGTTTGTGCCAAGTAGAACCTTTGGGAAGACTTTGGGAAAGTCTTGTTGATCATGCTGTAAAAAACAGAAACTTTAGCGCTCACGAGAATTGCTGCCATTTTTATTTGGAGAGTGCTATTTAGTTAATTATTTTTGAAGATGATTAATAGATAAATTCCCTAGGTCCAGAAATTTATTTGATAATTTTATGAGTTCCATAAGTATATGTTTGATCCAGATTACTACAGACTGTTCTGTTTTTGACAGATTCTGTTTTTCATGTGTTGTTTGCTTATTTTGATGAATCTATGGCTAGTAAAAGAGTTTGTAAACCATAGAGAAGTTGGAATACAGTAGGTTTAACACCAATATAAATAAAGAATGAGTTCATTACAGTACCTTGAAGTGGTCTTTTGTTTTATTATACTAACGGAGCTCACGAGTTTTCTACTTTAAGTTTTGTGTTGTGAAGTTTTCAAGTTTTGGGTAAAGATTCGATGGACTATGGAATAAGGAGTGGCAAGAGCCTAAGCTTGGGGATGCCCAAGGCACCCCAAGGTAATATTCAAGGATATCCAAGAGCCTAAGCTTGGGGATGCCCCGGAAGGCATCCCCTCTTTCGTCTTTGTTCATCGGTAACTTTACTTGGAGCTATATTTTTATTCACCACATGATATGTGTTTTGCTTGGAGCGTCGTTTTATTTTCTTTAGGTTTGCTTGCTGTTTGAATAAAGTATCAAGATCTGAAATTCCTAAATGTTAGAGGGTCTTCACATAGTTGCATAATTATTCGACTACTCATTGATCTTCACTTATATCTTTCGGAGTAGTTTGTCATTTGCTCTAGTGCTTAACTTATATCTTTTAGAGCATGGTGGTAGTTTTATTTTGAAGAAATAGATGAACTATCATGCTTCACTTATATTATTTTGAGAGTCTTAAATAGCATGGTAATTTGCTTAAAATCCTAATATGCCAGGTATTCAAGAATAATAAAATTCTCTTATGAGTGTGTTGAATACTAAGAGAAGTTTGATGCTTGATGATTGTTTTGAGATATGGAGATGGTGATATTAGAGTCATGCTAGTTGAGTGGTTATGAATTTGAGAGATACTTGTGTTGAAGTTTGTGATTCCCGTAGCATGCACGTATGGTGAACCGTTATGTAACGAAGTTGGAGCATGAGGTGTTTATTGATTGTCCTCCTTATGAGTGGCAATCGGGGACGAGCGATGGTCTTTTCCTACCAATCTATCCCCCTAGGAGCATGCGCGTAGTACTTTGTTTCGATAACTAATAGATTTTTGCAATAAGTATGTGAGTTCTTTATGACTAATGTTGAGTCCATGGATTATACACACTCTCACCCTTCCACCATTGCTAGCCTCTCTAGTACCGTGCAACTTTCCCCGGTACCATAAACCCACCATATACCTTCCTCAAAACAGCCACCATACCTACCTATTATGGCATTTCCATAGCCATTCCGAGATATATTGCCATGCAACTTTCCACCGTTCCGTTTATTATGACACATTTCATCATTGTCATATTGCTTAGCATGATCATGTAGTTGACATCATATTTGTGGCAAAGCCACCATTCATAATTATTTCATACATGTCACTCTTGATTCATTGCATATCCCGGTACACTGCCGGAGGCATTCATATAGAGTCATACTTTGTTCTAGTATCGAGTTGTAATCATTGAGTTGTAAATAAATAGAAGTGTGATGATCATCATTCAATAGAGCATTGTCCCAAATAAAAAAGGCCAAATAAAAAAAGGAAAGGCCAAAAAAAGGGAAAGGCCAAATAAAAAAAAGAAAGGCCAAATAAAAAAATAAAAATACAAGGGACAATGCTACTATCCTTTTTCCACACTTGTGCTTCAAAGTAGCACCATGATCTTCGTGATAGAGAGTCTCCTATGTTGTCACTTTCATATACTACTGGGAATCTTTCATTATAGAACTTGGCTTGTATATTCCAATGATGGGCTTCCTCAAAATGCCCTAGGTCTTCGTGAGCAAGCAAGTTGGATGCACACCCACAAGTTTCTTTTGTTGAGCTTTCATACATTTATAGCTCTAGTGCATCCGTTGCATGGCAATCCATACTCACTCACATTGATATCTATTGATGGGCATCTCCATAGCCCGTCGATATGCCTAGTTGATGTGAGACTATCTTGTCCCTTTTTGTCTTCTCCACAACCACCATTCTATTCCACATATAGTGCTATATCCATGGCTCACGCTCATGTATTGCGTGAAGATTGAAAAAGTTTGAGAACATCAATAGTATGAAACAATTGCTTGGCTTGTCATCGGGGTTGTGCATGATTTAAATATTTTGTGTGGTGAAGATGGAGCATAGCCAGACTATATGATTTTGTAGGGATAGCTTTCTTTGGCCGTGCTATTTTGAGAAGACATAATTGCTTAGTTAGTATGCTTGAAGTATTATCATTTTTATGTCAATATTAAACTTTTATCTTGAATCTTTCGAATCTGAATATTCATATCACAAGTAAGAAGAATTACATTGAAATTATGCCAACTAGCACTCCACATCAAAAATTATCCTTTTTATCATTTACCTACTCGAGGACGAGCAGGAATTAAGCTTGGGGATGCTTGATACGTCTCCAACGTATATATAATTTTTGATTGCTCCATGCTATATTATCTACTGTTTTGGGAAATATTGGGCTTTATTTTCCACTTTTATATTACTTTTGGGACTAACCTATTAACCGGAGGCCCAGCCCAGATTTGCTGTTTTATGCCTATTTCAGTGTTTTGAAGAAAAGGAATATCAGATGGAGTCAAAACGGAACGAAATCAACTAGAGAAGTTATTTTTGGAACGAAAGCCACCCGATGGACTTGGACCCCATGTCAAGGAAGGAACGAGGTGCTCACAAGGGTGGGGGGGCACACCCCCTGTCTCGTGGGGCCCTCGTGGCTCCCCTGACATACTTCTTCCGCCTATATAACTCCACGTACCCTAAAACTTCCAAAACACACAATAGATCGGGAGTTCCGCCGCCAGAAGCCTCCGTAGCCACCGAAAACCAATCTAGACCCGTTCCGGCACCCTGCCGGAGGGGGCAATCCTTCTCCGGTGGCCATCTTCATCATCCCGGTGCTCTCCATGACGAGGAGGGAGTAGTTCTCCCTCGGGGCTGAGGGTATGTACCAGTAGCTATGTGTTTGATCTCTCTCTCTCTCTCTCTCTCTCTCTCTCGTGTTCTTGATTTGGCACGATCTTGATGTATCGCGAGCTTTGCTATTATAGTTGGATCTTATGTTTCTCCTCCCCCTCTTCTCTCTTGTAATGAATTGAGTTTCCCCTTTGAAGTAATCTTATCGGATTGAGTCTTTAAAGACTTGAGAATACTTGATGTATGTCTTGCCGTGGATATTTGTGGTGACAATGGGATACCACGTGCCACTTGATGTTTGTTTTGGTGACCAACTTGCGGGTTCCGCCCATGAACCTATGCATAGGGGTTGGCACACGTTTTCGTCGTGATTCTCTGGTAGAACTTTGGGGCACTCTTTGAGGTCCTTTGTGTTGGTTGAATAGATGAATCTGAGATTGTGTGTTGCATATCGTATAATCATACCCATGGATACTTGAGGTGACATTGGAGTATCTAGGTGACATTAGGGTTCTGGTTGATTTGTGTCTTCAGGTGTTATTCTAGTACGAACTCTAGGGCTGTTTGTGACACTTATAGGAATAGCCCAATGGATTGATTGGAAAGAATAACTTTGAGGTGGTTTCGTACCCTACCATCATCTCTTCGTTCGTTCTCTGCTATTAGTGACTTTGGAGTGACTCTTTGTTGCATGTTGAGGGATAGTTATGTGATCCAATTATGTTAGTATTGTTGAGGGAACTTACACTAGTGAAAGTATGAACCCTAGGCCTTGTTTCAACGCATTGCAATACCGTTTACGCTCACTTTTATCATTACTTACCTTGCTGTTTTTATATTTTCAGATTACAAAAACCTTTATCTACCATCCATATACCACTTGTATCACCATCTCTTCGCCGAACTAGTGCACCTATACAATTTACCATTGTATTGGGTGTGTTGGGGACACAAGAGACTCTTTGTTATTTGGTTGCAGGGTTGCTTGAGAGAGACCATCTTCATCTTACGCCTCCTACAGATTGATAAACCTTAGGTCATCCACTTGAGGGAAATTTGCTACTGTCCTACAAACCTCTGCACTTGGAGGCCCAACAACGTCTACAAGAAGAAGGTTGTGTAGTAGACATCAATTAGCTACATCCAATGCTCAAGTATGATCATAATGCTCCCTAGTTGATGCTTTATAAGAGAAGGTGGAGACTCAAATAAAAATAAAAATTGCATAATGTAAATTGAAAGGCCCTTTGCAGAGGGAAGTAGGGAATTGTAGAGGTGCCAAAGTTCAAAGCTTAAATTGAGAGATAATTTTTTTGAGAGGCATACTTTTCCCGTCAATGAAAATGACCGAGTAATTCCCAACAATTTCTATGCTAGATATATCATAGGCGGTTCCCAAACAGAAAATAAAGTTTATTCCTTTTTCCACCACTCTTTCACATTCCACGGCTAGCCGTATCCACAGGTATCGTCCATACCAACACTTTCCAAGGAATTTATTATTTTACAACATAAAGTAAATTTCTTTTTCATTTCGGGACTGGGCATCCCTATTACCGCCATACTTGCAATGGCAAGTGAATAAACACTCATCTTGAGAATAACACATCTAGCATGGAAAATACTGGTCACCCCCTTCCGCTTCATGAGCTGTACGAGCACACAAAATGGAAATTCATTTTGAAAATTAGAGATGGCACATATACATTTTCTTAGAACGGCATGGAGATATCGCATATAGGTAAGTATGGTGGACTCATATAGCAAAACTTGGTTTAAAGATTTTGGATGCACAAGTAGTATTTCTACTTAGTACAAATGGAGGCTAGCAAATATATTGAGAAGCAACCAACCAAGAAACGAAAAATCACATAAGAGAGCATTAAGCATAACTAACACTGAATAATGCACCATAAGTAGGATGTAATTTCATTGAATACCTATTGACTTTCGTGCTTGCATAGGGAATCACAAACCTTAACACCGATATTCTTACTAAAGCATAATTACTCACCAACATGACTCATATATCACTGTAAGTGCATCTAGTGCCACCCCTAGTTGGTTTTGGAGTATTGACGACAAACCTAGTTGAGGGACTAATGTGTTTGTGAGAATTGCAAGATAACACAGGTAGAAGTCCCTCATTGATTCGGTTTTCCTACCAGAGATGACCCCTAAAAATGTATGAAGACATTGATGTCAAAGGTGGTATATGAAGATATTCACATTGAAGACTATGACAAGAGAGGACATCGCATGAAGCCTATGGAGCTCGAAGACTTAGATCTTTCGTAGTTCTTTTTCTTCTGTGTTGAGTCATAGGAACCACCGTACTGTTAAGTGGGGTCCAAGAGAACTAGTCAGAATGACTGAAGTGATGCCTAACCAAAACCTATGTCTTCGAGTGAAGACTATGAGAGCGAATCTTGTCCAGAGTCGGACAAGTCAGCTTTGCTTGTAGCCCAAGTAAAGTTGCCGTGTGAGTTTGAAATTTGACCGTTGGAACACGTGTCAGTTCCTTAGTGACCCAGGGTCATTTCGGACAAATCAGGTCGGGTTTCCTAGTGGCTATAAATAGCCCACTCCCTACAACCATAAACGGTTGGCTTCTCAGAGTTAGTGTACGGCTTTTGTCGTTTGAGAGCAACCCACCTCGAAGCCTTTGAGAGAGAATTCCTTGCGAGGATAAAGCCCTAACCACCCAGAGCAAAAGAGAATTAGGCATCACTTAAGTCTTCTTGTCTGTGTGATCTGAAGACTTATTACACTTGAGGACTGTGAATCCTCCAGCCGGTTAGGCGTCGCGTTTTGAGCATCCAAGAGACATTGTGGATCGCCGGTGAACGAAGTCTGTGAAGGTTTGGGAGTCTACCTTGAAGACTTACCAGAGTGATTGGGCGAGGTCTGTGTGACCTTAGCTAAAGGGGAATACGGTGAGGACTGGGTGTCCTGAGCTGCGTGTTCAGGACTGGGTGTCCGGGACTGTGTGTCCTCAGGTTTAAATACCTAGCCGCCCTAACCAGACGTACAGTTGTCACAGCAACTGGAAGTGGTCCAACAAATCATTGTCTTCAACGAGTCACTGGTTTCATCTTTCCCTTCCCTCTACTTACTGTTACTCCTTGTGAAGTCATTGTATGATTGCACTATCTTTTGTCTTCACTGAGTGACTGCGTGTTCTGTTTGGCTTCATAATATCTTCCTACCTGATCCTTACTACATTGCTGCTATTAGTCATTGTGCTCTCACTCCATTGAATACTTGACTATGGCTTGCCTAGTGTAGTCTACCTTCCGCTGCATGGTAATAGGTTTATTTCTATCGTTTGTCTTTGAAACTTCCACGTTTTGAAGACTTTCATAAAAATCGCCTATTCACCCCCCTCTAGTCGATATATCGCACTTTCAATTGGTATCAGAGCAAGGTACTCCCTTGTTCTGTGTGATTCGGTTTAACCACCAGGAGTTTTAGCTATGTCGACTACAGGGATAATTAAAGTCTCCGCTGCGTGCCCCGTCTTCGATGGAACTGAATATCCCTACTGGAAGAATAAGATGCGCATGCATCTTGAAGCCATTGACGTCGACCTATGGTATGTCGTCAAGAACGGCGTTCCCAAGGCTGGAGAAGGTGTCACTGCTGCTGATGTCAAGAAGTTCGTTCAACTGGACTCTACCGCCAAGAATATCATCTTTGGTCATCTGACCAAAGGATAGTATGGCCGTGTGAGTGCTTTGGAAACATCTAAGCTAGTCTGGGACTGGCTCTCCAAGGTCAACGAAGGCGTCTCAACCCAGAGAGTTGAGAGAATCAGTGTCCTTCGCAACCTCTTCAACCGCTTCAAGCGAAATGACAATGAGAATGTCCAGCTCACGTTTGATCGACTCACTGACATCACAAATGAGCTTCAAGCCCTCGGCGCTACTGAGATCACCAAGCATGAAGTCGTCAAGACACTACTGAGATCACTTGATAGTTCGTTTGACACCCTAGCCCTGATGATTCAAGAACGACCTGATTTCAAGACACTCGATCCGTCCGACATACTTGAGAGGCTCAACACACATGAGTTTCAGCTTTCTGAGAAAAGAGATATCTATGGTCCAAACTATGGGCGAACTCGTGCCTTGAAGGCAAAAGCCGTCTCCTCATCTGAAGAAGAATCTGACAGCAGTTCTGATGATCCTGAAGACATTGGAAAGGAACTTTCTATGCTTGTGAAGAAGTTCCAAAAATTCACCAAGAAGAAAGGCTTCAGAAAGTCTTCACGATCAAGCTCAAGGAATGATGAAGCTTCTGCTCATGACTACAAGAAGAAAACATGCCACAAGTGCAAGAAAACTGGCCACTTCATCTCTGAGTGTCCGTAGTGGGACAATGAGAACAGAAAGAAGAAGAAGAGCAAGGAATATGACTCTGACGACAAGAAGAAGAAGAAATACTCAAAGTCTTCTTCCAAGTCTTCCTCAAAGTCTTCATCACACAAGAAGAGCTCATCTGGCAAGGCACGTGCGTTTGTTGGCAAGGAAATGGATTCAGAGGAGGAGTCCGCTTCTGAGGAGGCGGAGGTGGAGTCTAAGGAGGAGTCCGATTCTGGCGTTGCAAGTCTGGCTACAGCATACGTTGCCAAGTCCATCTTCAACACTGAAGACAATGACTTCACCACCGACACCGATGCAAATGACAAGGACTACTCTGCTCCTACCTACTGCTTCATGGCACGCGGTGCCAAGGTAAACTCACGCACTACTCACTATCAAACATCTAGTGACGATGACTCTGATTATGGTTCAAAACCCAGCTACAAAACACTTGCTAAAATTGCAACTGAACAACAGAAAGCCATGGAACACATTCAAAAACAGTTAGACAAAAGCGATGATCTGTTGGGCGCTGAAATGACTCGATCAGAGTCCTTAATTGAAGACATAAAAAATCTTCATGTTAAGTATGAGGAACTTGAAAGTCGTCATGAAGCTCTCTCAACAACTCATGAAAAGCTTTCCTATGATTATCTTCAAAGGAAGCAAGATCTTGAGAAATTGAGAGTGGCTCATGAAGATCTTCAAAAGGAAAACGAGTCACTTCGCCGAACATATCAGTTCCGCTCAGGAAGGATTTGAACCACCATGTCTTAAATGCATTGAGCGTGATAATGCTACTTCTGTTGCTGAATGTTCTACTGCTGCTACTGTTGCACTATCTTCAAATGTTGATGTGGTAACTAACCCCTCTGCTGAGGATACCACTGCTATTGTTGATGAGAATGCTAGGTTGAAGACATTGCTTGAAACAGGGATGTACAAAAGCCTTAAAGGGCATCAGACACTATGTGATGTCCTCAAAAGGCAGATTCTGAACCGAAACCCGAGGAAAGAGGGTGTTGGGTTCGTAAGGAAAATGAATGCTGATGGCTCTTACTGGAAACCTGAGCAGTACCCCAAAACCACATGGGTTGCTGCAAAGGAACCTTCAGCAGATCCATCCAATCTATCTGGCTTCAATTGTGCTAACCCCATTGTCATTGATGAATCCTTTGATGCAAACTATAAACTGTTTAAGAATCAGAATGGTGAAGTGTTTGCTAGGTACATTGGTACTAACTGCAGGAATGGACCGCATATGAAGAAGATCTGGGTGCCCAAAAGGTGTTTGGAAAATCTTCCTGTGAATGTCGTCATGACACCGCAGATGAAGAAGACTAACCCCAGACCACAGGCTTCATACGGCCTAAAGGCTTCATACAGACAGAGGACTCATCTGAGTCGCACTAACGCAAATGTTTTGCAGGGAAACCATACTCAGGCCTATGAATATGAGCGCGGTTCATCGAACCGCCATGTTCATAAGACCAAGAACTATTCTGCTTATTCTTATGAGTACTTTTGTCCGCCTGCAAGACTTTTTTCTAGGGCTCCAAAGCCAAAGTTCTCAGACGCTGCACTTAGACTTATTGCTTCTAAGCCACCCTTGAAGATGTGGGTGGCTAAGAAAGCTTAACTCTCTTTTGCAGGGAAAGGTCTCCAGCAGAAAACCAAAATCGTCTGATGCTATTGCTGGGGACCTTGAACATCTTGTAGGGCGCAAGATCAAATGCCCGAATGGTCTTACTATGTACTTCGTTCCTGAATCGCTTGCTACTCTCCCTATTAGTCCTAATCTGGATCTAAGCTTTCATAACCCACTGGTTCGTCAAATGTTTTTGCTTCACAATTCTCTTCGTGAAGCCTATCCCCCTAACTGCACTGTAGGGTACGACACTAGCGTCTTCAGAATGGATTATTGATAGTGGGTGTACCAATCACATGACTGGCAAAAGAAGCCTTCTTATGGACTCAACCTTACGTCCATCCGACAAGAGTCACATCACATTTGCTGACACTGGTAAAAGTAAGGTATTGGGTCTAGGTAGAGTTGCAATCTCAAAGGATCAACACATGGATAAAGTCATGCTTGTTGAATCCCTTGGCTTCAACTTAATGTCTGTCTCAATGCTTTGCGATTTAAACATGATCGTAATATTTGGAAAATATCGCTGCCTTGTTCTAATGGAATCTGACAAGTCTCTAGTGTTTGAAGGGTATCGGAAAGATGACTTGTACGTGGTAGATTTCTCAGCAGGACCACAACTTTCCGTATGTCTTCTAGCAAAAGCTTCAGAATGCTGGCTCTGGCATCGGAGGCTAGGGCATGCTGGCATGAGGAACCTTCACACCCTTGCAAAGAAGAAGCATGTCATAGGCATCGAGGGTGTCAAGTTCAAGAAAGATCACTTATGCGGTGCCTGTGAAGCAGGAAAGATGACGAGGGCCAAACATCCCTTGAAGACAATCATGACAACTACTCGACCCTTCGAACTGCTCCACATGGATCTTTTCGGTCCCACTCATTACTCAACTCTTACTACTACTGCTTGTCTCTATGGCTTTGTCATTGTTGATGATTATTCTAGATATACTTGGGTGCACATAATCCTCTACAAGACTGAAGTGCATGATGTCTTCAGACGCTTCGCCAATCGAGCAATGAACAACTATGGCGCCAAGATAAAGCACATCAGAAGTGACAATGGCACTAAATTCAAGAACACTGGCCTTGATACGTATCTTGATACCTTGGGCATCACACATGAATTCTCAGCCCCGTACACGCCACAGCAGAATGGCGTCATCGGACGCAAGAACAGAACACTCATTGAGATGGCCAGAACGATGCTAGATGAATACAAGACTCCAAGAAAATTCTGGCCTGAAGCCATTGATACTGCATGCCATACAATCAATCGTGTTTATCTTCACAAGCTTCTGAACAAGACATCTTATGAGCTCCTTACTGGCAAGAAGCCAAATGTCAGTTACTTCAGAGTATTTGGCGCCAGGTGCTGGATCAAGGATCCACATCACACTTCAAAATTTGCACCAAAAGCACATGAGGGTTTTATGCTTGGATATGGAAAGGATTCGCACTCCTACAGAGTCTTCAATCTCTTTCATTATAAAGTGGTTGAAATAGTGGATGTGCGATTTGATGAGACTAACGGTTCACAAAGAGAACACCTGCCAAATGTGCTAGATGAAGTTCCATCCAACGAATCAATCAAGATGATGGGAACTGGAGAAATCATGCCCTCTGAAGCTCAACTTGAAGAGGAACTCATCATCTCCGCACCTGATCAACCTGAAGACAATCCCTCTAACAACGACAATAATCAGCAAGAGCAAAATCTTCGTCCTGTACATCCTCGCGTTGCTAGTGAAGTGCAGATTGAGAGAATAATTGATAGCATCAATGCACCCGGTCTGCTCACTCGTTCAAGGGCAACTCAGCTAGCAAATTTTTGTGGGCACTTCGCATTCGTCTCAATAACAGAACCCAAGAAAGTTGAAGAAGCCTTCATGGAACCTGAATGGATTCAAGCTATGCAAGAAGAGCTTCAACAATTTGAGCTGAATAATGTATGGGAACTGGTTAAGCGTCCTGATCCTCGGAAGCACAACATAATAGGCACCAAATGGATATACCGCAACAAGCAAGATGAGCATGGTCAAGTTGTTAGAAACAAAGCTCGTCTCGTTGCTCAAGGATATACTCAAGTGGAAGGCATTGACTTCGATGAAACATTTGCTCCTGTGGCTAGACTTGAAGCCATACGCATACTACTGGCCTATGCAAATCATCATAACATACTTCTATATCAAATGGATGTGAAGAGCGCCTTTCTCAATGGCAAAATTGAAGAAGAAGTGTGTGTTGCACAACCGCCTGGCTTTGAAGATCCAAAACATCCTGACATGGTATACAAGCTCAACAAGGCACTGTATGGCCTCAAACAAGCCCCTCAGGCCTGGTATGACACACTCAAATACTTCCTGAAGAGCAAAGGCTTCATACCTGGTTCCCTCGACCCCACTCTCTTCACGAAGACATATGATGGTGAACTGTTTGTGTGCCAAATATATGTGGATGACATTATCTTCGGCTGCACCAATCAGAAGTACAGTGAAGAGTTTGGATATATGATGCAAGAGCAATATCAGATGTCCATGATGGGAGAGCTGAAGTTCTTCCTCGATCTTCAAATACGACAGCAACGCAATGGCATCTTCATATCTCAAGAGAAGTATCTCAAAGATTGCCTGAAGAAGTTTGGTATGCAAGACTACAAAGGCTTCACGACTCCAATGCCGGCCAAGCATCATCTGGGTCCTGACAACAATGGTAAAGAGTTCGATCAAAAGGTATACCGCTCCATGATTGGTTCTTTGCTTTATCTATGTGCATCTAGGCCAGATATTATTCTTAGTGTTTTTCATGTGTGCTTGATTTCAAGCGGCACCAAAGGAGTCACATCACTTAGTTGTGAAGCGAATCCTTCGATATTTGGTTCACACCCCAACTCTAGGATTATGGTATCCAAAGGGCTCAAAGTTTGATCTGGTTGGATTCTCGGATGCTGATTATGCTGGTGACAAAGTGGATCGCAAGTCTACATCAGGCACATGTCATTTTCTGGGACGATCACTTGTATGTTGGTCTTCAAAGAAGCAGAACTGTGTATCTCTCTCCACTGCTGAATCTGAATACATTGCTGCTGGATCTTGCTGCGCTCAGCTTCTATGGATGAAGCAAACACTCAAGGACTATGGCATTCATCTGAAGCAAGTGCCACTCTACTGCGACAACGAAAGCGCCATCAAGATTGCCAACAACCCAGTTCAGCACTCGAAGACAAAGCACATTGAAATTCGTCATCACTTTCTCAGAGATCATGTTGTGAAGGAAGATATTGATATCATACACGTCAACACTGAAGAGAAATTGGCAGATATCTTCACCAAGCCCTTGGATGAGAAGAGATTTTGCAAGTTACGGTGTGAGCTAAATATCTTGGAATCCTCAAATGTCCTGTGATCAGGCACACATCCTAACACTTATGCATATTGATGACTTAGATCTGCAACACACGAAGTAAAGTATATCTTCAATCAATGAAGACATACATTCTAAGTGTGAATACATTAATGTGGAATTTGACTTCGGAGCGCCACGTTAATTGTGCGCCGTGTCTGGGTCTAATACTTCCTATACGGTGGGTGGCGCCACCACCAAATGTTCTGTTTGAAGTGTTTCACTCATGGTGTTACATTTGCTATGTCTTCACTTTTGGTTTGGCTTCAATTTCAACATTCTTCATGATTATCTTCACTATGTTGATTATATATATATATACTAGTGTTCTGTCCTCTACATCATTCACTTATAGCTATGTCTTCTTGTTGAATCTTTTGAACTAAGTGAATGTGATCGGACCCTAACCTCTCTATGCTTTCTATCTCAAACTCTATCTCTCCAAATCATATGCATTCTATTGAAACTGTCGAATGTCTTCTCTGCGTCCTTGTCAGCAGAAGATACAGAGACAACCATTAAGTCCGTTTTCAATGCTCATTCCTTCACCTGAAACCCGGAGAAGTGGGAATGATCACCCAACAATCCAGGCGTGTGTGGGACGTGGAACAACCCCCGATATGCTGCATGACAGCCATGTGTCCCTCAGATGTGAATTGCCAGGGGCACCTGTGTAATAACGCAGTGCCGCCCCTGTACCTATAAATACACGCCTCGCAGCAGTCATTATCTCTTCTTCCACTCTCGCATGAACCCTAGCGCCACCGCTAGCCCTCAACAACGCCGACGACGAAGCGCTTCGCTGCTGCAACCTCTCCGATGCCGTCTTCACGCCGATCGCGGACATCGTCCTCTCCGCCATCACCGTAGGTGTCCTCCGTCGCCAAGTTAGGGCACAGAAGATCGAACTGCTCGGCCTCCTCTTCCACTCCGTCTAGCAGTTCTTCGTGTGGTAAATAAAACTTCCTTTTTATGGCCCCTTTGATCCTATAGCGTTATCACTTTCTACCACAAACAGTTTCTATTCACACAAGTTGGATCTCTTTCATACTGCATCTCATAACATGCCTAGTATATTCACTTATGCTTCACAAGTAGTTAGATTCCTCACTTGTACTGATCCGTGGATTTGTACAAATCTGGAACCAACTCCTTATCTATGAGTGAATGTCTTCGCACGATGAGGTCAATGTCTTCTAAACTGATTTATCTTCAAAATCTTCTGAGAAAGCATATGACCTCTTCCCCTTCCCTCGCACCTTAATGCTGTCACAGGTACATGTCCGTGGGAGAATCCCTTGGTTCTCATAGTCTGCATTCATTTGCAGAATTCTTACAACATCACATAAATTCTCCCGAAGCTAGTTCCTGTTTGTCCAGCAAGCGAAAGCCTTTGAAGCCTTTGAATGTATTGAAGCCTTTCAGTTTAAAGTTCATGGCTTCAGAGAAATCAGCAAGGAAGGGTGGTAGAAAGCGTCGAGGAGAAACATCAAGAGATCTGCCCGATGACCTCTCAGAGCTGTACAAGACAGATCCTGAAGAGGATTACAATCAGTGCAAGACACGAATCCAATGGATTCGACGCTATTGGGCAGAACAGTGGTTCAAGTACAGATTTGTGACAAAGGAATATGCTGAAAAGAATGCCATCAAGCGACCATGGGGAGACATCCTCTACAAAAATCTTCAACCCAGGACCAGAGATGAAGCCATTGAACAAGGCTTCTATCCCTGCATGGTCCGTGGGCCACAGCCTGTAGATGCACACTCATCGTCACTACTATGGTGTCGTGACGACATTCTGTTCAAGCGCAACTTCCAGTTTGCCCAGAACTCAGCAAAGCAGAACAAGAAGACATTGGGACTAGACTTCAACCCTGGTCCTTCTGCTCCAAGGGCTGACGACACATGTGATGCAGAACCCAATGTCGTCGGTCCTTTCTACAACCTTGAAGGTCTCATCACCCATATCTTGGTTCAAGGGACAACCGTGAATGAGCCTGCAGATGATGCTGAATCAGATGAAGCGCCTGCAGCGCCGAAGCCAAAGAAGCAGCCTAAAGCTTCAAAACCTGCCTCTGCCCCAAAAATCTCACGGGCGAAGCCACTGGCAACTGCACCTCCTGAAGACAGTGTGCAGTTCGAAGATTTGTCACGCATCTCCAAGCCACAGAAGGTCAAGATGCCTCTGCCACACACTGGCCAAGAACTGACAGCTGCTGCTGTTCTGCGTAATGATGCCATTGATCTGTCCAGCGATGAAGATCTTGTAGATGACGCTCTTGAGCAACTGATCAAGAGCAAAGAAGAAGCAGAAATCTTCAATAATCTGCCTCTCTTTGACGTGGCAATCATCCATAACTTCATTGATGAATGGTTTGACACGCCCAACATCAGCTTCGACGATCTGCAACTTCCCATTGGCCTCAGTGTCGCCTTCCATGGCGCCATTGCTTCAGAGTTAGCTATCGCCCAGCGCATTGTTGAACTGAAGCAGAAGATTGACTTTGAGAAATCTCAGTTCAAGAAGCATATGGCCAAGCTCGGCGTGCAAGAGGTGAAGAACTTCAAGATTATGCTGCACGAGCTCAAGGAAGCCTTTCTCACGAAACGTGCAGAAGCTCAGGGTTCTCGTGAGCGCATGAAGGTTCTGGCTGACAGGTGTGTGCAAGCCTACAATGAGGCTGAGAAGTGCAAGGCCCTTGGGTGTCCTGGCATCGACCCCAGGATGGCTGCAAAGAAGAAGAAGAAGCCCGCTACGGCTGAACCCGATGCAGCAAGGCAGGAAGCAGATCCCATTGTCTTCCCAACCAGCATGACTGGCTCAAAGCCAAAAGCCCGGTCAACCGCTTCAGAGCTGAAGAAGACAAGGACTACTGAGGCTGAAGCCAGGAAGAGGAAGCATCCTAAAGCCTCTCCTACTGCCCCCTCCAAGAAGAAGAGGAAGACCAAGAAAGAACGGGCTGCTCACACAGAGCCCTTGATTGTTGAACCCATTTCCATGGTTCACCCTGACGCTAAACCACAAGAACGTCAACTGACTGTCCATGAGCCTGCTTTCACAGAGGCTCATGAAGCTGAAGACTTTCCAGCAGCTGATCCCATCGCTGCTGAAGACATTGGTCACCATGACCATGTTGAAGATGATGCAGTCCTTCCTCAGCTCGAGCACCAACAGGTATCATCGCCTGTGCTAACGCACAGCGAACTCATCAGCATTGGTCGTCCTCTGACGCCAATTGTTCAAGATGCTTCATGGGCTGATCGCCCACAAGAGGAAGAAGACTTTGAGGCCCAGCCAACACCAACTCCACAGGCGTCGTCAGCGTTACACAGGCTTCGCAAAGGACCAAGGCCTCCAGTCTCTGAGTCTAAAGCTAAAGCTGCTGAAGACATTCCGGCTGCATCAGCCGATGAAGAAGAAACCCCAGAAGCTGCTACTCCCCCGTCCCACCAAGAAGCTGTTCTCGAGGAGAATGTGATTGTGACCGACCCTCCAGCTCGTCAAGTGGAGGTTGAAAATCTTGAGTCTGCCACCACCAACACCACTGAAGCCACTGACGATGTCATGGCTAAAGCTAATGTGGAGCCCTCACCCACAAAAGCACCAGAAGTCAGCGAAGCCACTGATCCCACTGCTTCTGTTCCTGCGCCTGCTGCCGGTCCCCAGTTCGACTATCATGTTGAGCACATGCCTCAGGTATAGAAGCCAATCCCAAGATTGCCCAGGTTCCCAGGTCCTGCATCAGCACCTGGATCCTTCAATATCAATGGCTTCAGAGCAGACAACACATTCTTCAATAGCTCCAGGAACCCCTACTCAAGGGAAAGAATATCATCTGATCGGTTCTGGAGCTATCCGCCGCGAAGCTATTACTCCTGCATTCTTTACAATCAAGGTCGCATCTTCCCACACAAGCGTCTTGACATTGAAGCAATAGCTGGTCTGCCCTGTCTGGAAGAGGCTCTGGATTGCTTCAAAGAGGTTGGATGGCTGCCGTTCGTCACTGACCAAGAGCATTGGAATGAAGAGTTGCTGCTCCAATTCTATGCCACACTTCACATCCGCGGGTATAACAGAGATCCAAAGACTTGGGTCCTGGAGTGAATGACATGAAATGTTCATCACGAAGCCAAAGCCTTTGACATCATTGAGCTCACTGGTCTACCCACTCCTGGCGATCTCTACGAATCTGGCTATCAACTTCACAGTGAAGCTGTGGAGAGCATCTTTTAGAAGCCTGAACCTAACATGAGTCAGATGCTCAGTATGATGAAGCCATTGCCCCAAGATGCTGCATATCCCAAAGAGTTCTTTGTTGAAGACCTAGAGTATCTGCCAAGGACTATTTATCACATCATAAGGCGAACTCTCTGGCCCATCAAAGGACACTCTCCACATGCCAAGCTGGAAGGTGCAATGAAGACTTTGGTCTTCTATATTCTTCATGGCAAATGCTTCAATGCACAGGACTTCTTCATTCGCCAACTTGCTGCCTCAGGCTCTGATCTTTTTGGCTTGAAGTTCTACGCCCCATGGGTAATGCGACTGATCAAACTTCACTCCGCTATCTCATATCAGCCATCTGCTCGCAATCATTGGATCTTTCTGCCTGATGTGGATATGTCTATTGAAGCCATCTATCCTGAGCCTGCCAAGGAACCTCTAAGTCTTCAGAATGCAGAGCATCAAAGTTTTTCTTAGAACATTGAAGGAGTTGAAGCAGTAACTCGTGTGTATCCTTTGGCTGACACTACACGTGCACCGCATCCTGCTCTCACTGAAGTAACTGATAGCACCATTGCCCAACGACCCAAGAAGCGCACTCGTGTTCTCAATGACCGAGAGATTCTTGTGGGTCTTCATCAGAAACAGGATAGGCATCATGACTGGCTGAAGCGTCAGATGCAAAGCCTCTTGGTGGATGTTAATCGCATTCGAAATCTTGCCACCAAGAATGCCTTTGTTGCCCATGAAACCTCTCGACGCACATGGAAAGGGCTGACGCTGATGTGCTCTGAAGATGATCTTCAAGAGGATGGCTTCTCTGAGCACTTCAAGTTTGACTCCAAACCTCCTCGAAGGGCAGTGCTGCGACGAACTCCATCTCTTGAAGACTCTGAGTTCTCTTCCTCTGCTGCAACTGTGAATGCCAGAGTGATCGAGGATGAGGACGATGCTACTTCACCGCCACCTCCTTCAGCACGCTTTGACACTGCTCCAAGTTCTTCTGCACCGCCGAACACCACCGACGACCCTGCTGCTTCACCTACTCTTCATGGGAACGAGTAGAGGCTCTATGTCTTCAAACCTTTTTGGTCCTTACCGACAAAAGAGGGAGAAGCATATGAGTTTGATAGTCTTCAAGCGGGTCTATATGGGCGGGTGCTTCATGTTTTGCTTCGTGTTTACAACTCTCGTTTTGATACATTTGGCTCTTTGAATTGTAACACTTAAACTCGATGGTCGTCTGCTACTTATTTGCCATTTTGTGATGCGATGATAAATTCCGCATATGCGACGATAAATTCCGCACTTAGATCATTTTGCAGACGTCCATTTGCCATTATGCATGTCATTATCTTCACATACCTTCACATGCATAGTGGATTGTCATCATAAGTTGAAGAGGATCTCCACAAGCACAACCTGCCATGTGCATTTGCATTCCAAAAGCAAATTACTTATATGCACATCTTCAGGGGGAGCCCTTGCAACTTATGAAGACAATTCCTTATCTTTACAATTTGACATATTATATTCCCCGTTGAAAACTTCAACTAGTTTGTCATCAATCACCAAAAAGGGGGAGATTGTAAGTGCATCTAGTGCCACCCCTAGTTGGTTTTGGAGTATTGACGATAAACCTAGTTGAGGGACTAATGTGTTTGTGAGAATTGCAGGATAACACACGTAGAAGTCCCTCATTGATTCGGTTTTCCTACCAGAGATGACCCCTAAAAATGTATGAAGACATTGATGTCAAAGGTGGTATATGAAGATATTCACATTGAAGACTATGACAAGAGAGGACATCGCATGAAGCCTATGGAGCTCGAAGACTTAGATCTTTCGTAGTTCTTTTTCTTCTATGTTGAGTCATAGGAACCACCGTACTGTTAAGTGGGGTCCAAGAGAACTAGTCAGAATGACTGAAGTGATGCCTAACCAAAACCTATGTCTTCGAGTGAAGACTATGAGAGCGAATCTTGTCCAGAGTCGGACAAGTCAGCTTTGCTTGTAGCCCAAGTAAAGTTGCCGTGTGAGTTTGAAATCTGACCGTTGGAACACGTGTCAGTTCCTTAGTGACCCAGGGTCATTTCGGACAAATCAGGTCGGGTTGCCTAGTGGCTATAAATAGCCCACCCCCCTACAACCATAAATGGTTGGCTGCTCAGAGTTAGTGTATGGCTTTTGTCGTTTGAGAGCAACCCACCTCGAAGCCTTTGAGAGAGAATTCCTTGCGAGGATAAAGCCCTAACCACCCAGAGCCAAAGAGAATTAGGCATCACTTAAGTCTTCTTGTCTGTGTGATCTGAAGACTTATTACACTTGAGGACTGTGAATCCTCCAGCCGGTTAGGCGTCGCGTTCTGAGCATCCAAGAGACATTGTGGATCACCGGTGAACAAAGTCTGTGAAGGTTTGGGAGTCTACCTTGAAGACTTACCAGAGTGATTGGGCGAGGTCTGTGTGACCTTAGCTCAAGGGGAATACAGTGAGGACTGGGTGTCTTGAGCTGCATGTTCAGGACTGGGTGTCCGGGACTGTGTGTCCTCAGGTTTAAATACCTAGCCGCCCTAACCAGACGTACAGTTGTCACAACAACTGGAACTGGTCCAACAAATCATTGTCTTCAACGAGTCACTGGTTTCATCTTTCCCTTCCCTCTACTTACTGTTACTCCTTGTGAAGTCATTGTATGATTGCACTATCTTTTGTCTTCACCGAGTGACTGCGTGTTCTGTTTGGCTTCATAATATCTTCCTACCTGATCCTTACTACATTGCTGCTATTAGTCATTGTGCTCTCACTCCATTGAATACTTGACTATGGCTTGCCTAGTGTAGTCTACCTTCCGCTGCATGGTAATAGGTTTATTTCTATCATTTGTCTTCGAAACTTCCACGTTTTGAAGACTTTCATAAAAATCGCCTATTCACCCCCCTCTAGTCGATATAACGCACTTTCAATCACTATCATCATATCTCAAGACTATTACAAGGAATCAAGTTTATTTTGTCCAATAATCTTCATGAAAGTATTTATTATATCCCCCTTGAATATCTATCACTTTGGGACTAGTTTCATATGTTTCTTTTGATAAGCTCAAACAAATTTAAGTGAAGAACATGAGCATAAAATTTTTCTTCTCCCAAAATAATATAAGTGAAGCATGAGAGAATTTCTTCAAAAATTTACTAACACTAAAATAAATCTAAGTGAAGCATGAGAGCATTTCTTCAAAAATAATAAAGCACACTATGCTCAAAAAGATATAAGTGAAGCACTCGAGCAATTCCACAGCTCAAAAAAATTGAAGTGAAGCAGATAGAGCAATTATATTAAATCACAGCATAATTCTGGCTCTCTCAAATAGGTGTGTCTAGCAAGGATAGATCACACAAACTAGAAAGAAAAACAAGCAAAGACTCGTATAATACAAGACTCTCCAAGCAAAACTCATGATATGTGACGAATAAAAATATAGCTCCAAGTAAAATACTGATGGTCGTTAGAAGAAAGAGGGGATGCCTTCTGAGACATCCCCAAGCTTAGTTGCTTGGTTCTCCTTGAATAATAATTTGGGGTGCCATGGGGCATCCCCAAGCTTAGGCTCTTTTTAATCCTTATTCCTTCATCCATCGTGATCTCACCCAAAACTTGATTACTTCAATCACACAAAACTTAACAAAACCTTCGTGAGATCCATCAGTATAACAAAGCAAATCACCACTCTAAGTACTGTTGCAAACCCATTCATATTTTATTTTTTGCATTATATATACTGAATTCCAACTTTATCAAGGCTCATACCCCCTGATACATACCATATATTCATCAAAATAAGCACACAACACAAAGAAAACAAAATCAATCAAAAACAGAATAGTCTGTAGTAGTTTGAAAACTTCATATACTTATGTAACTCCAAAAATTCTGACAAATTAGGACAACGTAGTAAATTTTTATATGAATCTTGCGTAAACAATTCAGAATTTTATCACGCTTTTGTGATTTATCAAAATTATTTTACTGGACATAAATTTTTTTTTTCAACAAGATCAAATCAACTATCACCCAACATGATCCCAAAGGCTTTACTTGGCACAAACAAAAACATAAAAACACAATCATAACAGTAGCACAATTGTGCAAACACTCAAGAACAGAAAAAAGGCAATAATAAAATTTATTCATTGGGTTGCCTCCCAACAACCCCTATCGTTTTATGCCCCTAGCTAGGCATAATGCAAAGATTCAAGTATTGTCATGTTTGGTTCTAGATCCATAGGATGCCCTCATGATTGATTCATATGGTGGACCAATTCTTGTTCTAGGGAAGTGTTCCATACCCTTTCTTAGTGGAAATTGAAATTTAATATTCCCTTCTTTCATATCAATCATGACACCTATAGTACGTAAAAATGGTCTATCAAGTATGATATGACAAGACGGATTGCGATCAATATCAAGAACAATAAAATCTATGGGCACATAATTTCTATTTGCAAGAATAAGAACATCATTAATTCTTCCCATAGGCTTTTAATAGTAGAATCCGCCAAGTGAAAATTAAGAGAACATTCTTCAATATCGGTAAGACCAAGTACATCACAAAAAGATTTCAGAATTGTGGAAACAATAGCACCCAAATCACATAAAGCAAAACACTCATAATTTTTAATATTGACTTTGGCAGTAGGTTTCCATTCATTATGTAATTATCTAGGAATTGAAATCTCTAATTCCAACTTTTCTTCCAAAGCTTTCATCATGGCATCTATGATATGTTTAGTAAAAGCTTTATTTTGTTCATAAGAATGGGGTGAATTTATCATGGATTGCAACAAAGAAATACAATCAATCAAAGAACAATTATCGTAATTAAAGTCTTTGTAATCCAAAAGAGTGAGCACATCACTAGTTAAAGTTTTGACCTCTCCAAACCCACTTTTATCAATTTTCTCAACAAGATTTTCACCCTCCGAATTATCGGGATGCATTCTAGCTAAAGTTGTCTCTTCTTCAGTCCCTTTAGCATCGATTTTAATTTTACTAAAAAGGAATCAATAGAAGAAACACCAATCATTTTAATATCTTCATCATTTTTATGAAAACAAACACTAGAGAACGCTCTTTCTAAAAATTCTCTTTCAGCTCTAAGCATAGCAACTCTTTTCTCACTTTCATCCATAGAAACATATAAAGCTTTAATTGATTCATCAACCTTGGGTACAAGAATTTTCAACTTGAGTTTTTCTATGTCGTGAGAAATTCTATCAATGCTTCTAGACATATCATCAATCTTACTCAATTTTTCTTCTATCAAAGTGTTGAAAACCTTTAGAGCATTGATAAATTCTTTAATATTATTCTCAAGATCAGAGGTGTCCCTATTATTATTGTAAGAAGAATAACCATAGGAATTGCCATAATTATTAGAGGAATTTCCTGGCAAAGGCCTAGGGTTAAAATTACCTCTATAAGCATTGTTATTAGAATTGTTCCGCGAGACAAAATTCACATCTACGGGATCACTATTTTGCTCAATCAAAGTAGACAAAGGCACATCATTAAGATCAATAGGAGCACTTTTATTAGCAACCAATTTTATAAGAGCATCAACTATTTCACTCAACGTATTAATTTCTTCAATCAAATCAACCTTCTTACTAGTAGGTGCTCTTTTGGTATGCCATTGTAAATAATTAGCCATAATATTATCAAGAAATTCAGTAGCTTCACCCAAATTAATTTCCATAAAAGTACCACTCGCGGAGGAACCTAAAAGATTTCTAGAAACAAAATTCAATCCCGCATAAATTTTTTATATGATTATCCAAATATTTAAACCATGAGTAGGACAATTTCTTAGCATCAATTTCATTCTTTCCCAAGATCGCGGAACATGTTCATACTCAACTTGCTTAAAATTAATGATTTGTGTCCTAAGGGAAATAATTTAAACGGGCGGAAAATACTTAGTAATAAAAGCGTCTTTGCACTTATCCCAAGAATCGATACTATTGCGAGGCAAAGAAGAAAACGAAAATTTTGCACGATCTTGCAAAGAGAAAGGAAATAATTTCAACTTCCCAATATCATTGTCCACATATTTTTCTTTTGCAGATCGCATAATTCCATGAATGTGTTTAGATGGGATGCAACATCCTCATTAGGAGTACCGGAAAATTGCTCTTTCATAACAAGATTCAACAAAGCGGCATTAATATCACAAGATTCCGTGGCGGGAGGAGCAATCAGAGTGCTAAGAAAATCATTATTATTGGTATTTCAAAAATCACACAACTTGGTATTTTCTTGGGAGATCGTGACTACGCAAGCAAGATTGCACACAAACAGATCTGACGAGAAAACAACAAACGGAAAAGAGGGTGAATAAAACAACAAATTTTTGTGAAGTGGGGGAGATGAAAACGAGGGCAAATGGAAAATAATGTAAATTGCAAGGAGATGAGATTTGTGAGTAGGAACCTGATAGATGTCTCCCCGGCAACGACGCCAGGAATTCTTTTGGATGTCGCTTGAACTACGTCGTTATTTCCCTAAAGAGGAAGGGATGATGCAGCACAGCTACGGTAGGTATTTCCCTCAGTTATGAAACCAAGATATCAATCCAGTAGGAGAATCAAGCAACACTATGTAAATGGTACCTGCACACAAAGAACAAATACTTGCAACCCGACGCTTATAAGGGGTTGTCAATCCCTTTTCGGGTAATGGCGCCAGAAATTGTCAAGTTAACGGGATACTGTTTGTGATAGATTGGATAAATAGATCTCAAATAAATGTGAAATAAAAGATGCAAATAAAAAGTGTAGCAATGTATTCTTGGGGTTTTGGAATAATAGATATGAAAATAAATGCAAATAAAAATAGATCTCAAAAGGCAAATAATACATCACAAAGTAAATATGATAAAGAATAGACCCGAGGGCCGTAGATTTCACTTGTAAAAAACAAGTAAAAACGCGAAGCAAAAAACAACTGGCATTGGGCACTATGTCAATAGGTTAGTCACAAAAAATGATATAAAGTTGCTATAAAATGATTGTAAAACATCCAAGAATGGTAATATAACAACATGGAACAATAAAAAATTATAGATATGTTGGAGATGTATCAGCCTCCCGATGACACAATGCCACGAGCATGCCTCCCATCAATTCACACACCTGCACACACACCTCCTGGTCTGCCTGCGCGGCGGACTGCTCAAATGTGTCCCTTCAATTCACGCCTGCTCGCATGACACATGGGTCGCATGGTGGGACGTATATTGTTTTTCTATTTTGATTATTAATTCTGCTGCTTTATTGCTTAACGGAAGCATGGCATGTATCCATTGTTGGTCAAACACCCACGGTTCGAATAAATAATCCATTTGCGATATTGGTTCCCAATTATTAATAATCTCCCGTTTGGAAGAAGATAAAGATTACATCAAACTTTGTCTCAAATTTGACAAAAATGTACAATGCCACTGCGTATTGGTGTCCATATGACAACACGATAAATTTCATGAATTTCAAATAAGTTTTGGATGTACTAGATTTTCAAAATGAAGATTCTCAATGTTTGAAATTTCTTGCACGGGGAGTAAACTTGCACCCAGTGAGAAACATGTGTTTTTCCAATCCATTTAGGTGCACTGTCACGTGTGCATGTAGCTCAAATTTGATTTTTGCACATTATACCCCTAGAAAATCAATCAATGTACTAAAAAGTCTTAATGATCTCTGGGTTTTTTTTCAAAATTAAAACATCCCTCCTTTGGTAACATATGTTCACTGTGGGAAAATTTAACATGCATCATAGTTGCGGTGGATGTGCGCTCTGTGTGTGTGTGCATGCGCGCGTGTCTAGGGTGGGGGGGGGGGTAGTACACTACGAGTCGTTAGCCACCGTGTGGGTTGGCCGTTTTGTGAGGCAGGTGCCACATCATAGTCGTGAATTCTTTATTTAAAACATTACAAAACCCTTTCATACATACATGTTTTGGCCACATGCAGTTGGCCGTTGTCCTACACGACACTCACTCACGTGTAACGCTTTCTATGGGCCCGCGAGGCCATCGTCCATCACTTCGACCAACAGCCGGCAGAGAGGTTAATTTGACCAACAAGGTAGAATCTATTTTGTTTGTGTTATGGTGGGAGTATATAGTATGCGTTGTAGAGGTGGGAGGGGACTAACATATATACTACGTACGCGTCCATGAAAAACATCTCGCTTAGTGTCAGGACTTTTTGGCTTCCTAGGCACGTGCCACATCAAAGTTGTGCATTGGCCATTCAAACATCAGACAACAGCTCTTTGGGCCACATGCATGCAAGCGGTGGTTATCCTACACTACAAAAAAATCAAGATAGGTCTCTTTTTTGTCACAGTAGGTCTCTTTTTTTGTCATGCATGTACATCCATGACAAATTTATGACAAAATCAAGATAGTCATACCTGTGCTATCGTAGAGGTGTTCCATGACATTACCAAAATTATCATCTTGGAAGTGTCCACTTCATTGACGATAAATCGCGCGTCACAGAAGTGCTTTCGTCAAGGGTGACCGACATGTGGCATCCACCATAACGGAACACCGTTAAGCTATCGGGTCGGGTTTTGGATCCGATAACCCATTAACAGCCCTGACCAATGGGGATTTTCCACGTGTAAAATCATCATTGGCTAGAGGAAACACGTGTCGGCTCATCGTCGGGACATATGTCATCCACTCACTGGACAGAAGGCGCCTATGATACGTCGACACATGGCACGGCCCAACAAGTTTAAATTGGTCGGCCCAACTAAAGTCCCACAAGATTTTGCGGACCATAATGGGCTGGCCCAGCTAAAGGCCCATGAGATTTTGCGGACCATAATGGGCTGGCCCAGCTAAAGGCGCACAAGATTTTGCGGGCCATAATGGGCCGGCCCAGGTAAAGGCCCACAAGATTTTTGTGTGCCATAATGGGCCGACCCAGGTAAAGGCCCACAAGATTCTTGCGGGTAATAATGGGCCGGCCCGGCTAAAGGCCCATGAGATTTCGCCGACATTAATGGGCCGGCCTAGCTGTAGGCCCACAAGATTTTGAGGACCCTAGTAGGCCATCCCATTAACTGGCTGCCATGTTTTGGGCCAAATGTCGGCCCATATTTGATCTGGTCCATTAATGGCTTGCCACGCTCCGGGCCTAATAGTGGCCCATATGAGATCCGGCCCGTTAAAAGCCTACCACGTTCTGGGCCAAATTACGGCCCAGATCAGGTCCGGCCCTTTAAGAGGCTTCGGGCTCAATTATGGCCCATATTAGATTCGGCCCATCAACTGGACACTATGCTTTTGGGCCCACTTGCTAAAGGCCCACTTAGTAATTCGGCCTGATATTAGTTTTGGCCTGTTAAGGGCCCGTTTAACATTTCGGCCCTATATTAATTTTAGCCTGTTAAAAGCCCGTCATATAGTTGGGCCTAACTACGGCCCGGTTTGCATCCAGCCTGCTCGCAGCCGATATCAGATTGGGCCAAACAAGGACCCAGCAAATTTTGGCCTGTTAAAAGCCCGTGATTTGATCGCACAATCATGGGCCGGGGTTCATTTCGGGCTGCTGCGTAACTAGTAGGAATTAAGAACAAACCTACTCTATACAATAAAGAAATTACGGCATAGTAACTAAGAATAAACCTACACTACACAATAAAGGATTTAAGGTATATTACATCCAGTGGGCATCAAAGTTCGCCACCAGTGATCATAAAGCGCAACGAAGAAGCAGATTACAAAAGCTGGGCACCATTGCAGCGTAACAAAATAATACTGAACCGAGACCACTTCCAAGACAGTTCAAGAAAGGTTAGCCTTGCGGGGGAACTGCTGCACAAGCTACTGAGCAAGGCTGTGAGACTGGCCTAGCATGTCGGTCATAGCTTCCAGGTGTAGCTGTTTAGAGATGAGGTTCTCATTGGTGTTCTCCGCAATCTTTCTTAGAGATAGGACTTCAAGTCGAAGTTGAGTTGCAGAATGCCTTTCTGCTAGAACTTGGGACTAAAGAAGTCGAACTGATTCAGACAACGAATTCTGTGAGCTTGTCTGACTGTTAGTCTCAAGTAACTTGAACACTGCATCAAGACAAGACTTTGGGGTTGTCTCGCTATCTTCAAGATGTTTTGCCTTCTTTGCTGCAATATATGTTGGGTTTGTCTCACAGCCTTCTGCAGACTTGTGCATGCCATCAGGCATATCACCCTAAAACAAAGCAGAGAGATGACAGGTTTTGCACGTGTATAAACAAATATGATAACTGTTCTGTCAATTCTATCCAATTTCAAATTAGAAATTAAAGAGTATGTTCAAAATATCAATAGCATAATTTGGCATTGTTCATAATGCGGGGAGCTTCACCACACTACTGGATCACCATGTCAACATAACAAACATAGATGAAGGGCAAAGAAAATCATTGTATCTATTTTGGATAATGTGCATGGCATGTTGTTCATATCATCAGCCACATCAGTAAGATAAAACAGGAAATGACAAGGTGCAAACGTGGGCTGCTTCACCACACACTGGATTATAGATCCACAAAAACAAGCATACATATAGGGAGTATTAAGTAATGTGCATGGTATGAATAAGGAATTTGGTTTTACAAGTAAAACTTAGAACTTACGGTTCTTACGAACATGCATTTTGGTAGAAATAGCGAACTAAACAACAGTAAACGATAGGGAGTATGAGCAAATTAAACAGTAGTTGAGGATAAAGGCTTTAGAAGGACTGACTTACATTAACAGTTAACACCGGCTTTATAATGCCCTTCTCCATGGCAAGGGAAGGATAACTCAAGAATTTCAGCACATAATCTTCTTCATAAGCATTGCATGTACTCTACATTTTGTAGAGAGTAATTATAGATATGATAATACTGGAAGGGATAGAGGATAATGAAGATAAGATGCCGATTGATGCTTCATAATCAACTACCAATCCCTGGAAGTACAAGCGTTACATGACAAAATGTACTGACAAGAGCAATGGGCTACACTTCTGCACTGGTATTGTCTGTGTATTCTACTTGTTGGTAAGATTAAATATAGATCTGATCTTTTTTAGTAAATGGTGGGCAAGGGAGATAAGATGCAGAATGCTACAAAATGAACCAATCCCTCTTCCCATAATACAAGAGTGTTTTGAACACTGGTGTACTGTACAAATTGTTCTTATATTATGGGACGGAGGGAGTAGCTGTTAATGTAAGTACAGTGATAGGCCACGTTTAGTCCTTACAAGAGGATTGCAGAGCTAAAACTCTTCAAAAGCATTGGGTTGATTCTAAATTTATGTAAGAGTCCATATGGATCTTATAATGTCCACCAAATGGACGATTACGAGGCTAACATGTGCAGTGATGCTACATAATCAAACAACTATGAAAGTAAGTATGGTCATACAGGGCAAGAGGTACTCACAAGAGAAATGCAGCGTGTAGTATAGTTGCGAGATTCTATGGTCCCTTGAGAACGAATGTTCTTCTGCTAACAGTTTTCGTACAAGTGGGACATTAAGGCAAATGCAGAAATGTAGATCAAATTGTGATGTGATATCATAGACAGTACCTTACGCTGCAGCCGAGACCAATGTGTAACAAGATTATTCCAGTCACCGTCGGATAAATGTTGCACCGGAGACTTTACAGAAATTTTGTTCAGAGGCTTTCCATCGAAGTGCGCTTGACTTAGGTAGGAACGATACTTCATCAACGAGTGCTTGAAAAGCGCAACCAACCCTTGCTCGTCATCACAATCCAGTTTGCGCCTCACCTATTTAAAAGAATGAAATCTTGTGTCTTCTGTTAGCAGAAACATATGCAGTAATGACCATGAATAACATTAGTACATTACTTACGCATAAGTTGCGGAGGAAGACTGGAAATTGTTCTGTGTCTGCGGTATAATCTTTCCATGAAGGAAAGATGTGCACAAAGTTCCTGACAACAACATAAGCTTCGTCTTCTAAACTGGGAAGAAATGGAACAGGGGTCCTATTTGCTGCAATTGGGGCTCTCTCTGGTTCGAAAAGGGATTTGGCAACTGGATTTGGTGTACTCTTTGCTGGAATGGGGGTTTTGCGCCGTACAGCCGGTGCTATGTCATGTAAGTGCATCTAGTGCCCCTTAGTGATTTTGGTGTATTGAAGACTTATAGGTTAAGGGACTAATGTGTTTATGAGTGTACACAACTCTATAAGTCTATGAGGAGTTTGATATTTACAGAGAAAGTCGACCCCTAAAAATGAAGTTCTTCGTCTGAAGACTTTGTTATTCTGAAGACTTTCTGAAGACTTTGAAAGTGAAGAAAATGGTGCGACCGTGAAGACTTGGTATTCATTCGAGGAACATGAAGCGTGAAGACTTTTGTTTTCGTAGTTTCATTTTCTCTTTCTTGAGTCATAGGAAACACCGTACTGTTAATGGGGGTCGAGGAAATACTAAGGAAAAATTTCCATGTGATGCTCAACTCAAAATCCTACACCTACCAATCCCTTCAAGTGAAGCCATTGGAAATCTCATACAGTCCAGTCATATTCTTCAGTGACAGAGACGAAGTTCTTCTGGTCTCTGAGGAATTAATTCCGACTGAGGAGTTAGGAATTCGCCAGTGCGGATTTCCTACACAGTGAGGAACATGATAGCCCTGAGGATTTTGCTACTCAAAATTTCGACCGTTGCTGTGCTATGCGCCAGCTGTCCCAAAATATCTATCCACCTAACGGTCATATCATTGAAGGGCATTTATGTCTTATCATGTAGGGCTGCTCCCTAGGCTATAAATAGCCGCCCCCTACAACCACTAGCTGGTTGGCTGCTCTGAGAGAAACTGACACTTGTCATTTGAGAGCAACCCATCCTCCGAGGACTTTGAGCGCAAATCATCAAGTGAGGAAAAACCAAAAACCCAAAACCCAAACACCTACAAACCCCAAGTGATTGAGCATCACTGAAGAGATTGATCCTGCGTGGATCCGACGCTTGTTACCTTTGAAGACTGTGCTTCTTCCAGACAGTTAGGCGTCATGGTCTAGAGCATCCAAGAGGAATTGTGGATTGTTGAGTGACCGAGTTTGTGAAGGTTTGAAAGTCGCCTGAAGACTTACCACGAGTGATTGGACGAGATCTGTGTGACCTTAGTTCAAGGAGAATACGGTGAGGACTGGGTGTCCTAAGCTACGTGTTCAGGACTGGGTGTCCAGGACTGTGTGTCCTCGAGTTTAAATACTCAGCCGCTCCAACCAGACGTACAACTAAGACAGCAGTTGGAACTGGTCTACCAAATCATTGTCTTCACCAAGCTTACTGGTTCCATTTCCTCAACTCTTTCATTTCCTCATAACTGTGTTGTGTGCTTGTTCATATCTGTGTTTGAAGACTTTGACTGAAGACTCTCTCAATTTCCTCAGTTCAATTTCTTCAGTCTGTTTGTCTTCATCCTATGTTATCCTGTGTTTACGCTTCTGTACTCTGTGCCTGTCTTCATTTCATCATGATGACTATGCTTGTATTTTGTTATGTTTACTTTTGAGTACTCATTCCACTGCTGGTAGTTCTTCGCTAAGGAATTTCCTCACCAGCAAATTCCTCAGTGAAGAATTTCATAAAAATCGCCTATTCACCCCCTCTAGTCGATATAACGCACTTTCATGTCAACTGGCATAATCATACTGTTTGCTGCAGTTGGGGTCTGCTGAGTTGGGGCATCAGAAATGACCAGTGTAGTAGGGCTAGAGTCTGCTAGAGTTGGGGTATTTTGTGGGTCAGGTGATATTGCAACTACACCTAATGGGCTATTTGATTTATCAGGTGCCACTTCCTTTTCCAAATACTTTGCTTGTGCTCCTCCACGATCAGCAATCCCCCTCTTCCTTTTGAACGTCTGATACACAAGAACATCATTTGAATGGATAAATATGGTATGATGACAGATGGAATATGTACTGAAAATGGATAGGCAGGGCGTATTCACATACACGATGTGTAAACTAAGCTAATGGCAGTTCAACAAAGTAGAAGCAATGCAAAGCATCAGTTGCAAGATATGTGCGAGCAATGTAACCTTGGAAAGTTAGAGCAAGTACCTTGATGGGTGAATAAGATAGGGCATCTTCCTCTGACTCCTCCACTAGGGAGCTACATTGACTTAGGTCTCCCTCTAGCTCAGAATCACTGTTAGGATCATATTCTGAGCATGAATCTGTAGGTGGAGAGTGTTTGCATTGCATTGCATCCAAACTTTATTTCAGTCCCTCAATGCCAAGTTTGACAGCCATGGCATTGTTCTGCTTTATTCTTTTCATGTCCGCAAGCTCATAATCATTATGATGCTGTTCAGAATCTGAGATTCATGAAAACATAAAAAGTAGTCAGATTATCTATGGAATGCATTGCGGTTTCAACTCGGAGAGTGTCTCCCTATAAACCCCTGCATATGCAAAGTTCACCTCCCCAACCGTGCTGACCAGACCACACACAGAGATACACACCCGAGCAGCGAACATGCATTTTCGAAACTAATTTAGGAACATTTAGCTGACTAATTAAACAACTTTGTTTTAGTAATATCAGATTCTTATTTGAATAACTAAGCTTGTTTAGCTTGATGGGTGGAGTAGTGTTATTATGACATGAAGCATGTATTCTGATCGTATAGTGATCATAAAAGGGGGAAGCTCAAAGCATATATTTTTTTAGCAAAAGAGGGTTTCCCCTCTGATTTTTATTAAAGAAACCACCACGGAACCAACATGATCAATTAAACCCTAAGCATGATCAATTAAATCGTATTATGGCTGTGCCATGGCAGATTTGAAGCTGCAAACCAGAGAAATGATATTTAGCATCCATTGTTTGCTTCAAACTAAGAACTAAATTCTAAGAGCTGAAAAGAAAGTAGAGTAACCAAGTTAAGATCTATTTTTCTGGTTGAGATCAAAAAGTTGAGGAGCTATGAAGTACCACCTCTCTTGCGGCGCCGTGTAGGCATCGGGGGTGCGATGGCTGTCGGTGGCGTTGAAGCAGATCTGGGATGGTAGATGGGTGCATCGGGGGATAAGTCCCGTTGCGGTGGAAGAGAAGGTCGTGTGAGCGGCCCCGGCAAAGAGGACGACGGCGCCGATGAAGTGAGAGGACGCGATGCAAGGCTATTGGTCTGTCGCCGTGGATGAGAAATGTCCATCTCTAGCAGTGGACGACGCGGTCTTGGTAGGCGCTCCGGCATGGTGGAGGACGGTGACGATGGATGTGGTGGAGGACGGCGGCGATAGATGGGGTGGCGGACGGAGGCTGGTGTGAGAATGGGGTGTTCTAGCGCGGACGGTGTATGAATGGGAAAATGGAGGGAGAGGTATGGGGAACCATGTTTTTGGGACGCGCCTGTCTGAAATATGGGAAAGTTACGAACTTATCCACCGTTTCAAATTTGGACGTCACGTCGATTGGGGATAGGACGGTAATCTCGCATCTCCCAAATATTTGCAGGTAACTATTTCGGGCGAGGAGAGGGTGTTTTGCCGCCCACGGTTGGCGCCCATGGTGTATGAACGGGGCTGACAGGTAGGGTGGTTGTGTCACGTCTGATGGAAGTTACACATCTGCCCCTATTTAAAATATTAGCCTACATCGATTTCGGGCGAGGAGAGGGTGTTTTGTCGCCCACGGTTGGCGCCCACGGTGTATGAACGGGGCTGACAGGTAGGGCTGTTGTGTCACGTCTGATGGAAGTTACACATCTGCCCCTATTTAAAATATTAGCCTACATCTATTTTGGACAAGGAGAGGGTGTTTTGCCGCCCACCGTGTATGAATGGGGAATGGAGGGAGAAACAGAGGTCTTTTGGACGAGCTTGAATCAAATGAGTTTTGCCGCCCATGTTTGACGCCCACCGTGTCGGAATGGGCTCAGAGGCGGTCGTGTCACGTCTAATTGAAGTTACCAACCTACCCCTATTTAGAGCAGTGGAAATCGGGCTGATGGATTGTCCGTGTAATGGGTAGACAGTAATTTCCATCTCCCAAACACTTGGCTTCGGGCAGCCGATGTGGGAGTGGACATTTTTCTGTTTCTTTCGAATTTTGGGACAATAAGCATCCACATTTACCCTAGCAACTAAATTCGAATCCATTTTGTATTCCTATATGAATCTTTATAAATCATTCTATGTGTTTTTATATATCTTCAAAAGGACGACAAAGATGTATTCCACTGTCATATATGAATATGGTTTTCAAATGCCGATACTCAAATTTAGACACTAGAATCCAGTTTAAGGTGAATTCGAATATTTGGAACACTTCATGTCCAACTCAAATGTCACACGCAGCATAATGTGTACTCCCATTTAGATATGTACACAAGCGATGTATCAAGATTCAAATACCGAGTCAATCAACCAAGAATGTACGGAACTAACAGACATATAAACACTTATAGAGTATATGGATCAATAATATCAACTAACATACATAAGCCAGGCCGCTGTACTTTTTTTTGGCTACAACAACATCCTTTTTTTAGCCAGCATCTTGTCCCTTTCCGATGCGTGCCACTTATGGTCCATCTATACTACTATTGCTGAATGCACATTCAGCCTGATTGGCATATTTGTAGGTCTGGCACAGCAATCCAAATGAAATGTCTCCGAGTCTTATCAATTAATACAGACTTGTGCTCAAATAAAATTACAAACAAAAAAACAATTATCACATGATCTCTAAAACAAATGGTTTGATTGATTACATGACTAGACAACACAAAGGTTATTCAACTATGGAAAGAACATTTCACCTATGATTTACCAAGTAGGAATTTAATTTCCATTTTTCCTTCAGGACCTTAACAATCCGGTCAGTCTCAGTTTGCTTCGTTTTGAAATCCACCAAATATTTAATGGTTGTTTTGAGTACTGCTTGTGATTGTGCTGTTTGCTTCCTCAACATGTCAACTTTATCTCTAAGTGCAGAAGCATAATCTCTTTCTACCACTAGTTTAGCCTCTAGAGCATCAGCAGTTGGCAATTCATAATGCATGATTGGGCCGGTGCCACTGTTGTGGGATGACGCAACATCCATGGGGACCTCGCTCTTTGATCTTGGGCTAACCTGTTTTGCCATTAAAGTTCCGATTGGATTCAGAAAAGTTGAAGTTAGCAAAACATCTCAACTGGGAGTTATAGTAGCAAACTAGTTAAACAAACAAGGAATTAAAGAGTTTCAATTGGATGCTGAAAAGTAGTTATTAACATCATTGTAACCCAATGTTGCAGTAGCAAAGCAGTTAAACAAACAAGTAGATATTTAAGTTAAGGCAAACAGGTAATTCTTAACAATAAGTATCAAACACATAGATAGGCGCAGTCTACAATATGATTAACAGGTTGTGCCATTATGTAATCAGTAGCAAACTAAATTAAGCCAAGCAACATAATTGAACAATTTTGCAATAAGTGGCTAACTAAAATTTCGACAAGCAGGTAACTGAACTTACGCTAGTTCTTTGTATAGGCACACTGCAACTTCTTTTTCGCTTACAAGGTTGTACGAAGGAGTCCATGGCATCAATTGCTTGGATACGCAGTCCCAATACTTCTTTCTTCCCACACTGCATGGGTAAGTCGAATGGTTAATCTGGTAAGATGGTGCATTCTTGATATGTTATATGAGGACGTGTAGTCAGACTAGTTGTAGCCAAACACATCACACTGGCTTTTACTGTATATTTCATGCGATTACTTTTGGCATATCGAGATCTAAGCAATCTACAACAGGATGAAAAGACTGGCATCCTTCAGATTATTGGCGAACTCAGTTCATAGAAACAAGCAATTCAACCACTCCGTGGGTAAATCAAAAGCACCACTGTAATATTTTTCACTATCCGATCATACACGCAAAAAGGGGCGATGCCACCATAGGGGCTGGTATGGGCGGCCGCCTCAGGTGGCTAGAAAGTGTGCACCTAGTTTGAGTCGTCCAGGTTGGCCCATGCTAGTTTTGTTCGTCCCAACGCACGAGTAGGCAATGTAAAAAATGAAGAAAAATGTTTCAATTTGGATGGGCCAATAACATAAGTGCAAGGCAGGCCCTATAGCAGGCTCGCGGCCCAAACGAGCGCCTCCCATATCGATCGACACCAGGAAAAATCCCAATTCATTCGCTCCAGCCTCCAGTCTCGTTCGCTCCTAACCTAGCCGCCGCTGGACAGACCGACACAGCACTTCCTCGCGCCCTCGTTGGAGGGCGGTCGCCGGGCTTCAAGCGAACGGAAGGACAAGAAGATGAAGATCCAACCCTGGGTGTAGCCTACGTGGGAGGCAGCGGCAGTAGCACGGGCAAGGCTGCGAGCTTGCGCAAACGGACAGTCGCAGCTTGTAAGAGTAGCATGCGCAACGAGCAGGTACATCATATCCCTGATTATATCTAATTCAACTCTTCAATTTCTGGCCAATAGTTAAACCTGACGGTGTTGTAAAACTGCTTGTATGTAGGGAATCTATGAGAAAATGAAACCAATTTCTACTTATTTTATAACTCCCCCAATCAATACTGAATTGACTGAATCTGATGTATCTAATCAAGTTTCCGGTGCAAACATACAAGCTCATGTTGTTCTTGAGCCCGAAGTGTCTAATGAACAGACTGCTAATGAAGGATTTGATGCAAACATTTTACATGCACCTGGTGATGAACATATAGTGTCTAATGAGGGATCTAATGCAAGCATTTTGCAAGCTCATTGAAGGATTTAGTGTCTAATGATGATCTACTATGTTGAGAGAGACAGAGATTTGCAGGCATTGATGACAAGCAAATTATATTGCATTTTCAAAGCTTGAGGAAACGTCAAGGCCATCTACCAGAAAGTCCCCGTATCATGACAACATAGCATAAATACTTTTCTAATCTGTTGTTTGAAACTATTGGCATACTTGTGCAGGATAGATATATTGATATGCAGTTTGCGCACTGGTTATACGTGCAATTACACTTCGATATTTTCAGCCAGAGAACGAATAATTCAAGCAGGTACAGACCATGTTTGTAGTCCTTGTACACCATGTTGCATTTTGTGTTTTTTGGTGCTTGCATCATTTAGTATTTATAATCTGAACTACTTTGGATCATTAGCTGGTTTTCAAAGTGCATGTAGCTTCACATTTCTCAAGTTATGTTGATTTCCGGAGTGCAAGTGCCTTCATATTTTTTAAGTTAAATGTTCGCCCCGGGTAACTTGAATTCGTGGATTAGCCACTTCACACATATCATACACGAATGCCAGTACGAATTAAATGAAATGCAGGGCTCATTGCACCTCTGCTTGCGCTTGGGATGTTCCATGTACAAGTCCATGTTACCACTTGCTTGGATGTGCAGGCCTTGTGCTCCTTGCATCCCCCTCTGCATTTTTGACACGACGAATGGTTGATCAAATAAGAGGAATCGACCTTGATGTTGTACCAGAGGACAGATACTTACAAGGTTATACGGGTGTGCAGGATGTGTACCAGATCCTGTAGCGCCGTCATGCTTCGCTAAAATATGGATTTGCTTGTTTCAGATGATATCTCCAGAAGAAATAAGAGTTAAGGTCAGAGTTGCATAGGTGTGTAAGCTAAGAGAGCAGTGAAAGGATATCCAAACATCGTCGGAACAGTGCACAAGGGAGTGATGTGTGGATACCTAGTTTGGGCCGGCGTTTGGGCATGCTCGCCTAGCTAGAGTGCGGGTCACTTCAGAGCCGTTGAGGGTGATGCGCTGGCGTTGGCTGGCCACACACGGATGCAGATCTTGAGTGGCAGCGGAGCGCTACGATGCGGTGGACGAGACCGTTGGTGAAGCCCCAACGGCCTCAGGGGGCGGAGGTGCGACGATGTGCTCGGTGAAGTAGCCCCGGTGAGCTGGGAGACGGCGTCAGTGAAGCGCACCTGATGCGGTGGAACTCGGTGTTTGTGAGGCACGTCGGTTGCAGCGGCCGACGTTGTCGGTGGACCACCTGGTGCGGTGGACGAGGGCGTAGATGAGGTAGCTCCGGTGCGGTGGTGAAGCACGACCATCATCTTCCTCGTTGTCGTCCGGCACAGAGGTGGGGAACGGTGGGGAAAGAGACGAGACGAGGGGCGATTTGAGGGTTGGCGGCGAATTAGGGATTTGAGCAATCTGGGCGCGGAAGGGGATAGTGGAGAAGAGAGATTTTGTAGGGCTGGAATTGGGGCCGCCGGATATTTCAATCCGAAACGTGGAAGTGTGAACTTATATTGTCGTCGTCCTTTTTTTGGGGGGGAAGGGGTGGGTGGTTGGGTGCTATGCGTCCGTCCAACACACGCGACCACCCCGACAGGACAATGCTTCGGTGCCTTAAGGCACCTGCCTTTGTGTCCATGACATCTGGGCCCAACAGGTGGCTGGCGCAATTGTCTATGACCCAAAGGCAGTTGCCTTTAAGGCACCGAAGCAGCGTCCACCCCGACACAACCCTGGTTTGCCTGGTGCACCTACATTTGAGAATGCAAACGAATCTTGTTTCATTTGCAAACTAATCTGTATGTATTACCATGCCCGTGTTTTCCTTGCAATAATTAGTCATTCGAAACGAGATACTCCATCCGTTCACTTTTGTAAGTCGTTCAGACAACTTAAAATGAACTGTTTTGCACATTGTCTGAAATGTCTTCAAGGTCTTATAAAAGTGAACAGAGGGAGTACTATAAATTAATTAATGAGGAGTTATTTGACAAAAATCGAAACGATACCCACGCTAACGTGGATTAGAGTGTGTGTCACATAATTAGTTATTTGAATTAGAGTGTGTGTCATGTAGTTAGTTATTTGAATTAGAGTGTGTGTCACGTAGCGATCTCCAATTCTAACGTGGATTTCGCATTTCACTGTATCCACGCTACTTTTTTTAATACAAATTCATATGTATATGATGAACACCATGGTAGTGAGAAAACTTTTGGATGGATTCAAACATATGACCTACAAAATAGCACAACAAACTGAGTCAATGTCAACTTTTCAAAACTTAGTATGGCACGAATTCGAAATAATTACCCGTATGCCTGGTCCTCGGTTCAAATCTTACAATGTACACCGAATTGAAACATCGATATTATGTCTTGTACTATATACATTCAAATGTTGTTTTTAGCCCCCCCCCCCCACACAAACGCTACATACTTCCTGTATCGGTCAATCTTCCTCTCCTAACCACCTTAGGAAGCTATCGGTTTCAAACACACATTCATTCTTTCTCTCCATGTTTCGATCTCTAAGTCTCTCAACTACACAAACCCTTTTCCCACTCTATTACCAAATGTATTTACCTCACACACCCGCCATTGCACCCCATGCCGAGCTCTCTCTCTCCCCCCTCTCCCTCTCGCGCTAAATACATGCATTGCCTATCTAGCCCCCAACCTCTCGTGCATGCGCACGGACACACATTGTATATCTAGGTCACTCCCTCGAGACTGTCTCACTCTTTCTTCCACACGGCGGGCCACACTCGCTCAATCTCGCTCTCTTTATCCGAGTCTCATTTAACCTCGTTTTCTTTCACACACAAATGATATATCTCCCTATTCGGGCCTCGATCGGCACACTCTATACTCTCTCACGCAGATTGTCTATCTAGGTCAGTCCATCCAAGCCGCCACCACTCTTTCGACCTCATGGTGGGCCACGCTCACTCAATCTCTCTCTCTCTCTCTCTCTCAGTATGTCTCGATTGACCTCGCTCTTTCTCAAACAAAAATGATATTTCACCATGTTTGTATACTCTCTATGTGATCGGTCCGACATTGTCTACTCTTTCTCGCTCAATTCGACCTATTCACATTGTATACTCTCTCACGCACATCGTCTATCTAGGTCACTCTCTCCAACCCGTCTCACTCTTTCGATCGCACGGTGACCCTATGTGATCGGTTGACCTTGCTTCCTCCCACGCACAAAATATATCTACACGTCTGTGACTGGATCATCTCTCAAGCTCTATCTTACAGCCCTCACCCTTGCCAAAAAGCTCAATCGGACAATATCTCTCCAGAGCATATATATTTGTTCAATGAATGTCGGACCACACTCACTTTGTCTCTCTATCTATTTGTCTCTCGATTGACCTCGCTTTCTCACACTGTATCTTCCACACGTTGAAGCTACTACCTCTCCATCCCTCGCAAAGTAGGAGCTATTTACATTGCGAGGGGCACTCCAACCCTGGATTAATTTGTGTAGGCATTTATTCCGGTCGGTTTAGATTATATTTTCATAGCATTCGGCCCACAACTACTCCAATCACCGTAGCGGGTAATTAAGCTACGGGGAGCACCTAATATGAGCACCAGGGAGCCGTTGGATCGAAGATGCAGCGGCACACACAAGGCCCTAATGTTTTATTTGCAAAAAAAACCTTTGGAGAGTTTGGAAATTGCGCATAATTACAAAGACTACTCCCAAGCCATTGGATCTCACTCCCAACGGTGTAAAACTCGTATCACCATAGTATCTAAGCTGCGGGGTGGATGTGATATTCTATGCCGCTGTCATTTTTGTTTGTAAACTTGCAAAAAAAGTGTAACTCGTCCCGTTAGTTGTCTAACCGCGCAAAGTGTTTGTTCAAAAAAAACCATCCTACAGTGAAATATCGGAACAACACACGGGGGTCCCACTTGTCATTAATGAAATTTGGACCTAAAACTAACAAATCTAAAAGACGAGATTTGAACTGGCAACCTGGACTACAAAGCGTAAGTCGATAGCCTGAAAAAACGAACGGTTATTGGCTTTGTCCCATAACTTGATTTTATACAGTACTTGCGTTGAGTAGAGTAGAGGGAGTGCCTCGTCAACACGTGCATGACCGTTATCTCACTTACTGGTGGGTCCCAGGTCTGCGATCTCAATCTCTCTTCTCTCCATTGTCTAACCTTTGCACGGGCACACACGAAGAGCGGTGCTAGCTTGCCGTGGTGTTATTACAACTAAAAAAACTTGGAAAATAGAAGAATCGCCTAGAACAAGAGACGTTGTGGCTGGTCGTGACAGAGCTAACCACATCTATCCTTCGTGCCATGTTTGCATGATGAAGCTGTGTGGCTAGTGGGGTGTTTTCAACCGACTGACTGGGTCCCGAGGTCGAACCATATTTACTACGTCTGATACAGTATATTTTTACACGCACATTTTTCCTCCATGCCGAGACGTGGCACACCCTACCATGCGGTTTCGGGGTCCTCCCGGGTGGTGCACACATATGTTCTTCCTGATGTGGGACGCCCTACCACACGTTTTCTGGGTCCTCCTCGGTCGTAGCGCTGAAGCAAGTAAATGAGTCGTCAAATCACGAAAGACCACCTTTCCCGCCGAGTACATCAGTGAAGCACAGTGGCTAGCTAGTTGGGCTAGTTCGACCGATTAGCTAGGCTGCCGCCACATTTGTTTTTTCACCCCTTTTTTTATCTACTTGCTAGCAGGTAAATTTAAATATCCACCACGGCGTTGCTCTGGTGTTTGGGTGCGGCAGGATTTTTAGTTTTTTGATTGACGGGAGCAGGCGCGACAGGATTTTTAATTTTTTGATTGACGGGAGCAGGCGCGGCAGCAATTAGTCACGATGACTCCGCCTGTACCCACTGCTCCCTGATGTGAGAAGTCGTCGACTGGTGTTTTACCGTTGTGAAAACCAAAAGATTCCCCGCTCCCTACGCCTTCCCGTAGATTGCATTTCCTTTCAGCCGTTTCGCCCCCTTTGCTTCCTCTCCCCATTGCTTCTACCTGGTGCCATGGCGGCGCATCAGATCACAAAGTCCGAGGTGAGGCTCCTGACACAGGAGCTCCATGCCAAGGATGCGGAGCTCAGGGCCAAGGACGTGGAGCTCCATGAGCTCAAGGAGGAGAGGAGTGCCATGCACCTCCGTTATGTGCGGGAGTTCACGGAGCTTCAAAAGCGCCAGGCGTCCATCGCAAAGATGCTCGAGGCGTCGGCGGCATTGCTGCAGAAAAGCGGGAGATACGATAGGCCATCAGGGGAGCCGACTGGAGCGCGAGCGGGCCGATTGTGACGAGGTCCAGGATCACCTCAGCCACTTGGTGAACCAAGTTGCCACACACGTGTTGCGGCTGCGCGATGCCTACCGTCGTGCCAGCGCGACGATGCCGGCCATCGGGCTAAACCCGTTCGACCACCCGGTCAACTTCAACGAGCTGCAGCTTCCTGACCTGGTCTCCTTCTTCACCTATATCTCCAAGGAGCTGAGCCGTCTCCGCATGATGGTGGGGGCTGAGCTGGACAAGGAGGGGTTGCAGGCTGCCGTCGCCATTGCCGGGCGAATCCTTTCAGGGCTCCGTCACCGGAATCCATTCATGCCATTGGACGCCGTCTTTGACGAGCTGGCTCCCGTTGACCGGGAGTGGGCTCTGCAGGCGGTTGCACCCCGCATCACCAACGTCGTGCGCCTCAAGAAGTAGAGGGACTTCGGTGGTGTTTAGGCACCCTCTGCATGGGCATGTCCATGTCTCGGCGCAACATGACCGTTGGATCAAACTCGGACAGTGCAGATCAGTCACTGTAGCACAAAGCGTGTGGCTGTGTTTGGTTGCATTCTCATCTCAATATGGTTGTTTCCTCTTCATGTATTTTTGTCAACCTACTAGTGTGGACTCATGCACCCTTCATGCACTCTGCTAAACACCCAAAAGTGGGTCAAGAAGGGAACTTTTGCTCCCATCTCGTGCACCCTTCATACACCCTGCCTAACACTATTCGTGCTTCATATGGTTCATGTTTCGTGGAGTACTGTAGCACTATACTCTCCATGCGCTGTGGAACTAGTTCTATTAACATTGATCTCACCGTTCATTCTCGACCGGACAGTCGAAAAAGCGGTACTATGCTACATATAGGAGTAGTTGACATGCGCACAACATCATTTGTTATCGTCATATCTTACTACACTAGCAACAAGATTGTGTAGTACTGACGTATGAACCACTACACATGCCTAGAAGTAGGAGCACTGTGTATGTTCAAGTGGCTACCGTGTTTCGCACTCCTCCGTCGTAAGAGTGGAAACGCTTGCTGTAATCATTTTTTTCTTCTGAAAAACAATGGACACGCTCTACCGTGCGGATCCTCCTCCAGCCATGCACTAAATTACTCACTTTCACCGACGTGTGGGACAGCCAGCATCGGGGTCCACCAGCCATGCACTAAATTACTCCGTAGTAGAGTGACGGTAGACTACCCCGATCAAAGCGCCACAGTAATGCCCAATGAGCCGTCAAATCACAAAACCCCCTCCTTTCTAGCAGTAAGTTGGACGGACGAAGCAACCATCATTTCACTCTTCTCTCTCAGCTTCCTCTCTACCCAACCCTCGCTTCTGCCTCATCTTGTTCCTCATTTCATCAAGAAAACCCCGACCTGCTTCTGCCATTATTCTTCTCTCCCAAAGAAGGAAAGGTGAGCCCATCAATGGTGTTGATTCTGGCCAAGGCCCGGTCTTGCAACCCCGAGACTGATCCTATAACTCCCTCTATTTTCTTCTTTCGGGTTTGTGATTATTGTTTCTTTTCTTTTATTTCTATTTGACAATTTCTTGATGGACGCTGGAGCACCGGCCGAAGTGATGTCCATGGCTCTGGCCAAAACCGTCGAGGCTCATGGTACGAAGAAGCGCAAGCACCCCGCCGAGACTACCGCAGACAAGCTCAAAGCCATCACCTTGTCCAAGCCCCCCTCTCCGGGATCCCTCATTAAGCAAGTCCAGGTAATATCTCTTCTTGACGATCTTTTTCTCGATCTTGATCGTGTTTTTTCATCTAACACGCAGTACTAGTACTAGTACTACAACTTTCTGGGTGATCTTGCATGTGATTTTTGTGTGTCAAATGACGGTTCTAAATTCCTCTTTTGACCAAAACATGCAAGAGGTTGACACTGATTTCTTATAGATTACTTTCAACTACTCCCTCTATCCCAAATTTCTTGTCTTAGATTTGTCTAGATACAGATCTATCTAATAATAAAATGTGACTTGATATATCCGTATCTAGACAAATCTAAGACAAGAATTTTGGGACGGAGGGAGTACTTTATGAACATCAATGCTACCTTTTAAGAGGGTATATTTGCCTCAGTAACTTGTGTTATCGATATTGCATGTAATCTCTCTTCTCTCATGCCTTTGAAGACATGTTCTAGTGTCTTTGTTCACTCATTTCTGTGCATATATGTAGTCATATATGGAGTATAGTATCGAAAATCATCTTATACTGAACGGAGGTAGTAATAAAATATGGTTTCTATTTGAATTAGAACCAGGTCCGCGGTGGAGATGAAGTTCTCAAAGTCATGCCGTGTGAACTGGAAGACCTGATGATGAGTTCTACTGCTGAACTATCCAGCTGCTGTGTCCTTGTCGCCACGTGTCTTGAACTAGTGTTTTCCTGTAGCATTGTTGTCAGGCGTGTTCTCGAGGCTGTACTTGACCACAACAATTTCTTGGCTGTGCCTTTGATTACGAAGGGTGTGGTTCTTGTAAAGCTTCCCAACAAATCTCATGCGGCCTGTCTTCATCATAATGTTTCTGAGTGGAAAGACCACTCTGTTAGGTTCTCCAAGGTTGACAAGATGGTGATGGTGCATGTAGACATCTCACACGAAGTCCATGGCCTAGTCAGTTATGCGGGGTTCATCCCATAGGTCGGTGGCAAAAAATAGTCTACAGAGTTTAGTTAGTGCAACTTTGCTTGTCTGTAGTAAGTACTATTGTTCAGTACTTGATTTGTGTTTGTGAACCCTGTATTGTTTATTAGTACTGCCGCTTTTGGTGTGTGGTCGGTCCTGAGAATGGTCTATGTTAATGTCTATCCACTCAATTCAGTCTGTATATTTTGAAGTATCCATATCATATTTTTTGTGAGGACGGTCTATCAATTATGGTTACACTCCAATATCTGTATGCATTGCAGGGTTTATCGCACCCACCAGGATTTCCAGCCCCATGGATGTTCGGTCCATATGATTTGTCATGACCTTTGGACTGTCCTGCTTGTGGGAGTAGGCGGGGCCCCTGCATGCCACGTGTAGTTGGACGATCAATCTTCTGTTTAGTACTTCAACATAGTGATTTCCTGGTAAGGATTCACTCGTGTCACATCAAGTAAATCTTATTGATTTACTGTCTAAATCTTATTGATTTAATGTCATGTTTTCTTTCTTTTCCTGCAATTTTACTATGCAGGTTTTGCCATGTGACATTCATCACAGAATAAACCATTTGGTTTGTTGTACGATGGCTATTTTTGCAGGTTTCACTTCTTATGTTGTGTTAGTAACGAAGGCACCGTCCATCACTTATATTACTGGAAAAAATTGGATCAGTCTGTTGTCTGAGTACAAGCTGAATCCCTATGATGAACTGCAGTATGGTTTAACAAAAACGCCATAATTAGTCCTTCTCGCGTTTAAAAGAAATGAAGAAAAAGATTGGATCACGGTCACGGATCCTAGTCAAGTTAGAAAGCTGATCATAGCAGACCAGACACGATTGCCGTTGTCTTGCACAGATCGAGCACCGGCAGTTGCTCTAGCACTGACAACGGCAACAGCTCGGTCTGATCCAGCTGAGGATTGGGCACCGACCGCGTCAGCGGATCAGTCTGATCTACCGGAGGATCGGGCATCGACACCGGCACTTGCTCTGACACCGGCACCAGTTCTACAAGGAGCACCATCTCCGGCAGCAGCAGCGGCTTCGGCACCTGTACCAACACTTGCACTTGCATCTGCTCCGGCCCGTGCAGTTGCACCGGCAACAGACTGGGTTGCAGTTCACACTTCATATACCAAAGTCCTTACAAAAACCGACATGTCCACCTTCTTGGTAAGCATTGTCCGCCCAAGTGCTTCGTTCTTTTTTCTTTCCATGTTGTTTCACATGATTCACTGTGTTGATCTAACTGTTTGGGTATGTCTTCTTGTTTGCAAACAGAGAGTTTCTAGAGCAACGAGGGAGTCGTTCAACAATCCGGGCGACCGCGGCCAAGTTTCTCTTACCATGCGCAACCTTGGTGTGAATGAACCTGCTCAATATACCGTAAGTACAAAGGATGGTCGCATGATGATTGACGCTAAAGGATGGTCAAGGTTCAAATCTAAATCATATCTTGCGGTAGGGGATGCTGTCAAAATCGAACTTTCTCGACAAGGAGAGCTGGTCCAAATCAACTTTGAAATTCTTCAGTAGCAGCACGCAACTGCCGAACTGATCTATCCTCCGAGAGATTTTGATGTAATAATCTGGCATGGTGAAACAAGTGTCCTGTGTGTATAAGTAGTACGATAGTATTATTTATCACATGGTATATCGTTGATAGAATTGCAACTCTGATTGCTGGTTAGGAACTGTCGTTCGATTTCATTCCAATAGCTGTCGTGCTTTATTCAATTTTGTGTATTCGCCTTGCGACAACATCTAAAACCAGCGCCATACCGATTGCTTGCAATATGAAAAGCGTTGAGGTAGAACACATGGGCCCCCAAACATGTAGGGTCGGCCTACGGCCCAAAGTCTAGAACTGTGAGCCTATCTGAGTATTATATTCTCAGCTGAACCCCCATAAAAAAGCTGAACCACCATAATGCTCGTGCGTTGCAGAGGGAGTATATTTCTCGGCAAGGTGAGCCTGTGATATAAATGATTTGTATATTTCTTTACAGAGGGAGTATCTCTTTGTAAAAAATATATTTATGTGTAACTAGTTACTCTTGTCTTTCTACTTCCTTTCGCTAATATGTGGGGCAACCGACAATGGGGTCCACGTGCCATATGCACAAATTAGAGTGCATAACTTCATGGTAGACACACCCCGGTCGTAGCACCACAGTAATGCCCAATGAGCCGTCAAATCACAAGCCCCCTTTCCAGCTTTAGCAGTAAGCTGGACGGACAAAGCGACAATATTTCACTGGGCCTGAATCCCCTTCTCCCTCGTCTGCTTGTTCAGAGAAAACCCCCTCTCGGCGATTGCATAGGGTTTTCTCATGGAGAACCAGGTACGAATTCTTCATCCATCCCCGATAAACCCAAGTCCCTTGGTCGCAGGTAATCCTAGGATGGCAGCTGCCGCCGTTGATGCATTTTTCTCCCTACTGAATCTAGTGTGTTTCATTTGCAGTGCCCAAAGTGCGAGTACCCTACAGGTTTCTGCGCCCTCGGCGAGACGCCACACTTGTTCCTTCTCATCCTAACACAACATTTTGAAATGCGCACATGATGTTCCTAGAATCCTCTTTTCTATCCGGGAGTGTGGGGTTTTTTTGAACATGCCGTGTTCTCATATTATTTTTCCTGCAGTGTATTATTTGCTCTGCCAGAACACATGTACTCAAGATGCTCGGCCTTGCCATAACTGAATACACTCGTTTAATGGTCACAGTGAAGACAAGCCATGGATATAAGTTCCGAGTTGGATTCATGAACCAAGAAGATCGCTGCTTTTTTATGGCCGAACTTGGATAAACTTTCTCAAGTGTTACAGACTAAAAGTTGGCGCACGAATGTTGATGGAAATAGCAGAACCCGGTCTCATCTTCACTGCGATCTTCCACCCCGACATCGTTCCAATTATTCATCCATGTTAGTTTTGTATCTGGTTCTTGCTTGTTGCCTCGATTACTTCTTAACCCACCTATTCTGTCTAACTAATCACAATTTAACTTTAGAAGCAACGAATCTCTCACGAAGATGATACTTCTAACTAATATTTTCTTATAATTGGTGGCACATGTAGGTTTTTTCAGAGTTAAGCAGTCTGCTCGTTTGTTACTCTGTAATAACTCGGCTGTTACTAATGGCACTGAAGTTGACTGGATCGACATCCACAAGTTCCTACACTTTATTGATCGTCTTGAGGTCCTTGTGGGGCGTTTCAATGGTGGAAGGCCACGTGGGATATGTGTGCCACTGCTGCATTCGTTGAACAGGTCCAACTGTGTTGAGAAACTTATGGTACGAGCTGTTTTCTGTTATATATGTTGTTCATAAACTATTGCTTATACACAGTTTTACAGCTGTGATCTTCTTGAAACAGGAACTGCCGAGCTCTATTGTTCCTATATAGATGCCTGACCATGGTCGGGTCAGACTTGCGCTTGGTCACAACATGATGTTTATGTCGACCTACTCAATTCCCCTTGGAGGTGAAAAGATACTTATTCATGGGTGGTCTCAAATAATGAAGGCCCGTCCATCTTGGAGAATAGGACAGAAGATTATGTTCATGCTTTTCCATGGCTCTAAAGCGAATATCCTGTTTATTGACCACGTTGCGAGATGAAGCCGCTTTCAGAAGGTTGTGGATGCACAGGGTGGCGCCTGGGCCTTGTCCTGGGGCTTGGTGGCCTCACCCTTGGTTGACTGTAGGCAAAGTAGCACTGTTCGAGGCGTGCTTTGTACGGTTGAACCTGTATAAGTACTCATACTGCTTTTATCTTTGGTTGTTAAGTGCCCCTGCTGGTTTCAGTTAAGGTTGTTAAGTACTCCTGCTGCTTTTACAGTCTGTCATGTTTCTTCAGTCCTGTCTTCCTCCAGCCGCCAAAACCAAACCAGCGCTAGCGGGTCCGCCTGCTTCCGCCTCCCACGGCTGGCTGCGCCTCAGCGCACGCATCACCACCCCACCGTCTCCTAAATCGTTAACGCCGACGTCCTCCGCGCGCTTTGGTGCACTCGCCGCGGCGCCGCCCTCTCGCGTTGTCAACATGGTCAATAAACAACAGGAATCGACAGAAGTACGTGGAGAGGATGACAGTAGGGGCCCACCACATCAGCGTATGGAAAAATAAAAATGCTTCCTCCTAGTGTTTTCCTGACATCTGGGACCCACGACATTGTGAGCGTATATAGTCAATAGACAAGAGAACAGCACAAGATCGGCTGACACCTGGGACGTAGCTACTCGAGCAGTATTTTTTTGTTTGGTATTGTTGAGACGGAGCAGGGTTTGAACTGGGCTGTGGCCCGTCTAGCCCAGGCTTATATTTTATGTTCACCATGTGACCAGCCCAGCTATTTTTTCTTTGTGAAAATGAGCCCAGTTTATTTTTTCTGTAGAATACCCAATCCAGGCCTACTTATTTTTCTATGCCCTGATGGGCTGCAACTCTTTCAAGACGCCTGCAAATCTTGAAAGTAATATGAAATGGGTTGTAAATATAAAAACAGATGACAAATTGGCAATTACTTTATAATTTCTGAATTTTATTACATTTTTAGATTCCTATTTCACTGGGCATAAACCTAATTTAAATATATCTTCAAAGTACTTTAAATCTGGCTGGACATTTCGGTATTAAAAATAGTTTGGAACCCACAGAAATATGCGAAATTGGCCCTGGCCAACCAAAAAAACGACTGCAATAAATTGCATAAGATGTTGCCATGAGCTATATATAAATTATTAAAAAAGAGGGAGTGGTCTGACTTGTGGGCCTGTTTAGTTGACGCGTATGCAAGATTTTTTTAGTTATTATATATGTCAACAAATGATTCTAGCTGACGTAACCGTTGGATGTCAATCGAACGGCCGTCGTGTCTCTTCAATCTATGATCTTCTTGCTCCAGCCGCCAAAGCAGCGCCGGCAGGACCGCCTACTCCCGCCTCCCGTGGCCAGCTGTGCTGCCGCACAGGCTGAAGCGCCCCTAATACTCCCACCGCTGGCTAGGGCATCCCTCTACTCACCCACACCCCCTGTTATTCTGCGGCGACGGCAGCCTCACACCGCAGCTGTACCGGTGAACTCTCGTACTCCTCTCCGCATGGGCATCCACTGCCGCGTCTTCCCCGACTCCGCATCGTTCCCTTCCTATGCCTCACCGTCGTCCACCGTCGTGGTGCTCTCAGCGCGGCGTGGTCAATGTGGTCAACGACCGACTTCCATCGGAAGAGTACTGTACGTGGAGAGGCTGACAACTGGCTCCACGGCAGCCGCAAGGAAGTGCCTCCTTATTACGCGGAAAATGATTATTCCTCCACCAGACAGTGGGGACCCACCGGACGGGCCACCAGTATTTTGCGAAAAAATCATTTCCCCCCTGACTGCTGGGACCCACCGAAAGGGCCACCGTATTTCGCAAAAAAACGTTCCCCCCGCTGTCAGCTCGGACCCACCGGAAGTGCCTCCTTATTACGCACAAAAAAATGAATACTGCCCTGGCTAGCTGGGACCCACCTTGGTGGGAGGCTGACTTGTGGGCCTACTAAGTTGACGGGGACGAAGGGGTTTGTCAACTTAGGCAATATGAACGATTCTAGCTCCAGTGATCGTACGATGTCCATCCAACGACCGTAGTGCTTCTTCAACCTCTGGTCTTCTTGCTCCAGCCGCCCAAAGCAGCGCCGGTCGTGCCGCATGCTCCTGCCTCCCGTGGCTGGCTGTGCTGCCGTGGAGGCCTCACCGCCCCCTACTATTCCCACCGCTGGCCAGGCCCTGCGGCGACAGCAGCCTCACACTGCAGCCGAACTAGTGAACCCTCGTACTCCTCTCCGTGCGGGCTTCCACTGCCGCGTCTTCCCCGGCTCCGCGTCGTCCCCTTCCTAGGCCTCGCCGTCGTCCACCGCCGTGGTGCTCTCGGCGCGGCGTGGTCAATGTGGTCAACGACCGACTTCCATCAGAAGAGTACTGTGCGTGGAGACGCTAACAGCTGGGTCCACGGCCGTAGCAAGGAAGTGCCTCCTTATTACACGCAAAATAATTATTCCTCCACCTGATAGCGGGGACCCACCGGACGGGACACCGTATTTCGTGAAAAAAACGTTTACCCCTGACTGCTGGGACCCACCAGCTACATCTTCGCACGCAAGGAAGTGCCTGATAGTCGGGACCCACCTTGTCGAAGCGTACGTAGCGTTGTCATTCTGGTCGCGAACATTTATGTACATATATACTAGTCGATGTAGAGGCATGCACGTGTCGTAGTAGAGGCGCGCACGTAGCATGTACACGTACGTACAGTTGCCAGGTTGCAAGAAAGAAAATATAGCCACATATGTGTACATACGGGCGGGGTCTCGAACGCCTACTCGCGCATACGTACGGCCAGGGCTCGTGTACATGGCTGGGTCGGAACGGAGAAACAGCATCGTCGTCATTTTCATGGGGAGGCAACGGAATGCATCGTGTTCATGGGGAGGCAACGGAATGCGTCGTGTTCATGGGGAGGCAACGGAATGCGTCTTGTTCATAGGGAGGGCTTGGACGGAACAGGCGATGCAAACGAGGCCTGGTGTACCGCAGAACGGAGGAAACGGCCTTGTGTTCGACCGGCCATGTTCGAAACGGGATCCTGTTCATCGGGAGGGGTCTAGCGTACCACTAAATGGAGGAAATAGACCTCCTACGGCCGGAACGGGGGTCCTGTTGATCTGGACGGGTGTGGCGTACCGCAAAACGGACGAAACAGACTTGTGTTGGGCGCTACGGTCGAAACGGGGGTCCTGTTCATCGGGAGGGGTGTGTCGTACCGCAAAACGGGACTCCACGGGATACTGTTCATCTCCACCGTCGACCCCCTCCAGCCTCCACGAGCTACTGTTCATCCACCGTCGACCTCCTCCAGCCTCCACCTGCGACTGTTCATCCACGGGCTCCTGTTCATCCAGCCTCCACCGCGCGCTACTCCATCGGCTACTGTTCAACCAGCCCTCTCCACGGGCTCCTGTTCAACCACCCCTCCACGGGCTACTGTTCATCCTGCCCTCCACCCTCTACTGTTCATCCTGCCCTCCACGGGGTGGTCCTGTTCATCCAGCCCTCCACGGGGTCCTGTTCATCCAGCCCCAACCGGCTCGATCAATCGGGGTCCTATTCATTCGGAGGCAACACCATGGGGTCCTGTTCATCCACCCCCACCGGGAACTGTTCATCCAACCCCCACCCCCACCCCCGCAACGCTCACTGTTCATCCAGAGGCAGCATCGATCGGCTTCAGTTAGCAGCAGTAGCGAAGGAATCGCTCGATCGGGTTCAGTTAACAGCCATTGATCGATCGCTCAGGTTCAGTAACGCATAGCATGCAGTGCAATCGCTCGGGTTCAGTTAGAGCCAACGCCTCGCACACACGCGCGTACATGTACGAGAGAAGCGTGCATCGCTTGGCCCTCGACTTCCCACCGTAACCGGGAACTCCCCGAAATTTTCCTTGCCCTCGCTTCTACCACGGTTTTTTCCGTCATGTACGACACAAAGAATGTCATGCAGCTGCGTCTCCGGCCCGCCCAGGACGAAAAGCCCATTTTCTGTCATGATTTTTTGTCAGAGAAGTAGGAGCCCACCACATCTATGATGATACCGGGTTTTGTCACAATTATTGTCATAGAAGTGTCATATGTATGACAGAAAAAAAATTCATTCAGCCCAAAATGTCACGGATGTGTCTTTTTTTTGTAGTGCTAGGACATTAACATGTGACGCTTCCATCTGTGGGCCCGTGAGGTCGTCGTCAACGCATGCATCACTTTGACCTACATCGGGAGAGGTTAATTAATTTCACCATCAAGGAGGATTCTTTTTGGTTTGTATTACGGTAGGAGCATATAGTATGCGTCAAAGAGGGGGAAGGGGGCCAACATATGTAGTATGCTCCATGAAACTCGCTCAGTGTGGGGACTTTACGGTTTTCGAGGCATGTGCCACATCAAAGTTGTGCACTTTGGGTATTCAACATATCTTTGTCCCACATGCAAAGTGATGGTGGTTGTCCTCAGGCACCCACTCACGCGGTTATCAGCGATATCGATGCTTTCCATCTATGGGCCCACTTGGTCCATCACTACTTTGCTTGACAATGAGAGAGGTTAATTTGACTTAGGAGGGGATTATTTTTTGGTTTGTATTACAGTATATAAGTCATGCTCTAGGATGACATGATATAGTTTTAGCACACGTGCATGTGTGCACATTAATCCCTCCCATCGAGTCGAAGTGGCCAGTACCACGACATGTGTCATGAACCGATCTCGCTCTGTGTGGGGATTGTACTATTTTTGACGCACGCACCACATCAATGTTGTCAATGGTATTCAAACATGCATGCACGCATCACCTCCATACATACATATGCATGTAGTGGTTGTCTCCGAACGGTACACTCCCTCACGTGGTTATCGGCGACAAGCCTATATATTCGTGGGCCCGCATGGACATCCATGATCACTTTGACCGACAATGAGATAGGTTACCATGGTGGATTCTTCCTTTGGTTTGTGTTATCATAGTAGTCCATGGTGAGATTCAGACCTAAGTTTGAGCGCATACTATGCATGCATGCATGAATCCTCATCATCGGCTCGAAGTGTGGTGTGACATACATATACTTTTCATACATATATTTGGTCCACATGCAAGTGTGTTTGTGTTCTAACCCTTTCTTGCGTCATTTTCGCCAAATTTATGAACATTAGACAAGTCAGATGATAGAACAAACATGGTTCACTCACACTAACCATGTGCCACGCTGGTGCCCATGTCACGCACATCAACACAGTACATTGGGCTCCACAAGGCTTCCCCTCTCAAAAATATCTACCGCCTGCATGTTTTTCTGTTTGTTAACACACGATTATTATGTTTCGACCGTGTGTGATGTTTGTTGTTCCCTCTCTCGCCCGCATCCCTCAAAAATATGTGCCCGACTCGAGGGTTTTTCTGTTTCATAACACATGGTTGTTATTTTTGGACCGTGTGCGATGCACCATCATCCAAATTTTCAATAGCCCCGGCATTTTACTCGCACGTAGTAAAATTTTCAGTAGCCGCGTCATTTCCTCAAACACCCCTCCACACTCCCCCAAAACTCCTCAGGCGGGCGCGCACCCCACCATGAGAACCCATCCCTCGCTCAAAACCCTAGCAAGGTTGCCATCGCCGCCGCTGCAAGGCCTCCATTGTCAACATCTGCCGGTTTGCCCGTGCAGCTTACCCACCGATCTGCTTACCCAGGCCACCCTGAGTTTCTTAGATGACGCCTGCCAAATGCCCCCTTTCCCGCAGTCCCATACCCATCGCCCACTCCAGAGTGTTGCAACCTAAGCCTGGCTACGCTTCCAGTGGAGCTCGAGGAGCGACTCGCCCAAAAGAGGTGTATCGCGGCCTCTTCGCCCGACGTCGCTGAGGTGGCCGCCGAGGAAGCTGACGACCATTATTGGTAGCAGGCACTCAATCAGCGGGTTAGAGTATGCGGGTATGTCATGGACACCGACTACGACATCGAGGTCGTCGACAACGACGGCCTCACGCGGGCTATGTCACAGGTTAAGTGGCCCACCCCGAACCCCTCGGTCAACCACCGTCGATCTCATCCATGGTGCTGCCGCTGATCTCCTCTGGCTCACCGTCAAGAATTTGCCATCCTACATGGCCATCGAGCCCATTTTGTCATTTCTGAAGGACATGTTCCATGACGCTAGCTTGGGATCCACAACTTCCAAGTTAGACCTCATCGACGGCGACCACAAGGAGGGAACCCTCTTCGGCTCTTCCAAGGGGAAAGAGCCCATCTGCGACATCAGGGAGGGCACCCTACAACCATGCTCTTCCAAGGGGAAGGAGCCCATCTGCGATAACACGGAGCGCACCTAGTGTTTGGGATATGACTATTGGGCATGACCCACCCAGGAGGGGCCGGATTATCGCAATGGTGGTTCATCAAACTGAAGCCCATGAAGATGTTAACGATGGCGACTCATGAAGCAGATCCACTAAAGGGCCCAAGCCCCAAGGGCAGCTTAAGGCCCATAGGGATAAAACCGCCATATATGTATGACTTGTATTTAAGGCAAGTGTAGTTAGTCACTGGACCAGACACGTTTGTGAGCCAACCGGGGCTCTGTAGGCCGCTGGGCGTCAACCTGTGTATATAAATGGACAACCCGGAGGCGGCTGAAGGCAAGAGATAATAGATCGAAAGCTAGGTCAAGCGTATTCACTCCCTGGTAATCAAGACATTTGCAATACCACCTCAAACTGGATTAGGCTTTTACCTTCACCACAAGGGAGCGAACTAGTGTAAACTCCCTGTGTCCTTTGTCCCGTTTAACCCCTTTAAGCCAGCCTAGTTGTGGTGGCTCCACGACTAAGTCCTCACACTAGGACATCTCCCATGACAATTCCATGATAGTTAGCGCCCACCGCGGGGCCAGCGCATGGTGGTTTTGAGTTCTTGAATGGCAACTTCGAAGGGATCAAGGGATACGCTGTGGGACGGATGACCAAAAGTCGCCGCGGCAAGCTCTACATCAACGACGCGGGTTGGGGCCCCGAGGCCGGCTCTATCGAGTATGGGTACCGGGCCCCCTTCGGCGAAACGCACGTCTTCATCGGCAAGATCGGCGAACCGGGCCCTGAGCCGGCCATCTGCACCGACATCATTGAGACGGCTCAGCGTGCACGACCCGCCCGGGTTCAACCCGCCGTGAAGCACGCCTTTGTGTTACCCTTAGTGTTATGGAGTATGAATACTACCCCCAACAGATCTATGGGTTACATGCCTTTCTTCATGGTTTATGGAGCATATGGGGTTCTCCCTAGTGACATCCGTCACGACTCACCCTGCGTGGCGGCTTATGTTGAGGCTGACAATGAAAAAGCACGTGAGGATGCACTTGACCTATTAGATGAGGAGCGTGACCTCGCGGCGGCTCGATCAGCGATTTACCAACAAGATCTGCATCGTTATCACAGCCGCCGGGTTAAGACCAGAACCTTTCAAGAAGGTGACTTGTTTCGCCGGCTTATTCAGGATCAGACTGATATGCATAAACTATCCCCACCTTGGGAAGGGCCTTTTGTGGTCAGCAAGAATCTAAACAACGGGTCATACTATCTTGTCGATGTTCGAGACCACAAGGACTCACACACGTCGGAGGAGGGGACCCGTCGGCCGTGGAATATTGCACATCTTCGGCCTTACTACACTTGAGCCACCGACTCTTACAATGTACATATGTCGACAATGTATATATTATGATGATTATAATAAAGATGGCACCCCTGCTAATACAGGGCCTCTTTTTGTTTCATCTCAAAGAATAATGAGTTTTTTCACTACAATTGGACATTTGGGAGCTTCCTGCTCATTGAGCATAGCTGTGAATATCCCTCTTGATCCAGCGCAATGCCACATCTTCGTATGGTCATTTGGGGGCTTCCTGCTCATTGAGCATAGCTGTGAATATCCCTCTTGATCGGCTCAATGCCACAGGTCACTTAGGGGCTTCCTGCTCATTGAGCATAGCTGTGAATATCCCTCTTGATCGGCTCAATGCCACAGGTCACTTGGGGGCTTCCTGCTCATTGAG